>NC_083588.1:53277958-53640458 GCF_027579695.1 Neoarius graeffei
TAGCCGGCCTTTCGATTTCATAAAATCAGTGAAATTTAGTTCCCTCTGAAATTTGGTTATTGTGATATATGTTTATTTCTGTAATATCTCACAAAATATCAGGCCATTCTGTGGCTGGGAAGTTATTTAATTTGAGGAGATTCCCGAGCAAATAATGTGCATGAAATCGCTCACTTCGTGCAGTCAAGCAGACAGAGGAAGTCCGTGCATGTGCGCATGCGCAGGTTTACCTTTGAGCGTGCACTGACAGTTCCATCATTCTGTCGCTAAACGAACAGCTGATCACACCGAGGTGCTCGCTGAGCGCCGATATTTATTAGTTTGGTCCTGCGTTTCCTTTCCTTCGTATATAACATAACGTCTTTTCTTCTCGCTTTCCGTTACTGTAGTCGGTCTTTCACGTTTCATTCACACACTCGCGTTCTCCATTTTTCTCTCCTGTTTCAAATTTATATCCCACAATGCCTTGCACGAACAGGGAAAGCCCACTACGTGATGCATGATGTAGTATCTTGTATTGGGTCATGGTGAAGCAGGAAAAAATAGCGGAGAATTTAGAGCCACGTGGCTCTAAATTGATTAATTCTTCTATTTTAAAATAAACCTAATAAAATTGGAAGTCTGTGATTCGAATTCAGTAGCTTTCGGTCCACTAAACAAAAATAACTGGGTGTCGGGGAAAATTCTTTTTATGACCTACACTCCTACACTTGAAAAATCTGAAAGGCAGTCTAGCTTTAAGTGGAAACTTACTGAGTGAGAAAAACATAAATATGAAAGAGGAGTGAAAGAGTGGGTGGGTAAAGTGCGAGAAAAATAAAAAGAGGAAAGGGAGTGGGCCTGTGTGTGTCTGTTAGGGGTGTCATGTAATGCCACTATGCATATCTGTATCTCTTTTGTGCGTCTAATATCCATATCTGTATCTGGATTTAAATCTGAAATGGATGTGATCTAAACTGGAAGGTGTTTTTTTGTTGTTGTTGGTTTTTTTGGGGTTTTTTTAAATGAAACCGACCAATATACCCCTGGAAACACTGAGGGGGAAAACCCAGAGGAGTAGAAGAAGAAATGCCAGCATCATCAGCATGGTGTGCATATTCTGGCTCTGACAGTTCCTCAAACTCAGCTACATCACTGCAGTTCATAATTTGTTCGTCTCAACTAGAGATGTGCCGGACTGTTTAAATTGTTTTTGTTTAATTTAACTTCTTAAAGGAACAGTCCACCGTACTTCCATAATGAAATATGCTCTTATCTGAATTGAGACGAGCTGCTCCGTACCTCTCCGAGCTTTGCGCGACCTCCCAGTCAGTCAGACGCAGTCAGATGCGCTGTCACTCCTGTTAGCAATGTAGCTAGGCTCAGCATGGCCAATGGTATTTTTTGGGGCTGTAGTTAGATGCGACCAAACTCTTCCGCGTTTTTCCTGTTTACATAGGTTTATATGACCAGTGATATGAAACAAGTTCAGTTACACAAATTGAAACGTAGTGATTTTCTATGCTATGGAAAGTCCGCACTATAATGACAGGCGTACTAACACCTTCTGCGCGCTTCGGCAGCGCATTGATACGGAGCTCAGATATCAATGCGCTGCCGAAGCGCGCAGAAGGTGTTAGTACGCCTGTCATTATAGTGCGGACTTTCCATAGCATAGATAGAAAATCGCTACGTTTCAATTTGTGTAACTGAACTTGTTTCATATCACTGGTCATATAAACCTATGTAAACAGGAAAAACGCGGAAGAGTTTGGTCGCATCTAACTACAGCCCCAAAAAATACCGTTGGCCATACTGAGCCTAGCTACATTGCTAACAGGAGTGACAGCGTGTCTGACTGCGTCTGACTGACTGGGAGGTCGCGCAAAGCTCGGAGAGGTACGGAGCAGCTCGTCTCAATTCAGATAAGAGCATATTTCATTATGGAAATACGGTGGACTTTTCCTTTAAACCCAACAGACCCGGTACTGGGTCTGATAGACCGGTATTATAATTGACTTCTGGTAAAAATAGGGTGACCAGATTTCCCTAGTCTGAAACCGGGACACTTTTGCGTGCGACCATGCTCGTGCATGCACACTTTTTTTTTTTTTTTATGTAAACGTGACACTCAGAGAGGTGCTCTTATCATTTTGTTGAAGCTCACATGAAATAAAACAAACAGGCATTTTGTTATCTAGTAGCATAGTGGTATACAGATCAGTTAAATTATGGTCAGACAACAGATTTTGTAATGGCTGAGAATAGGCCAGGCTATGTCCATAGGCCACATTTAAACTGATTTATTCCACCTGTTTGTGAGAACACCAAGAAGAATGCATATGCACATGTAGGCTATATCTCTAAAATTGTATGCACTATAGCATGAACTTAAACAGTAGATATGTGACCTCAACATAGCCTAGGTCAGAATCAACCTTACTAACCATTCCCCACAACTGAATGAATAAAGCAAGAAGATGTGGACAAAAGTGAACACTTTAATGGAAGGTGCAACAAGCTGTTCAACACAGCAATATGGCCAAACTGTCAGAATGGTATGTTAAACAGAAACAAAAAAGAGACAAGTGATTTGAGAATATACACTCAAACAAAACAGCAGTAAAGGAGGAGAGGGGCGACAGCCCGAGGAAAGCCCCCACAGGAGTGCACATCATTTGCAACATAGGCTACCCAACTCAGGACAAGAACAAAACACAGGAACAAAGCTAAGGCGACTGTCAATCCACCCACCCTAAACAAAATGCATTAGCCTACGTATATTTACAAGAAGAGTTTTAATGTGATCCTGTATATCGGCGTTACCACCGTGGGCTACGGAGAAGGAACACTTACAGTGTGTGCAGTCGGCTTCGTGCGCATTGTTCTGCACCTCTCGGAGGAAGGGGTAGGTGCCCTGTAAATCTTTGGAAAAGGTACATTTTCTTTTCGGCATAATTGCTGCGGCATTACTGCTGCTAGCTGCTAGACAAAGAACATTCGCGCCAGTTAATGTTTATTTTATTGTTGCATGGCAACACGTTCTGTTGTCTGGAATAATGTGGCTAAATAAACACCCGTGCCACAGGTCCAGGGGGCAGTAACCAGGGAAGTTTGCGATTCCTGTCAATTCATCAAAATAGTAAATGCAGACATTTCTCCGCTAATGATTCCCACGCTGCTCAGTCGCAAACGTCGCGAGTGGCGAAAACCGGGACATATCCGTGTCCCGACACACAACCCCAAATCGGGATTGTCCCGGTAAAACCGGGACGTCTGGTCACCCTAGGTAAAAAGTAAAAAAAAAAAAATTTCTGTTTTGCTAAGTTCACTGCTTACTAATATTTTGTAGTATGTATGTGCATACTTTATGGTATTTCTATGTGGTTTTTTTTTTTTTTTTGGTCCAACTGTAATCACGGTGTTGCTGAATGAAAAATGTAGCATCTCTGTCCATGGGCCCATTGTGATCATGGTGATATCCTTTGGTTTATCACAGTTTCCTCAGGTACACTAACAGTCCTAATGTTACTGACACTGGAAGAATATTCTCTGAGCTCTTACACATCCATACAGACCAAAATAATGCATATTCACCTGATGATAATCATGGCGCTATTTTTGATTAATTTTGGGTGTGTCTGTCTAGGCGAGCCACACCTCCCAGCACCCTAGGGCTTAAAAGGTTTTAAACCAACACGACCCTGAACAGGCAGTTACTAAGTATGAATGAATGAACGCTGTAAGTCCGGGGTATTTCTTTGTCCCACAAGCTTGATATCCGACTGTTCATTCTCACCCGCATGAAAGTAAAAACCTCCCGCTCATATGGCTTTTTGTTCCATCCCGATGCCCACTTCTAGTCTCAACAAGGTGCTCTGTGTACCTTTGTGACAAGTTTTTTTGGGAAAAAAAACCCCAAATTATCTGTTTTTGCGTCTGTTCATTCTGAATAATGTGTTCATATTTACACTACCGTTCAAAAGTTTGGGGTCACTTTGAAATGTCCTTATTTTTGAAAGAAAAGCACTGTTCTTTTCAGTGAAGATCACTTTAAACTAATCAGAAATCCACTCTATACATTGCTAATGTGGTAAATGACTATTCTAGCTGCAAATGTCTGGTTTTTGGTGCAATATCTCCATAGATGTATAGAGGCCCATTTCCAGCAACTATCACTCCAGTGTTCTAATGGTACAATGTGTTTGCTCATTGCCTCAGAAGGCTAATGGATGATTAGAAAACCCTTGTACAATCATGTTAGCACAGCTGAAAACAGTTGAGCTCTTTAGAGAAGCTATAAAACTGACCTTCCTTTGAGCAGATTGAGTTTCTGGAGCATCACATTTGTGGGGTCGATTAAATGCTCAAAATGGCCAGAAAAATGTCTTCACTATATTTTCTATTCATTTTACAACTTACAGTGGTGCTTGAAAGTTTGTGAACCCTTTAGAATTTTCTATATTTCTGAATAAATATGACCTAAAACATCATCAGATTTTGCCACAAGTCCTAAAAGTAGATAAAGAGAACTCAGTTAAACAAATGAGACAAAAAATATTATACTTGGTCATTTATTTATTGAGGAAAATGATCCAATATTACATATCTGTGAGTGGCAAAAGTATGTGAACCTTTGCTTTCAGTATCTGGTGTGACCCCCTTGTGCAGCAATAACTGCAACTAAACGTTTCCGGTAACTGTTGATCAGTCCTGCACACCGGCTTGGAGGAATTTTAGCCCATTCCTCCGTACAGAACAGCTTCAACTCTGGGATGTTGGTGGGTTTCCTCACATGAACTGCTCGCTTCAGGTCCTTCCACAGCATTTCGATTGGATTAAGGTCAGGACTTTGACTTGGGCATTCCAAAACATTCACTTTATTCTTCTTTAACCATTCTTTGGTAGAACAAGTTGTGTGCTTAGGGTCGTTGTCTTGCTGCATGACACACCTTCTCTTGAGATTCAGTTCATGGACAGATGTCCTGACATTTTCCTTTAGAATTTGCTGGTATAATTCAGAATTCATTGTTCCATCAATGATGGCAAGCCGTCCTGGCCCAGATGCAGCAAAACAGACCTGAACCTTGATACTACCACCACTGTGTTTCACAGATAGGATAAGGTTCTTATGCTGGAATGCAGTGTTTTCCTTTCTCCAAACATAACGCTTCTCATTTCAACCAAAAAGTTCTATTTTGGTCTCATCCGTCCACAAAACATTTTTCCAATAGCCATCTGGCTTGTCCACGTGATCTTTAGCAAACTGCAGATGAGCAGCAATGCTCTTTTTGGAGAGCAGTGGCTTTCTCCTTGCAACCCTGCCATTGCACACCATCATTGTTCAGTGTTCTCCTGATGGTGGACTCATGAACATTAACATTAGCCAATGTGAGAGAGGCCTTCAGTTGCTTAGAAGTTACCCTGGGGTCCTTTGTGACCTCGCCGACTATGACACACTTTGCTCTTGGAGTGATCTTTGTTGGTCGACCTCTCCTGGGGAGGGTAACAGTGGTTTTGAATTTCTTCCATTTGTACACAATCTGTATGACTGTGGATTGGTGGAGTCCAAACTCTTTAGAAATGGTTTTGTAACCTTTTCCAGCCTGATGAGCATCAACAACACTTTTTCTGAGGTCCTCAGAAATCTCCTTTGTTCATGCCATGATACACTTCCACAAACATGTGTTGTGAAGATCAGACTTTGATAGATCCCTGTTCTTTAAATAAAACAGGGTGCCCACTCACACCTGATTGTCATCCCATTGATTGAAAACACCTGACTCTAATTTCACCTTCAAATTAACTGCTAATCCTAGAGGTTCACATACTTTTGCCACTCACAGATATGTAATATTGGATCATTTTCCTCAATAAATAAATGACCAAGTATAATATTTTTTGTCTCATTTGTTTAACTGGGTTCTCTTTATCTACTTTTAGGACTTGTGTGAAAATCTGATGATGTTTTAGGTCATATTTATTCAGAAATATAGAAAATTCTCAAAGGTCCACAAACTTTCAAGCACCACTGTATGGTGGTAAATAAAAGTGTGGCTTTTCATGGAAAACACAAAATTGTCTGGGTGACCCCAAACTTTTGAACGGTAGTGTATATATATCACTGAGAGGAAACGCCGCGTAGCACAGGTACAACTGTTTAGCATTCAGAAGCTAAAGTTTTTGATTTACAGAAGCACTTGCTTTGCATTCCAACATGGTGGCTGTGTTTGTTCTAGTCATGATAACATCATCTGTGTTTATGGCTGTGTGTGAGGGTATTGAAGACAATGTCTCAATGATGGAAGTCCAGCCTGCGTCTTTTCCCTTCGTCGGCTGTGTGCGTCACACCTACATGCATAATTCATCTGTTTTAAACTATATGATTTATTTATAGCCGAAGACTTGCCTTATTTAGGTCAGAGCTTGGCTCGTGCCCATAAAAACTCCCCACACACACACACACACACACACAGAAGCAGCAGGAATATAGGCTCACGTTGCGCCGGGTGTGTATTAGAAAGGTAAAGAAGTGTGCCCTCTCTTCTTCATCCCTGTAATCCTTTGTCGTTTCATCTCTTTGCTTTCCTCTTGTCTCTCATCCTCTCCTTTGAGTTTTCCATTATCTCTACTCCCTCCAGTATTCTCTCCTCTTATCTCCTTTGCTATTCTGTTCGTGTTTCTTCCTCCCTTCTCTCCTCTTTTCTTTTCTTCTGCTTTTCTCACTGATTTTCTTCACTTCTTAACCTCACCACATTTCTGTCCTCTCCACTTTTCTCCTCACATTTCTTTCTACTCATTTCTCTTCACTACTTTACCTCTCGTCTCTCCTGTATCCTGTTTGTCCCCATTTCCTCTCCTCTTTTCTCCCGGTTTAACCCATCAGAACTTACATACGTGACTAAAGTTAGTTGTGTCCTAGTCCCACATTTAAAATGCTTTCTAGAGACACAGAGAAAAGGGACCTAATGTCCTGCCTGAGGACGATGAGAGAGAGAGAGCGAGCATTCAGGTACCTCCAGTAATTAATCCAAACCCAAATGCGACATTCAAGGACAGGTTTACTAAGTCACTCACACATAGACGAACACCGACACAATACCTTGTGACATTCAATACTTTGCATGCTCATAAACCCACCAAGCCCATTTTATGGCACCCACACACACTGCCCCTGACTGTTTTGTCCTTGTACACCTCCTAGCATCCCTTCATCTCCTCAGTGTTCCACTGAAACAACTGCAGCAATTCTAACACTCAGAAGAGTGTTGCAGTCTAAACACACCATTCTTGTTTTGCAGTGACCCCTGCAGGCAAAAGGCAGATACTGCACCTTGGGAACAATGCAATATGAAATCCAGAAGGGCACTCCGTAGAGTTCATGCCTCCGCCAAGCCACATATTAGCAAATCCAGATGTTTACTACACTGTTAGAAATAGGGGTACAGTAGGAGTCCATTTCTTTCCCCCAAGGTACAGTCTACACTAACGTACCCCCTACGGCTCATTATTAGACCTCAAAGTAACTACATATGTGTACTTTTTTTTAAGGCCAAAAAGGTACGTACATGGGTACAAATGAGTACCTTAGAGGGTACTGCACCAATGACAAGCCGTTGATTGTACCCCTAAAGGTACAGTAATGTACATTATTTCCTGAGAGTGTACGGTATGTTGACCTACAACCCCGATTCCAAAAAAGTTGGGACAAAGTACAAATTGTAAATAAAAACGGAATGCAATAATTTACAAATCTCAAAAACTGATATTGTATTCACAATAGAACATAGACAACATATCAAATGTCGAAAGTGAGACATTTTGAAATTTCATGCCAAATATTGGCTCATTTGAAATTTCATAACAGCAACACATCTCAAAAAAGTTGGGACAGGGGCAATAAGAGGCTGGAAAAGTTAAAGGTACAAAAAAGGAACAGCTGGAGGACCAAATTGCAACTCATTAGGTCAATTGGCAATAGGTCATTAACATGACTGGGTATAAAAAGTGCATCTTGGAGTGGCAGCGGCTCTCAGAAGTAAAGATGGGAAGAGGATCACCAATCCCCCTAATTCTGCACCGACAAATAGTGGAGCAATATCAGAAAGGAGTTCGACAGTGTAAAATTGCAAAGAGTTTGAACATATCATCATCTACAGTGCATAATATCATCAAAAGATTCAGAGAATCTGGAAGAATCTCTGTGCGTAAGGGTCAAGGCCGGAAAACCATACTGGGTGCCCGTGATCTTCGGGCCCTTAGACGGCACTGCATCACATACAGGCATGCTTCTGTATTGGAAATCACAAAATGGGCTCAGGAATATTTCCAGAGAACATTATCTGTGAACACAATTCACCGTGCCGTCCGCCGTTGCCAGCTAAAACTCTATAGTTCAAAGAAGAAGCCGTATCTAAACATGATCCAGAAGCGCAGACGTCTTCTCTGGGCCAAGGCTCATTTAAAATGGACTGTGGCAAAGTGGAAAACTGTTCTGTGGTCAGACGAATCAAAATTTGAAGTTCTTTATGGAAATCAGGGACACCGTGTCATTCGGACTAAAGAGGAGAAGGACAACCCGAGTTGTTATCAGCGCTCAGTTCAGAAGCCTGCATCTCTGATGGTATGGGGTTGCATTAGTACGTGTGGCATGGGCAGCTTACACATCTGGAAAGACACCATCAATGCTGAAAGGTATATCCAGGTTCTAGAGCAACATATGCTCCCATCCAGACGACGTCTCTTTCAGGGAAGACCTTGCATTTTCCAACATGACAATGCCAAACCACATACTGCATCAATTACAGCATCATGGCTGCGTAGAAGAAGGGTCCGGGTACTGAACTGGCCAGCCTGCAGTCCAGATCTTTCACCCATAGAAAACATTTGGCGCATCATAAAACGGAAGATACGACAAAAAAGACCTAAGACAGTTGAGCAACTAGAATCCTACATTAGACAAGAATGGGTTAACATTCCTATCCCTAAACTTGAGCAACTTGTCTCCTCAGTCCCCAGACGTTTACAGACTGTTGTAAAGAGAAAAGGGGATGTCTCACAGTGGTAAACATTGCCTTGTCCCAACTTTTTTGAGATGTGTTGTTGTCATGAAATTTAAAATCACCTAATTTTTCTTTTTAAATGATACATTTTCTCAGTTTAAACATTTGATATGTCATCTATGTTCTATTCTGAATAAAATATGGAATTTTGAAACTTCCACATCATTGCATTCCGTTTTTATTTACAATTTGTACTTTGTCCCAATTTTTTTGGAATCGGGGTTGTACATATGTTCCTTGGCCCATAGCCCACTTTTCTTCAAAACTTCATCAAAATCTGTTCACTACTTTTTGAGTTACGTTGGGAACAGACAAACAAACAAACGGAAGCAAAAACATAACCTCCTCCGACAAACATGGTGGAGGTAATAACAGACCAACATGCTATAACTGGGATTATTCTATCCGCATTCACTGCGTATGAGCAATCACGCGCTATGATTGGCTACTCCTACTAGGATATCAGCTCCTATACCGTGAGTAGAGAAAAACAAAATGGCAGAACTTATCAAGTCAGATATATCACTTTATCAAGAAGAAAAGAAAACACAACTTTATTCATCACACACTTGTGAAATTTCCTCTCTGCATTTAACCCATCTGAAGCAGTGAACACACACGTGAGCAATGAGCGCACACGCATACCCAGAGCAGTGGGCAGCCATGCTAACAGCACCCGGGGAGCAGTTGGGAGTTAGGTGCCTCACTCAAGGGCACCTCAGCCCAAGGCCGTCCCATATTAACCTAACCGCATGTCTTCAAACTGTGGGGGAAACCGGAGCACCTGGAGGAAACCCACGCAGACACGGGGAGAACATGCAAACTCCATACAGAAAGGCCCTCGCCGGCCACTGGGTTCGAACCCAGAACCTTCTTGCTGTGAGGCTCCCATGCTCACCACTTACACCACCATGCCGCCCAAATCAAGTATTTAAAAGAAACAGAAATAGCTAAAAACAATATAATCTCGTGTGTCCCCCACCAAAAAAAAAAAAAAATCTCCTGTTCCACACTCCAGCCCAGTCGGTTGCGCCAAACCGCCAAAAACCCTAAAGAAGAAGAAGAAAATGGTGGACTGTGTTAGTTGAACCAACTGAGGACGAAATAAAAACTCTACTCAAAAATAAAACCCAAAAAAATACCAAAAAAAGCAACAAAATATGGATTAAAACTATTTGATGGTAAGAAACATTTTTTCCCCCAAGAATTATTATTATCGCATTTTTCACAAATTACTACTGCCATTTCGCCAGTTTGTTTACATTCTAAGCGAAAATTATTTTGTCGGATGTTTTGTGTAAAGTTTTTATTTACTGAATTTGCAAAAAAAAAAAAAGCTCTGTTTCTCAAAATCCAGTAAATGTGGACAGAATAAAACAGTTATTCCACTCAATCTCGTCGTACATGGCTTGTAGCCAACACGGCACTATTCGCCTCGTCAGCTATCGGCTCATGTACGACTTGATTTCGTGGAATAACCTGTTAATTGTTAAGTGATTGTAGAATCTGTACGATCTAGCACCAAGACCTAATAAAGTGTACCTACTTCATGGATGTGATGGAGGTGTCCATGCAGGTGATCTTACCATAAGATGTTGGAGCACAAAGCAACAGGATACATGAAGAGTCTAACATACTATTGTTATCTATTAGACTTAATTAAAAAGTGCTGTTCGGTCATTCAGGGGCCACATCACCCCACAGTGTCATTACTACAATGGTATTAAAATGCAGAAAATATCCTGACCTATCATACTCACCCACGAGACACTTGTAAATGTTAATGAAAAATGTTGTCCCTCTGTGTCTCAGGGCCAAGCGGACTTGTTGAAGCACGCCAAATCCGAGGCGATGGACACCCTGAGGCAGATCCACTACGCTGCTCACTCTTGCGGCTTGGCCAAGAACGGAGCCTCCACTTCACCGGCCTCGCCTTTGCTGCCCCCTTACCCGCGGCCCCTCGGAGCCTTGCACACCATCCCTGAGACAGACTACCCCACCACAGACACAAATACCCTACACTGATCTATACACACAGAGCGAGAGGGAGGGAATGAGACAGGACATGTGATCTTGGAAAGGTAGGAACAAAGCAGTGTCTTCAAAGACACGGAGATAGATGGAATAAAAGGCTGTCGATGCAGGAGAAGGCGGCAGATCTGTACAGATTGGTCCACTGTCTCTTCAGTTAGTTGCTAGACGAGTGGAAAAGTCGACTAGCTCTGAGGCATCTGTAATGAGAAGATAGAAATGGCTGCTTTATGTTCCTGTATGGACTCTGGTGAAATCTCTAACATGAGCCTCTTACACTGTAACCTAATGCTTAAACCTAGACAAAAATGAAACCTGGTCTTTCATCCTAGTTGTCATCTTTGAAAGTTGTAAAGACCAGGAATGTCCCATAAATCATATAATAGTAATAATATCCAAACGAAGCTCAAGTAATAAGTATAATAATAAAGAATTACATAAATCAAGGGCAGGCTATAATAAAGGCACACACATGCACGTCCATATTTTATTTGATATTATTTTATGTTTATATTTCTGTCCTTTGGACTTTTATCCAGGGGTTTTATCCAGTGTGTGAAGGTGTGTTATCTGTCAGAGCTAATACTCACTATCGTGTTCAAACTGGAACTTGGACTTCTTCCTCCGTTGAAACAAAACTGAACTCAAAGGAAAAAAAAAAAAGATATACAGCACAGAGACTCAGACAAGCAAGTAACGTAAATTGTGAATTATTTCAGTCAATAATTTTAGAACTAATCGAAGGACACTTTACAGTCTAGCTCTGAGCAATTCACACTGTTTGTGAACAAAGTGACTATTGTAATAACTACTGTAACTATTGTGGGTAGGTGTATTAATATTGCAGTTATTTTATAATTACAGTATGTCCTGCTGTACCCATAGTCAAGATGTCACTGGAATGGAAAAGGTCAAAGGTTAAAAGCCAAAAAGGGTGAATGGAAGGGGAGGGGGGATTTTTAGAGAAAGAGTAACAGGTGTTGTGGCGTCTCCAGAATAACGCCTCATTTGATTTCTTTCATTTATTAAGCCCATGATATATTATAAAAGTGAAATGGCACTAGAACTAATGGTTTCTTGTCTTTTATTTGCGCCTGTAAATTCACATCTTACACATTTAAGAATTACAGATTAGAGTATAAATTTGTGTATTTATTTAATTGTATTTCTTTTTTTTTCTTTTTTTTTTTTACATCGAGGGTGGTGTGAAACGACCTGACATGGTTACTGGTACCACTCCAAAGTTGATTATTTTCCTTTAACAGCATGCCCTGAAGATTTTTTTTTCCTCTTATACCACAGCAATTTGTCACCTTTTAAAAATTTCCGTTCATTAAATAATGACGTTTTGGTTTTTATCTGTTTATAGTTTAATGATGTGAAAAATGTCCTCTTATTCCCATTGTCCAATTATGTTATATTAGAGTAGTATATTATTATATTATACACCGATCAGCCATAACATTATGACCACTGATAGGTGAACTGAATAACATTTGATTATTCTATCCACATTCACTGGATATGAGCAATCGCATGCTCTGATTGGCTACACTACTACAAGGATATCAGCTCATATACCATGAGTAGAGAAAAACAAACAAAATGGCAGAGCACATCAAGTCAGATATATCACTTTATCAAGTATTTAAAGAAACAGAAATAGCTAAAAGAATATAGTCCCCCTCCAATATCTCCTGTTCCACACTCCAGCCCAGTCGGTGGCAGTAATGCACCTTTAAATTGGTTTGCCAACCGCCAAAAAAAAAAAACCTAAAGAAGAAAATGGCGAAGTGTGTTGCTGAACCAACCAAGGACGAAATAAAAACTCGATTCAAAAACAAAACCCCAAAAAATACAAAAAAAAAAAAAAAGGAATTAAAGTATTTTATGGTAAGAACTTTTTTTTTTTCAAGAATTATCAAAACATTTTTCACAAATTGCTCCTGTCATTTCACCGGTTTGTTTATATTTTAAGCGGAAATGATTTTGTCAGGCGTTTTGCATAAAGTTTTTATTTATCGAATTTGCAAAAAATTAAATAAAATGCATGGTTTATCAAAATCCAGTGTATGTTGATAGAATAAAGCAGTTATTCCACTCAGTCTCGTCGTATATGGCTTATAGCCAACTCGGCACTATGTGCTTAATCGGCTATCGGCTCATGTACGACTCGATTTCGTGGAATAACTTAATTATCTCATTACAATGGCACCTGTCAAGGCGTGAGAAGTTGATGTGTTGGAATCAGGAAAAATGGGTAAGCGTAAGGATATGAGTGACTTCGACAAGGGCCAAATTGTGATGGCTAGATGACTGGGTCTGAGCATCTCCAAAATGGCACATCTTGTGAGGTGTTCCCAGTATGCAGTGGTTAGTACCAAACAAAAGTGGTCCAAGGAGGGACAACCGGTGAACCGGTGACAGGGTCATGGACGTTGAAGGCTCACTGATTTGCACGGGGCATGAAGGCTACCCCATATGGTCCAATCCGACAGAAGAGCTACTGTAGCACAAACTGCTGAAAAAGTTAATGCTGGCACCTTTCTGTTTCATCCAGCATTAAAGGAACAGTCCACCGTATTTCCATAATGAAATATGCTCTTATCTGAATTGAGACGAGCTGCTCCGTACCTCTCCGAGCTTTGCGCGACCTCCCAGTCAGTCAGATGCAGTCAGACGCGCTGTCACTCCTGTTAGCAATGTAGCTAGGCTCAGCATGGCCAATGGTATTTTTGGGGGCTGTAGTTAGATGCAACCAAACTCTTCCACGTTTTTCCTGTTTACATAGGTTTATATGACCAGTGACATGAAACAAGTTCAGTTACACAAATTGAAACATAGCGATTTTCTATGCTATGGAAAGTCCGCACTATAATGACAGGCGTACTAACACCTTCTGCGCGCTTCGGCAGCACATTGATATCTGAGCTCCGTATCAATGCGCTGCCGAAGCGCGCAGAAGGTGTTAGTACGCCTGTCATTATAGTGCGGACTTTCCATAGCATAGAAAATCACTATGTTTCAATTTGTGTAACTGAACTTGTTTCATGTCACTGGTCATATAAACCTATGTAAACAGGAAAAACGCAGAAGAGTTTGGTTGCATCTAACTACAGCCCCCAAAAATACCATTGGCCATGCTGAGCCTAGCTACATTGCTAACAGGAGTGACAGCGCGTCTGACTGCGTCTGACTGACTGGGAGGTCGCGCAAAGCTCGGATAGGTACGGAGCAGCTCGTCTCAATTCAGATAAGAGCATATTTCATTATGGAAATACGGTGGACTGTTCCTTTAACTTTTTTAGTAGTTTGTGCTTCAGTAGCTCTTCTGTGGGATTGGACCATACGGGCTAGCCTTCCTGCTCTATGCGAATCAATGAGTCTTCGACACTCATGAGACCCTGTCGCTGGTTCACTGGTTGTCCTTCCTTGGACCACTTTTGGTCGGTACTAACAACTGCAAATCGGGAACACTCCGCTCAGATCCTTACGCTTGCACATTTTTCCTGCTTCCAACACATCAACTTCAAGAACTGACTGTTCTCTTGCTGCCTAATATATCCTACTCTTTGATAGGTGCCATTGTAAAGAGATAATCAATGATATTTATTTCACCTATCAGTGATTATAATGTGATGCCTGATCAGTGTATAGTACATGGTATAATATTATATTACGGTATGTTCAGCTATAAACAAGCGTTCCTTCACCAGCCTCGCTTTATATCTTGACATAATAAGACAAAAAAAAAAAAACACCGCTTATCATGTTACAAAGAAACAACATAATGCTCTTCCAATCCTGAAGGCACTTTAGTGTCAGAAAGCACAAAGTTACAGCTTTACCGCTGGCTATCATAAAGCAATGAGACTGGAGACTCATTCCATAAATGCTAAATAAACGTCTCCTCACAGAACACTTTACCACTGAATGAGTTGTTGCGATAGAACTGATAAAGTATGAGAATGAGTGCAGTAATGTCTCATCTCATCTCATTATCTCTGGCCGCTTTATCCTGTTCTACAGGGTCACAGGCAAGCTGGAGCCTATCCCAGCTGACTACGGGCGAAAGGCGGGGTACACCCTGGACAAGTCGCCAGGTCATCACAGGGCTGACACATAGACACAGACAACCATTCACACTCACATTCACACCTACGCTCAATTTAGAGTCACCAGTTAACCTAACCTGCATGTCTTTGGACTGTGGGGGAAACCAGAGCACCCGGAGGAAACCCACGTGGACACAGGGAGAACATGCAAACTCCGCACAGAAAGGCCCTCGCCGGCCACGGGGCTCGAACCCGGACCTTCTTGGTGTGAGGCGACAGCGCTAACCACTACGCCACCGTGCCGCCAGTGCAGTAATGTAAACCTGTGATTTGTCTTGCAGGCAGAATTATTCTCAGAGCTGCTGTTATAGAAAATTAATCAGCACCTTCTGACCAATCAGATTTGAGAATTTAAGGCTGTGTGTGGGGTGGCACGGTGGTGTAGTGGTTAGCACTGTCGCCTCACAGCAAGAAGGTCCGGGTTCGAGCCCCGTGGCCGGCGAGGGCCTTTCTGTGTGGAGTTTGCATGTTCTCCCCGTGTCCGCGTGGGTTTCCTCCGGGTGCTCCGGTTTCCCCCACAGTCCAAAGACATGCAGGTTAGGTTAACTGGTGACTCTAAATTGACCGTAGGTGTGAATGTGAGTGTGAATGGTTGTCTGTGTCTATGTGTCAGCCCTGTGATGACCTGGCGACTTGTCCAGGGTGTACCCCGCCTTTCGCCCGTAGTCAGCTGGGATAGGCTCCAGCTTGCCTGCGACCCTGTAGAACAGGATAAAGCGGCTACAGATAATGAGATGAGAAGGCTGTGTGTTAATCTCACTGTTTCCAGTAGTCTAACTCAGCCTTTCTCAACTGGGGTGCTGTCAAAAAATTATATATTCTAACATTGAAATAAATAAAATGAATTAAAATTCCAAAAAACGATAGTTACACTAATGCAGATCATCGCCACCTCATGCATCATCAAAATTTGTCTCACGGCCCCCTTTCCCATGTCACAACGTCACTGCCGGGGTCAGCGTATGGTCAGCGTGACTGTGTATATTTTATATGGGGGTGCCTTGAGAATTTGCATACTTCTGAAGGGTGCCGTGACTGAAAAAAGGTTGAGAAACGCTGGTCTAACTAAGAACATAAATCTGACCAGGTTTTCGGAGATATTTGTATCGTAACAGATTCATCAGATCGTTCGTGATGCAGCTTTTCTTAAACAGCAATGTGCGAATGTCACATTTTTAGCAAGAATGGTACAGGAGAGTGTAGAGAGAGTGTGAGTGCACATCTTTTCTGTCGCTTCTGCCACCTTTTGCTCCTTTTTAAGAGTCTGAAACACCTCTTAAGTGCTCATCCATTTCCGAGTATTTTTTAGCGTGAAGAATTTTTCTACATTGATCTTATTCTTAAATGTGGGAGTACATTCTCTGATCTTTAAGACCAGAACATCACTCTGACAAGATTTATAAATATCAACCTTGGTGTCTAAAAAGTATGGATGTGATATAAAGCACCAGGTTAAAGAAAATTCACAGCACGCTCGGGGAAAGTCAGCAATCAATTGCAGGGATGGTGAAAGAAAATATAAGGTATAATATAAAGTTCGACTGTGTGGAGGCTTAAAAAGAAGACCTGAGGTGGGTTCTGTAGGTAATTTTAAATGTTTTAAGGATTAGATATAACTATACATCTCCATAATCAGATTCCGTCAGTGGCAAAGGATATCTTGAGTGTAATAAAAAAAAATGAAGGTATAATCTTTCCAAGTAAAGACTAAGTTCCATTGGAATGGATCGCATTAGATTTTTTACACATATAACAGCATATGGTCACATCATAAACTAGGAGGGCACTCAGTAGAGTGCATACCTCTGCCAAGCCACATATTCAGATTTGCATCAAAATCTAATCAATTGTTCCTTGGCCCATGGACCACTTTTCCTCCAAATTTCATCAAAACCCGTTAACTACATTTTGAGGTACTTTGGGAACAGACAAAAAAATCCTGGATCCACATACATTTGCATCAGAATCTAATCAATTGTTTCTTGGCCCATGGCCCACCTTTCTTTGAAATTTCATCAGTACATTACAGGCATTTAGAGGATGCCGCTTGGGCGACACGGTGGTGTAGCGGTTAACACTGTCGCCTCACAGCAAGAAGGTTCTGGGTTTGAGCCCAGCGGCTGATGGGGGCCTTTCTGTGCATGTTCTGTGTGGGTTTCCTCCGGGTGCTCCGGTTTCCCCTACAGTCCAAAGACGTATGGTTACTTTAAAATTGGGCAGCCATGGCCTGAGGTTGGGTTGAAGTGCCCTTGAGTAAGGCATCTAACCCCCAACTGCTCCCCAGACGCTGTAGCATAGCTGCTCTGGGTATATATACAGTTGTGTTCAAAATAATAGCAGTGTGTTTAAAAATGTGAGTAAAGCTCAAAATCCTTATAATAGTTTTTATTTCCATGCATTGGGAACACTGCACATTATATTCTACATCAAAACATGAAGAAAAATGTATCAATATTTTAATTACTTTACAGAAAATGAAGAAAAATGAACATTGGGCTGTTCAAAAAAATAGCAGTGTCTGCATTTTTCATTACAAACTCCAAATATTTACTGTATAAACTGAAAAAATCTTAAGGATTTAGTATTCCTGTGAATCACTAAACTAATATTTAGTTGTATAACCACGGTTTCTGAGAACTTCTGGCACCTGTGAACAGGTATTCCAGCCCAGGATGATTTGACAACATTCCACAATTCCTCTGCATTTCTTGGTTTTGCCTCAGAAACAGCATTTTTGATGTCACACCACAAGTTTTCTATCGGATTAAGGTCCGGGGATTGGGCTGGCCACTCCATAACTTTCATTTTGTTGGTCTTGAACCCTGATGCTGCTCGCTTACTGGTGTGTTTGGGGTCGTTGTCTTGTTGAAACACCCATTTCAAGGGCATTTCCTCTTCAGCATAAGGCAACATGACCTCTTCAAGTATTTTGATATATGCAAACTGATCCATGATCCCTGGTATGCGATAAATGGGCCCGACACCACAGTAAGAGAAACATCCCCATATCATGATGCTTGCACCACCATGCTTCACTGTCTTCAGAGTGTACTGTGGCTTGAATTCAGTGTCTGGGAGTCGTCTGAAAAACTGTCTGCGGCTCTTGGACCCAAAAAGAACAATTTTACTTTCATCAGTCCACAAAATGTTTTTCCATTTCTCTTTAGGCCAGTCAGTGTGTTCTTTAGCAAATTGTATCCTCTTCAGCACATCTTTTTTTAAACAGTGGAACTTTGCGGGAGCTTCTTGCCGATAGATTAGCTTCACACAGGCGTCTTCTAATTGTCACAGTACTCACAGGTAACTTCAGACCGTCTTTGATCACCCTGGAGCTGATCATTGGCTGAGTCTTTGCCATTCTGGCTATTCTTCGATCCATTCGAATGGTAGTCTTCTGTTTTCTTCTACGTCTCTCTGGCTTTGCTGTCCATTTTAAAGCACTGGAGATCATTTTAGCTGAGCAGCCCATCATTTTCTGCACTTCTTTACGGTATACGTTTTACCTCTCCAATCAACGTTTTAATCAAAGCACGCTGTTCTTCTGAACAATGTCTGGAACGACCCATGTTTCTCAGGTTTTCAGAGAGAAATGGATGTACAACATGTGCTGGCTTCATCCTTAAATTAGGGCCACCTGACTGACATCTGTTTTTTCACAGAATGAATGATCTCACTAATTGAACTCCACACTGCTATTATTTTGAACACGTCCCTTTCACTTAATTATTCGATTACACAGACTCAGGAGCATGCATATCATGAATGTTGGGCCTGTTGGTTTTCTATGACTCTACTACACCTACTGGTAAATTATTTGCCATGTAGTCATATAATTTCCACCAAAAACAGTGATTGATCTGGTTAGTCGTGTTGGACTGCTATTATTTTGAACACAAGTGTATGTGTGTGTGTGTGTCTGCTCATTGCTCACTTGTGTGTGAATGTGTGTTTACTGCTTCAGATGGGTTAAATGCCATCTATCCATCCATTATCTGTAGCCGCTTATCCTGTGCAGGGTCACAGGCAAGCTGGAGCCTATCCCAGCTGACTATGGGCGAGAGGCGGGGTACACCCTGGACAAGTCGCCAGGTTATTGCAGGGCTGACACATAGAGACAAATAACCATTCACACCTACGGTCAATTTAGAGTCACCAATTAACCTAACCTGCATGCCTTTGGACTGTGGGGGAAACCAGAGCACCCGGAGGAAACCCACGCAGACACGGGGAGAACATGCAAACTCCACACAGAAAGGCCCTCGCCGGCCGCTGGGCTTGAACCTAGAACCTTCTTGCTGTGAGGCAACACCACTGTGCCGCCCATGGGTTAAATGCAGAGGTTAAATTTCACTTAAGTCTGTGCTTGAGTGTACGTGTGACAAATAAGGGCTGCTTCTTCTTGGCTCTTATCCAGAGCGACATACAACAAACCCAGAGCAGCCTGGGGAGCACTTAGGGGTTAGGTGTCTCGCTCAAAGGCACTTCAGCCATTCCTGCTGGTCTAGGGAATCAAACCGGCAACCTTTTGGTTCCAAAGCTGCTTCTTTAACCATTAGGGCATGGCTTCCCTTCATCAAAATCCATTAACTTCTTTTTGAGTTACGTTGGGCAAAGACAAAAAAAAATCCTGGATCCACAAACCGATCTGGATTTGCACCAAAATCTACTCGATTGTTCCTTCGCCAATGGCCCACTTTTTCTCAAAATTGCATCAAAATCTGTTCATTGTTTTTTTAATTACATTGTGAACAGCAAACACACACGCACATGGAAGCGAAAACCTAACATCCTCCAACAAAGTTGGCTGAGGTAATAAACACATCCGTACTGTTGTCTGTGAAAGAGTATGATTAGAAAAAGGTGATCATTCTCAATCCAGTAATGCATCACCATCATTAACATTAGCCACACTCTCACCCAGACAAAAGCTCCCTTCCTGCATCCTCATTACCCTTTACCTTCTACAGGCCTGTGATGACGCCTGCTTTCTTTCCTTTCTGTCCTGTTAGTGCTAATCACTGACTTAATGGAATGCTTTAATGAAGCACACACAATACTGCCCCAGAAGTCTCCACGAAGCTCTATGGATACCTGTGCATGCCGATTAGCACGTTAATGATCAAAACTATGAACATTCTGACACAGTATCACACTCCATCTCTTAAATGAGCAATGTGAGAAGAAAGGAGATGGGGCAGAGGAGCAGCATCAGGTGGCTGGCTTTGTGAGGATAATTTCATCAGGCTACGTCAGCAATACGGACACGCATGGTATATAAACGATCCTCGTTTTCTCATGCTCACAGAGATCATTAGCCTTACTCTAGGATGGCATATGTTTATATCAAGCAAAGACGAGCAATGAGACCCCTGGGTGCCTCTTCGGCTAAGGTAAGACCTTCAAACTTTAGTTGTGGGATCAGTTTTTCAAAAAGTTATCCTCAATTTTTCAGTGAGAGTGTTTTGAAATAAAAGGTCTAGACTATAGGTCATTTGCTTACAGTTTTCTGAAAGAAACCAGACATAATGTCTAAAAAAAAAATCATTTTGTTTGTTATACAAACCACACTCTGAAGTAAAGAAGTCCATCTGAGTTTCCCTGTAGATAGTTTTCACTGACGTCACGGCATTCCGGGGAACGCCCTCCAGCCGCCATCTTGTGGGGCAAACAAAATGGACCATCACCATTACCGGCTACGTTATCTCGGACGAATTTATGAAATTATATAGTCAGTTTTCTAAAATAAAGATCAATGTCGGCAAAATCAAGCAAACAGAAGTATATAGATACATTAGACGACATCTCACGACAACGGTATGCAGCCAAACTGGCCTTGATTGGGGGAATTGACCCCTACGAAGTGGACAAAGATGCATTGTCAAGTGACTATGCAGGGCTGCCAAAGCCTGAAACTGCCAAAGCCTGCTCCAAAGCCTGAAACTGACTTCATCAAACTTTAAAGGCTGTCTGATATATACAACTTTATATATTCACAGCGCGCCTTTTGTCGGATGCCACCTTTTTCACGGCTGAATCGCGCAGATCCGATTTTTTTTTTTAGGGGGGGCGTTGGAGTGTCTGATTATAATTTCAAAGTAAATTCTGTATTAAAATTACTAAATAAGCAAATCCGTTACAGTCCATGAAACAGGAAGTATAAGGATGAGAAAAAAACAGTTTAAATCGGAAAGCTGCGCACATTTGCGCAGTCCTGCACACCGCTCGGGCTGCGCAAATGTGCGCAGCTTTCCGATTTAAACTGGGTTTTTTTTCATCTTTATACTTCCTGTTTCATGGACTGTAACGGATTTGTTTATTTAGTAATTTTAATACAGAATTTACTTTGAAATTATAATCAGACACTCCAACGCCCCCCCTAAAAAAAAAAATCAGAACTGCGTGATTCAGGTGGCATCCGCCAAAAGGCACGCTGTTTGCATCCCAAACACAAATCAAATCATACAGAATAGACCTAAAATGTTTTTCAAAAATGACCCTTGCGTGAGTGAAGTGACAAGTTTCAAATAGAAACGTGACAAACGAGCGATATTAAGTGTACATTACAATGTAAACGTACACTCAGCGGTTCCAGTTAGGCATTCTCCAGAGATTGTTTACACGATGTTTTGATTTCCAAAAACAAACTTAAACACAATTGATTGTTTATTTAAACAACTTACCACTTATAAAATGATCGGAGCAGACTTTGCTGTGTTTGGAAGGCTGATAATCCTTGCGGTTGATTCTCGCAAGCCATAGATTTCTCCTTTGTATGCTGAGTTTCTTTGTTTGCTCGCCTTCGTGCTCCCGTACAGTGGGAATTCCATAAAAGCTCCGCTTGACTTCATCATCTGACCTATTACGACAGCTGTGAATACAACAGGTGTGCACCATTGCTAGCTTTAAATAGCCTGCTTGGGTTCTTTTGAAGACTTTGTACTCGCGCGTTACAATGTGTGCTCAGTCACCCGTACGGTAAGCTTGACCCGCAAGATGGCCACCACTAGGGAATCCCCGACTCTGTGATGTCATGTGAAAACGATCTATAAGTAAAGATTCCAAGTAGGACCCTTAATATAGCCACTTTTTGTACAAGTGAAGCTGTACATCTACGTTTTTATATGTAATACTTATAAAAATCTATTTCATTTCAGTGTTATTTTTCCTTACCAGACCTGGCACAGGGTAATATTTCAGCAGCTTACTCTGTAGAGCAAAGAAATCTACTAGTTGAGGTTACTGATAGTCATCGTACAAGCTGTAGGTTCTCATGGAGTCACAACATCACAAAAGTTAAAAACTGCTCCTATTTGGACAACTTAGAAAAATTTGATTTTTAGATTTTTTTTTATAAAATGCTTAAGCATCCAAATTTTAAGACACCATCAATTACATTCAATTTTATTATATTTGTATGGCACTTTTAACGAGACTGTCAGTGATGGTGTAGCTCACTCCAGCCCCGTCTAGTCCAGAAGGAACGATCTAAAGTGGGCCACCTTGCACAATAAATGTTGCAAGCTACAGTATATATAGAAGCTATATCCATCCTAGGAATACCGACCTATTTGCAAGAAAGAATCCAAAACGGCGAGGAATTGACCGAAAATAAGTAATTTTTTTTGAACTGCTCATTAAGGCTTAATTAGTCCATAACTTAATTAATAATTGTAATGAAGCAACTCTGGGTAGAAGTTCTATGCACCCTAGGTCCCCCTACTTTCATGCCAGAAAGAATCAAAATCGGTGAAGAATTGAGGAAGAAGAAGCAATTTGTATGGAAACTGCTAGTTAGGGATTGATTAATTACTCTATATCTTCATTATTAATTGTAATTATGCAAATTTGGGTAGAAGCTATAGTATATGCACCCCAGGCAGACCTACCTTCCTGCCAAAAAGAATAAAAATTGGTGAAGAATTGAGAGAGAAGAAGCGATTTTCGTGAAATGCGGACGATGGACAACACATGATGTCATAAACTCACCACCTGTCGGCCAGATGAGCTAATAGATATTTCATCCTCCCACTAAAAACATCAACATGATTACAAAGCTTAAATACATCATGAAGAAAACACTCAAGGAGGTGATATGGCACTGATTGTGCAACGTGGGCTCTCCTCATCTCCTCAGAATCAAACTAAAATAGTGGTATTTCAAACACGGTGATGAAACTCCAGTGTGTCAGTCCAGTTGTTTTTCAGCAAGTGAAACCAGAACCGGAAACTCTGAAGTGGTTCATTGTTTCAAAACCAGGTTCTGACTGGTCCATCCCTTATCAAAAAGAAATATACTTCAAGTTCATTTTAAGTATACTTAAGTTAAAGTATATTTCCTTAAGTATACTTCTGTGTACCAAGTATGCTGATATCAATGTACTTCCAGTATACTTGTAAGTAAACTCATCTAATACTTCTTGGGACTAAATTGGCCCACTTTTAGTTTATAAAAAGTATACTTTAAGTCTAAGAGAAGTAAACTTTGAGTATACACCTAGTATTTTTTATTTTGTACTGCAAATATACCACAAGTAAACTTATATACTAATAGTTTACTAGTTCTATACTTGTAGTCCACTCTTTAGTTTACAAAAGCATACTTCATAGTATACTGGAAATATACTATGAGTTTACTTGTTTTATACTTCTAGTCCACTTTTTAGTTTACTAAAGTATACTTTGTAGTATACTGGAAATATACTATTGGTTTACTCGTTACACACTTCTAGTCCACTTTTTAGTTTATAAAAGTATACTTTATAGTATATTGGAAATATACTATTAGTTACTGGTTATGTACATCTAGTCCACTTTTTAGTTTTGAAGTTTACTGCAATGACCCTTCTAGGTATACTATTAGTTTTCTAGCCCTAACCCTTACCTCATGCACACTACCAGTAGACAACTGAAGTGTTTTGTACCTTAAGTTACAATGAAGTTATAAAGGTAAGAATTCACAAAATAACAACAGATATTCAGGATTAAGAACATATTCATTTTCTTTAAAAATCAAAATTTAAAGCTACATTGTATTAAATGCCAAAGTATAAAAACATGGCAACGACAACTGAAATTGACATCCAAGCTCTAAAGATAAATAAATAAATAAATACAAAATTAATTATCCCACTCGGGAGAAAGGAAAAAAAAAAACTTATATAGAACCACAGACATACCTAAGAGTCAACAATGCTGAAGCTCAACTACAGGGCAAGTCCACTTAAACATAAGGCCCAAATATTTTAATACTTTATTGCACTTCTGTTAAGTATATCTTAATCAAAAGTTTAAGTATAAGCTTAATATACTTCGACTTTTCTATATACTTCAGTATAAGCCAAGTATACTTATGTATAACTTTATTAAGTATATCTCTGATAAGTAAATAAAAAGTAAACCGAAAGCATACTCTCTTATTTTTAGTTTAAAAGAAGTATACTAGAATAAACTTCTTTTTTGTAAGCGATATCTACAGTCTACTGTAGCTTTTCTATTAGTTTCACTGTCGTCACTTCATAGTAACTATGAAATTATCAGCTTTAACATAACAGCGGAGGAATAAGGTGGGATGTTAATGTGTTCGAGCCACACCTGAAGAAATATGCAGTCTGACCATGCAGTGAGTCAATAACGGTCAACAGGTTGGGAAGTTTCTGAAGAATAGTGCAATTTTCATCAAAACCTGAATGCTTTTATGTGTTGAACTAAATAACTCAATTTATTTTTTATTAACATGAAGGTTTTTGTTGCTTGATTTTTTTTTGTTCTCATGGAAAAAAATCATTTAAAAAATTCATATATTCTAGTGACTGTCTTTAGGTCAACTTGACAATCGCACAAAATCACTAATCTTTGCAAATATGAAACAAAAAGGAGGAGGGGTTTTTTTCACACCCCAGTACGTTATTTTTCTTCCATGCACTCCATCCCGTTCATCAGGACCCCCAAGAAATATACCCAGTATATACTCCAGGAACACAAATTATATAAACACAATACTTATATATAATTATCTATTAAAAAAGACTCAGGCTTGGGTAGCACAGTGGTGTAGTGGTTAGCACTGTTGCCTCACAGCAAGAAGGTACTGGGTTTGAACCTCGTGGCCGATGAGGGCTTTTCTATGTGGAGTTTGCATGTTCTCCCCGTGTCTGTGTGGGTTTCCTCCAGGTGCTCTGGTTTCCCCCACAGTCCAAAGACATGCAGGTTAGGTCAAATACAGAAAAATAACAGATACATGTGATTGTGAGTTGTATGAGATCACATGACCAAACCTGTGAAGGTGTATTTCAGCATATTATACCCTGAAATTACAAATGATCTCAAGATAAAACGTGCTCGGGGTGGATTATGGTGGTGGGAGCCCCTGGGCTTGAACCTTTATTGCAGCCCTATATCTACACCATGACATGAATATACAGCTAACTAACTTTATCCATCCATTATCTGTAGCCACTTATCCTGTCCTACAGGGTCGCAGGCAAGCTGGAGCTGATCCCAGCTGACTATGGGCGAGAGGCGGGGTACACCCTGGACAAGTTGCCAGGTTATTACAGGACTGCCACAGACACAGACAACCATTCACACCTACGGTCAATTTAGAGTCACCAGTTAACCTAACCTGCATGTCTTTGGACTGTGGGGGAAACCGGAGCACCCGGAGGAAACCCACGCGGACACGGGGAGAACATGCAAACTCCACACAGAAAGGCCCTCGTCGGCCACAGGGCTCGAACCCAGGACCTTCTTGCTGTGAGGCAACAGCGCTAACCACTACACCACCGTGCCGCCTAACTAACTGGGTACTGTGGGGGTACCACTAAATATACTCAGTCAATAAACTATACGGTTTTGAATGGTGATGTTGGTTTTAATTTGAAATAAAATGATGAAGGAAATACAGATAAAACTAAATCTTTGATGTGAATACTCTATTCAGAATTTGGCAAAAATTCTGCAAATTTGTGGAAAAATGGCAGCTTGATCTGGGACATGATAAATGGTTGACGACATCGCATTCCCTTAAAAAGGTTGTAGTCCACTGAAAAGTCTACAGTTATCACTAATTGTATTTTAAGTTGTAACTTTATACACCTAAGGATTGGTGCGCTCACAGAGTAATCATAACCGTAATAAAACATCATGCAAAATATTTCATCACCGTTGTAACTCCATTTACCGCATACCCAAAACCAATACGATCGCATGTTTTGATCTAAATGGAAAGCCTCAGGGTCAAGGTCACGACCTCACCAAAAGTAGTAACTTAAAATCACTACGCCATATAAAAATTTAATTATAAATCTGCGATTTTTGTTTTTTAAAATGAAAGCTGAAAGTTAGGTATAGAATGTGTTTCTTACAGAATATGTTACGATGGTAGCTGGTCTTGTATGAATTTCTGAGCTATAAAATGAGTTGTGGTCTATTTTTTACCGTAGCGTGTTATTTGTGTGCGGGGAAGGACACACATTAACAATTTGCATGTGTAGAATGGAATTTTCCACTCCAACAGTTAGAAGTTGATCGTGCTTCCATTTGTGGTCTTTCTGTTACGCGGGTGATCTGTTCGGACGTTATCACTGAAAAGGTGAGTTTTGAGAGTTTTATTTTGTTTTAGTCTTGCAGTATAAGGCAATAGAATGTTTCGTTTTCATTTTACTTTCATATTTCGTAGTGTTTGCGTATTTTTGGCCAATATTTTGCAACCATGGTCAATTTAGATCGAACTTTTGATAGACTCTACGGCCAGTCATTTTGCCCCGTCCCCGCCTCGCGCTCCGTCCGGTGCCGTAATGATGTCCCGTTGCTCGCGCGCTGCAGCAGAGACCCACGCGACCTTCAGCCGGTACAGTCGCTGTTCTTTTACCACCGCCGTTATTCTCATCTTTCTGGTGTGTTCTTGATTTTTCCATTGTGTCCTATTTCGCCATATCAAATACCCAAACTGTATCATATTATTCATATTTAAGTGAATAATCAATTCAGTCATCATAACTTGGCATTTTTAACCCAAGCAATCAAAAAGAGGAAATTGATTCAATATTTTCACTCATCTGTGAAGGAGGGGCTTTAATTCTTCATGATGTAGTTATTTTATATGTAAATCAATTTTGCAAAAGCATCTGAATTGTAATCAAATAAATTTTCCACAGTGCAGGCCAGATAAAGCAAGATACTATCTTTATTCTTATTAAACATGACAAAAGAAGCATTGAGTGTTAGGTAAATGCAAAAAAAAAAATTGTAAAATTAGAAAATTTATTTTTTGACCATAATGTCCCAAATGAGAGACCAGTTTCTGAGACGGACCCATATATACACTACCGTTCAAAAGTTTGGGGTCACTTTGAAATGTCCTTATTTTTGAAAGAAAAGCACTGTTCTTTTCAATGAAGATCACTTTAAACTAATCAGAAATCCACTCTATACATTGCTAATGTGGTAAATGACTATTCTAGCTGCAAATGTCTGGTTTTTGGTGCAATATCTCCATAGGTGTATAGAGGCCCATTTCCAGCAACTCTCACTCCAGTGTTCTACAGGGAGTGCAGAATTATTAGGCAAGTTGTATTTTTGAGGATTAGTTTTATTATTGAAAAACAACTATGTTCTTGATGAACCCAAAAGACTCATAAATATCAAAGCTGAGTATTTTTGGAAGTTGGAGTAGGGCTTTCTTAGTTTTAGCTATCTTAGGAGGATATCTGTGTGTGCAGGTGACTATAACTGTGCATAATTATTAGGCAACTTAACAAAAAACAAACATATACCCATTTCACTCATTTATTTTCACCAGGGAAACCAATATAACAACTCAACATTCACTAATATACATTGCTGGCATTCAAAAACAAACAAAAAAACAAATCAGTGACTAATATAGCCGCCTTTCTTTACAAGGACACTCAAAAGCCTGCCATCCATGGATTCGGTCAGTGTTTTGATCTGTTTGCGATCAACATTGCGTGCAGCAGCAACCACAGCCTCCCAGACACTGTTCAGAGATGTGTACTGTTTCCCCTCCTTGTAGATCTCACATTTGATGAGGGACCACAGGTTTTCTATGGGGTTCAGATCAGGTGAACAAGGAGGCCACGTCATTAATCTTTCTTCCTTTAGACCCTTTCTGGCCAGCCATGCTGTGGAGTACTTGGATGCGTGTGATGGAGCATTGTCCTGCATGAAAATCATGTTTTTCTTGAAGGATGCTGACTTCTTCCTGTACCACTGCTTGAAGAAGGTGTCTTCCAAAAACTGACAATAGGACTGGGAGTTGAGCTTGACACCATCCTCAACCCGAAAAGGTCCCACAAGCTCATCTTTGATGATACCAGCCCATACCAGTACCCCACCTCCACCTTGCTGGCGTCTGAGTCGGACTGGAGCTCTCTGCCCTTTGCTGATCCAGCCACGAGCCCATCCATCTGGCCCATCAAGACTCACTCATTTCATCTGTCCATAAGACCTTAGAAAAATCAGTCTTGTGATACTTCTTGGCCCAGTCTTGACGTTTCATCTTGTGTGTCTTGTTCAGTGGTGGTCGTTTTTCAGCCTTTGTTACCTTGGCCGTGTCCCTGAGTATTGCACACCTTGTGCTTTTTGACACTCCAGTGATGTTGCAGCTCTGAAATATGGCAAAACTGGTGGCGAGTGGCATCTTGGCAGCTTCACGCTTGACTTTCCTCAGTTCACGGGCAGTTAGTTTGCGCCTTTTTTTTTCAACGCGCTTCTTGTGACCCTGTTGACTATTTTGAATGAAGCGCTTGATTGTTTGATGGTCACGCTTCAAAAGCTGGGCAATTTTAAGAGTGCTCCATCCCTTTGCAATATATGTCACTATTTTTGACTTTTCGGAGTCCGTCAAATCCCTCTTCTGACCCATTTTGCCAAAGGAAAGGAAGTTGCCTAATAATTTTGCACACCTGATATAGGGTGTTGATGTCATTAGACCACACCCCTTTTCATTACAGAGATGCACATCACCTGGTATGCTTAATTGGTAGGAGGCTTTCAAGCCTATGCAGCTTGGAGTAGGCCAACATGCATAGAGAGGGTAATGTGGTCAACATACTCATTTGCCTAATAATTCTGCACTCCCTGTAATGGTACAATGTGTTTGCTCATTGCCTCAGAAGGCTAATGGATGATTAGAAAACCCTTGTACAATCATGTTAGCACAGCTGAAAACAGTTTAGCTCTTTAGAGAAGCTATAAAACTGACCTTCCTTTGAGCAGATTGAGTTTCTGGAGCATCACATTTGTGGGGTCGATTAAATGCTCAAAATGGCCAGAAAAATGTCTTGACTATATTTTCTATTCATTTTACAACTTATGGTGGGAAATAAAAGTGTGACTTTTCATGGAAAACACAAAATTGTCTGGGTGACCCCAAACTTTTGAACGGTAGTGTATATATATATATATATATATATATATATATGTGTGTGTGTGTGTGTATGTGTGTGTACACATATACATAGTACATACATATACCACATGCATATATACATAAGAACAGCAGACCAGGGTTACGAATGCAGCAATTCTGACCACAGCACAAAAGAAATTCAGGAAGCTTGAAAGTATCCAAGCTAATACTGATCATATATTCTCGATACGATATTGTCTCATCTCATCTCATTATCTCTAGCCGCTTTATCCTTCTACAGGGTTGCAGGCAAGCTGGAGCCTATCCCAGCTGACTACGGGTGAAAGGCGGGGTACACCCTGGACAAGTCGCCAGGTCATCACAGGGCTGACACATAGACACAGACAACCATTCACACTCACATTCACACCTACGGCCAATTTAGAGTCACCAGTTAACCTAACCTGCATGTCTTTGGACTGTGGGGGAAACCAGAGCACCCGGAGGAAACCCACGCGGACACGGGGAGAACATGCAAACTCCGCACAGAAAGGTCCCGCTGGCCGCTGGGCTTGAACCCGGACCTTCTTGCTGTGAGGCGACAGTGCTAACCACTACACCACCATGCTGCCATAATAGTCGTAATAATTCTTGAAAAATAAAAGAGTTATGTTCTTACCATCAAATACTTTCATTCCATATTTTGTTGCTTTTTTTTTGGTTGTATTTTTGGGGGTTTTGTTTTCATGTAGAGTTTTTATTTCGTCCTCGGTTGTTTCAGCAACATGCTTCACCTTTTTGTTTTTCTCTACTCACGGTATATGAGCTGATATCCTAGTAGTAGAGTAGCCAGTCAGAGCATGCAGTTTCTCATTACATTACATGACATTACATGACATCTTGGTTGTTATCAGACAACATGGCCGACTTCCGGTTTGGAAAATAAGCGTGACGTGACGTGCACACAAAGAATTGTGTAGCTTGTTTTGAAGGGGTAATTAAGGCAAATAATTTGGGTTGAAGGAATAGATTCAGGAAAAAGAAAAAAAGTTTGGGACCCCTATTGTAAGACATTTTAACTAGTGGTTAAGGTTTCTAAGTCCTGTGTAATGTAACTCTTGTTGGTTGTACCCTGTCTTTTCTCCCTCACCTGAGTAGAAGGTGCAGCTCGTGCTCTTGCTCACACTGATGACCAAGCTCACCTGTGACGCAGAGGCCATGACAAGCTGCTGCATGCGCAAGCTGCACCCATGCACACTGTATGAGTTGCTGTGTCGTGCGGGACACCGGAACCTCACCGACCCGGACAGGATACTCAGCCGCCTGAGCAGCGACGCTGCCGCCGGGATCCTCACACTGGGCAAACGGAAAGCGACCGAAACCCGGTACCAGGATCGACTGCAGCATCTTCTGCACAGTTCACGCAATCAAGCTGCAGGGATCCTTACTATGGGCAAGAGAGACGGAGAGAGCGGACACGATACCGTTCACACTCCCATTAAACTGGACCTCGAGAGACCACTGAAGTACCTGATCCAACCTGGAGACAGAGACTCATACGGACAATGAAACATCTTACTCTAAAGCAACACACACCCACACGGTGTTCTCATTATCCACCTCGTCCATTAACCTAGTGATGAATCAAGTTGTGATGAATATTTCTACATGTGCACTGTTTTATTGCACCTTCGTTATTACAAGCAGGATTAGTCTGAATCATCTACTGTGTATATTCAAGTTCAGACTGATTCCTAGTTATTTGTGTGTAATGTTACAAGCGGCCACAAAGTGGCAGAGTTGTATCATATTGTACAGATAAATTGCAAATAATAAAATAAAGAAGAAATGAACAGTAATCATTGTGGAGAGGTGGACAAAGTACCCAACTTCATTACTTAAGTCAAAGTACAGATCCCGCTGGTCAAATGTTACTCCGATACAAGTGAAAGTTGTCCAGTCAAATTTTTACTTAAGTACTGAAGTACTCGCTTTTAAAAATACTTAAGTATTAAAAGTACATTTTCTGTCAACACATTGTTGTATTATTGCCACAGCGCTTACAAAACCTCATGCCTCTGAAACAACCAACTGGATTATTTTGTGAATTCACAAAATGAACGCATGCTGTGGCATCATGGTGGTTTTACATGAAGCTAGTTAGTCAGCGAAGCTCCACATGACATGCTAGCAAACACTTTTCAAACTCAAAATCATATTGGGTAGCTAACGTTACTAGAAAAGAAAGATTTCTACATTTTGTTTATTTGGCAAGATTATGCTAAAACATATTTCCGAAAGGACTTCAGATAAGTTAACGTTATTCATGTTAGCGTAACTCCATTTTTACATGCTAACTAACAGTGTCCAAGTTAGCTAGCTGTGTGTAAACGTTAGTCGTGGACAAGGCAATGGCAACTTGGCGGGCAAATCCATAAAGTCATTTGACTAACCAGACTGCATAGCTATTGCAACATTATCACTAGCTCTAAAAGCAGACAACTTCATTGCAAGCTTTCTCTTGGAATAAAACGTTTATATACCTCAATATGCTTCCGCAGGTTGGACGACGAGTTTTTGTAGGCCATGATATGGTTCAGTTTTAGGCAAACAAAGCAAACATTTAAAACGAAACAAATCTTTACTATGGGCGGCACGGTGGTGTAGTGGTTAGCGCTGTCGCCTCACAGCAAGAAGGTCCTGGGTTCGAGCCCCAGGGCCGGCGAGGGCCTTTCTGTGCGGAGTTTGCATGTTCTCCCCGTGTCCGCATGGGTTTCCTCCGGGTGCTCCAGTTTCCCCCACAGTCCAAAGACATGCAGGTTAGGCTAACTGGTGACTCTAAATTGACCGTAGGTGTGAATGTGAGTGTGAATGGTTGTCTGTGTCTATGTGTCAGCCCTGTAATGACCTGGCGACTTGTCCAGGGTGTACCCCGCCTTTCGCCCGTAGTCAGCTGGGATAGGCTCCAGCTTGCCTGCGACCCTGTATAAGGATAAAGCGGCTAGAGATAATGAGATGAGACAAATCTTTACTCCTTTGAGAAAACTGAAACGTGGGTTCATGGGCCACGGGTGCGTTCATTCCCCAGAAGAACCGCCTGCTTCCATTCTGCCATCAACTGATGGTGTTCAAATAACGCTGCTGAGAAATCACTGAACTTGATTTTATACAGTCTATGGACGTGACGTGACCCTAGTGATTACTGATAGTGCCTCAGTGTCACCTGCGGAAAAAAAACCAATCACGTTTTAGAAAAGAAAAGAAAAAAAAACATCCACTTTCAAAGCTGCCTCATAGTAACGAGTAACGAGGACCTTGATAGAAATGTAGTGGAGTGAAAAGTACGATATTTGTCTTTCTAATGTAGTGATGTTAAAGTCATAAGTTTCCAAACAAAATAAAAATACTCAAGCAAAGTACAGATACTCAAAAAGCGTACTTAAGTCCAGTACTCAAGTAAATGTACTTCATTACTGTCCACCTCTATCATTGTGTGAACAGACAAAGAGAAGTGAAAAGTGAGGGAAGAAAAGGAAAAACAAGAATCTGTCATCAACAACCTTATCATTTGGATAACCAGGATTTGTCAAGTGTCCCTAAAAAAAAAACCCAAAACAAACCGATGCGATTATCAGCATTAACCAGTAAAAATACTTATATGTTTTACAGTAAATTAATATGTGAGCATTTAATATTACTCACATATAACAACTGTCCTAAAATGTAGTTATGATTATGGTAACTTTCTCCCGATGGAGTGGGCTTTGATTTGAAGAAAAGAGAAATTTCTCAAATTTTTTTGGTTGCTTTTTTTTTCTTCACTTAGCTAGGCTATTTGTCTTCAACAAAATACAAGTATTTAAACAATCCCTGAACTGCTCCGTCATTCAAATCCACCATCCTGATTTTTTTTTGACTGAAAATTTTAATTTAAAACAAAAAAACACCCCAAACGGTCTTTTCTAACCTATTCAGTATTTAACATCTCATCTCATTATCTCTAGCCGCTTTGTCCTTCTACAGGGTCGCAGGCAAGCTGGAGCCTATCCCAGCTGACTACGGGCGAGAGGCGGGGTACACCCTGGACAAGTCGCCAGGTCATCACAGGGCTGACACATAGACAACCATTCACACTCACATTCACACCTACGGTCAATTTAGAGTCACCAGTTAACCTAACCTGCATGTCTTTGGACTGTGGGGGAAACCGGAGCACCCGGAGGAAACCCACGCGGACACGGAGAGAACATGCAAACTCCACACAGAAAGGCCTTCGCCGGCCACGGGGCTCGAACCCGGACCTTCTTGCTGTGAGGCGACAGCGCTAACCACTACACCACCGTGCTGCCCAGTATTTAACATAATCTACATTTTTGTTTTTGCCAACATTTCCATTTTTTATCCGTTTATACTTCCAGTTAATATTGTGGAACATCCATAAATCCAGTTCCTGTTCAATTACATTATAGCAGCTACACTATATAGCCAAAAGTTTGTGGCCACCTGACCATATAAACCTCCCCAAACTGTTGCCACAAAATTGGATGTTTGCAATTGTACAGGATGCCTTTGCTTGTAATTTTTCTTCACTGGAATTAAGAGGCTGATCCCAAACCAGTTCTAACACGACAATGCCCCTGTGCACAAAGCAAACTCCATGTTTGCCGAGCTTGGAGTGGAAGAACTCTAATAGCCCACACAGAGGCCTGACCTCATCCTCAATGAAAACTGCTGGAACGAATTGTAATGCCGATTTTGCAGCAGACCTCATCACCCTGACCAAAGCTCTTGTCGGTGAATGAGCACAAATCCCGACAGCAACATTCCCAAATCTAGTGGAAAGCCTTCCCAGAAGAGTGGATGCTGTTATAGTCATAAAGGGTGGGGCAACTCCATATTAATACCATGTCTTTGGAAAAATGTGTTCAGTAAGCACATATGGGCATCAAGAATGGATGTTCACATACTTTTGGCTATATAGTGTATATAGTAACAGCTATAAGCAGTCGTTCCCTCTCCAGCCTCTCTTCTCTTTATATTAATAAAACCAAAAAAAAGCAGATTGTCTCCTTACAGATCAATGATAAATTTTCGTTACATTTTTATATGATCTGTGTGTTGTTAAGCTAAGATTATGTGACGCGTCCATGACGGGAGTCCCTACGAATGTGCTGTTACTATAGAAACAATATCGTATGAGAGCGAGCGCATTAATATTAAGCTGTGATCTGAACTACAGCTGGCACTACAGTCAGTGATACTCTTCCATCAGCTGTGAGTTAATCTCAAAGTAAAATTATAAGAACGTAAATCTGACAAGCCTATAGCGTCACCTACAGGTATATTATGAGTAGTGTCATGAGTTTTTAATGTATTGTGCTTAAATGTCATATTTATAGCCAGAATTGTGGCTGACGCAAGATGGGTTCAAACTGTTTTGGTATTTTTTTCCCGTTCTAAGTCAATGCACTAAGTCAAGTGGATGTCTGTGTTTGTTGTGACCTCTCTAGTGATTTATAAAGAAATAAGATTATTTCCTGCAAGACTGATAAAAAAAAAGGAAAATCAGAAATAAAGATAGAGCCTGTTTATAAAGCCTGGGTGGCAGAGAGAGAAACAGGGACTAAGAGAATATGATAGTGTGAGTATGTGAGAGAACAAATGAGGGGGAGGGAGAGAGAGAGAGAGAGAGAGAGAGAGAGAGAATGCTAGAAGACGTACCAGTTACCAATGTGAACTGAGATGCTGAACATTGGAGGGATGCTGACTGGACACCTGCTGCAGCCCGAGTCAAGGACTGGAGAACTGAAATACGCTTTAAAATCAAGCTGACTAGAGAAAATGAAGAGAAATCTCCAAGTTCCAGGCAGAAGAATGAATGGCTGAGTGAAGAGAAAGGAAAAGATCAGAAGAGCTTTTCAGAGGGAGCAGTGAAGTGTGGTAGTGTGGTATGTGGTCCGAATCCGAGGGAAAAGAGCAAAAAAAGAGCAATCTAGGAAAAGCTTGAAGAGATGGGATTTTTTTCCCCCAGCTGACCAGGAGATTTGCACTTTTCATCATCACGGACCAACGTTAACTGCATCTTCACAAGGATAAGCTCACGTACATGGGTGAGGGCACAGATTAACTTAAATACCATCTGAGAACAAACTGAATCAACCAGCGTCTTCGATGAAGTGCACTTAATCTGTCCAGACACCTCGGAGGAAGCCGTCCGGTTTAATGCCTCTCTCAGATCTGCAGCTTTCTCGCTCACAGTATCCATCTCTCCAATTGCATTCTCCTCTGTCTTTTTCACTCTCATACCCTCAATCTCCTTCTGCTAATCTTCTTTTTGGGATGGAGTGATTTCAGGAGTCAATAGCAGCCATGCCTGTAATGAAGGGCCTCCTGGCCCCTCAGAATACTTTCCTGGACACCATCGCCAAGCACTTCGATGGCACCCGTGAGTACCGCACTAATCCCTCTGCTTATATTCAGTCTGACCTCTGACCTCTAGCTTCTTGTTGTATGTGGAAGTGAATGAAAAATGGTATTAATTGTATTGTTTGGGCTGATATTAGAGAGAGAGAGAGAGAGAGAGCACAAAGAAAGAAGCAGCTTTCAGCAGCAATATAAATTTTTTTAAAAAGTCATTACATGATAAAAATAACATTGAACAAAAAAGTGATAAAACGTCAGGAATGTAAATCGTTCTGCTGTCACATTAGCATTTTTTTAAGATTTGACTTTAAAGCTAGCTACACTCCGGTTTGTTATATATTTGTTCTGGGATAATCGTTCAAGGTTCTACACAGAGTGTTTCCCTTTCAAAGGTGGTTCGAGGTAAAACTCATTTAGGAAGCTGAGAACCCAGAAAGAACCGTTATGGATTACACAAGTTTTTTAAAATAAATAAATAAATAAATAAATAAAAACTACTTTTTTATCCATCCATTTGTAGGAGGAATTCAGTGTCTGGTCAATAAACTCAAATATTGCAACATCAAAACCATTTAAAAATAATAGATAGATAGATAGATAGATAGATAGATAGATAGATAGATAGATAGATAGATAGATAGATAGATACAGTGGTGCTTGAAAGTTTGTGAACCCTTTAGAATTTTCTATATTTCTGCATAAATATGGCCTAAAACATCATCAGATTTTCACACAAGTCCTAAAAGTAGATAAAGAGAACCCAATTAAACAAATGAGACAAAAATATTATACTTGGTCATTTATTTATTGAGGAAAATGATCCAATATTACATATCTGCGAGTGGCAAAAGTATGTGAACCTCCAGGATTAGCAGGAAATTTGAAGGTGAAATGAGAGTCAGGTGTTTTCAATCAATGGGATGACAATCAGGTGTGAGTGGGCACACTGTTTTATTTAAAGAACAGGGATCTATCAAAGTCTGATCTTCACAACACATGTTTGTGGAAGTGTATCATGGCACGAAGAGAGGAGATTTCTGAGGACCTCAGAAAAAGCGTTGTTGATGCTCATCAGGCTGGAAAAGGTTACAAAACCATCTCTAAAGAATTTGGACTCCACCAATCCACAGTCAGACAGATTGTGTACAAATGGAGGAAATTCAAGACCATTGTTACCCTCCCCAGGAGTGGTCGACCAACAAAGATCACTCCAAGAGCAAGGCGTGTAATAGTCGGCAAGGTCACAAAGGACCCCAGAGTAACTTCTAAGCAACTGAAGGCCTCTCTCACATTGGCTAATGTTAATGTTCATGAGTCCACCATCGGGAGAACACTGAACAACAATGGTGTGCATGGCAGGGTTGCAAGGAGAAAGCCACTGCTCTCCAAAAAGAACATTGCTGCTCGTCTGCAGTTTGCTAAAGATCATGAGGACAAGCCAGAAGGCTAATGGAAAAATGTTTTGTGGACGAATGAGACCAAAATAGAACTTTTTGGTTTAAATGAGAAGCATTATGTTTGGAGAAAGGAAAACACTGCATTCCAGCATAAGAACCTTATCCCATCTGTGAAACATGGTGGTGGTAGTATCATGGTTTGGACCTGTTTTGCTACATCTGGGCCAGGACGGCTTACCATCATTGATGGAACAATGAATTCTGAATTATACCAGTGAATTCTAAAGGAAAATGTCAGGACATCTGTCCATGAACTGAATCTCAAGAGAAGGTGGGTCATGCAGCAAGACAACGACCCTAAGCACACAAGTCATTCTACCAAAGAATGGTTAAAGAAGAATAAAGTTAATGTTTTAGAATGGCCAAGTGAAAGTCCTGACCTTAATCCAATCGAAATGTTGTGGAAGGACCTGAAGTGAGCAGTTCATGTGAGGAAACCCACCAACATCCCAGAGTTGAAGCTGTTCTATACGGAGGAATGGGCTAAAATTCCTCCAAGCCGGTGTGCAGGACTGATCAACAGTTACCAGAAACGTTTAGTTGCAGTTATTGCTGCACAAGGGGGTCACACCAGATACTGAAAGCAAAGGTTCATATACTTTTGCCACTCACAGATATGTAATATTGGATCATTTCCCTCAATAAATAAATGACCAAGTATAATATTTTTTTCTCATTTCTTTAACTGGGTTCTCTTTATCTACTTTTAGGACTTGTGTGAAAATCTGATGATGTTTTAGGTCATATTTATGCAGAAATATAGAAAATTCTAAAGGGTTCACAAACTTTCAAGCACCACTGTAGATAGATAGATAGATAGATCTCCACTGCAAAAAATGATCTCTTGTTGAGAGAAAATATCTTTAATATGAGTGAATTTATCTATTATTTCTGATTAGAAGTTTACTAGAACTCAAATATAAGATTATTTAGCTTACTTTGAGACGCTTTTACTAATTTCAAGCCTTAAATTTTCTTATTCTATTGGCAGATAATTTTGCTCATTTTAAGCACTCAATTCTAGAAAGAAGCACAATTATCTGCCAATAGAATAAGAACATTTAAGGCTTGAAATTAGTAAAAGTGTCTCAAAGTATGCTAAATAATCTTATATTTGAGTTCTAGTAAACTTCTAATCAGAAATAATAGATAAATTCACCCATATTAAAGATATTTTCTCTCAACAAGAGATCATTTTTTGCAGTGTCCGTGATTTCCGACACATTAATTACACCTTTATGTTCTTTGTATTGAAACTGTCTTCAGACAAAATTTGTAAAAAGATAGATAGATAGATAGATAGATAGATAGATAGATAGATAGATAGATAGATAGATAGATAGATAGATAGATAGATAGATAAACTAAACTTTAGTGATTTTAAACAGCGAGTTTAATATCCGGGACTTTTGTAGCAGCAGATATTTGGTCTTTTTACCATTGAGTAGTTATTGTATACATTGAAAATCTGAATGCATGCATCAACCGTACAAACATTTTTTTTAAATAATGAATAATTTTCTTACACTTGTGTGACTTTGCTTGTGAATTTACCTTTTAACTTAGAAGGATGGATGTCTTTTTTTTAAATGTTCCTCATGTAATTTATTCTCATAAGTAAGTTATGCCACTATGTACAAATATATACAGATACATACAGATCGTCCACCGTTGCTTGAGGTTCTAATTTGATTTTTATGCTTCACATGAATATACAGAGTGGGTGGGTAATGCCAGACTGAGAGAACCATCCAAAGTGAAAATCCAACCTATATCTGCCCAAGCACATTTTAAAACAATGAGTACAATCCCTAAGCGCAGTCATTTAAAGCTTTCAAGTGCATGAATATTGCATTTCAAGTAGCTCTATTTTGCATCTTTCAGTCTGAGCTCCAATGGAACAAACAAAACAAACAAAAAAAACCAAACCATACACCCGTAAATGGAAACAATGCAGTAACTGAGGCTTTTAAAAGAACCTTCAATAGCTGGATAAGTGCCTCTCCAATCCAACCTCACACCAAATTCATACAAATTACAATGGGCAAGAGCAAAGTGACCCTGTGAGGCCACGTCTCTAAACCTGTGCACCACGCTCTCTTTCCCCCCTATTTTACTGTTAACAAGACAAAAACAAATGCAGGTGAAATCTAGAAACTTTAATCCATCTCCAGCGTGTCTTTGAGGAACCCTTAAAGGTTCTACATAGTAACTCATGCTTGTACCACAGACAGGTTCAAACACCAGAAAAAGGCAAAAAAAAAAAAAAACACTTGATAAATGCAGCTTGATACTGTGACAATAACACAATCTTCCAAATCTCTCCACTGTCTCTGCTGTACTACAAATATCAGCTGAGCCACAATAGAATGGTTTCACTTGTTGGATTAATTAGCATGCATACAGGCACAGTCAAAAGTTTGGACACCCCTCCTCATTCATAGGTTTTTCTGTATTTGGACTATTTTCTCCATTGTAGAACAATACTGAAAACATCGCAACTATGAAATAACATATGGAACATACCAGTGGCAGCTGCTGGTTTTTAAAACAGGGGAAGCCCATTTTATGCATTCATCATAAACCTGTAGGCTGGATATCAAAGCATAGAAAGGTGTGCCCCATTAGCACAGTGAACTAGACAACCCTACCTAGTGGCAGAAAGTATTTTTGCTTGTACATTTCATGTTATAGTCTGGCTTGCCAGGCTAGTGCCTCATATCCTTAATCAAAAATATCAAACATCCAAAAATCACTGGCTATTCAACGAAGAGCCTTGAACATCATACCCTGATATGCAACACACAGTCTTTAACACAACACCCAGCTGTGCAACACATCCTTGAACATCTTCTGCAACACAGTCTGGAAATTCATCACCAGGTAGGCTATGCAACACACAGAACCTTGAATATTATACCCAGGTATAACCTATAACACAGAGCCCACCATTCTCTTAACATTACTGAACAATAGACACACTTCAGATTTATGAACACTATTTATACACAAATTCTGCCCGCCGCTCCTTTTCCAGAAAATGGTCTGTGACCCTGTCATACCAGCTGGTTGTGCTTTCCAGAGACTTCATCAATTTCTGTTAGCAGCTAGCACTGCAGATCCCAATAAGGCTCAAGCTAGCCTACAACCAGATTGAACTACAAATGAAATAAACGAGTGAATTCACGAATGATCAAACTGATAGAATGGATGAAAGTTAACGGAGCACAACAAGTAATATTTACATTTATTTACAGAGTAATGTACAGAGACATCAATGAGAAGAACCGGTTATATGAAAAGAAATTCGGACAGCACTTTGGCACACGACTACACTTTCTCGACATCCGCTAGGGACTGACTGATCATACTTCCGTGTTCCTCGCCGAAGTACCGCCCTCCTCATGTCTTTCAAACACTACCTCCAATAATCCTTTATCAGCCCGGCTTCTTGTCCCTCCCACTGTCTCGTTTAGTCCCAGAGAAGCCCGGCTTCCCTGGAAGTGACGATTTTGTTGATTTTAACCAATAACAACTAGCCGAAATTGGCTGTTCAGAGCCGTCTCGTAGACTGCAACGGATACCTGGCTGCCAATCAGTGTTGCCAGATACTGCTGACGCTTTCCATCCCAAAATATATTCAAAACCCGCCAAAATGCACTTAAAACTGCCCAATCTGGCAACACTGCTGCCAGTCCATAGAGCCCGTTGAAATAAGAAAGGTTACAGCCTGGCAGCAAAGGTGATTCTCGTAGCGAACTGCAAGTTCGTCAGACATCACTCAAATAAGTTACAGGATAGTTATGAACATAAATACAATCTTGGGCATATATTATGTTATGCAAGTTATTGTTTTAATGAGAATTCAACGTCGTAGACGCCGCAGTTTGGGGAGAGAATTTTAGGGGAAGCTTCCCTTGTTGTCTCTGAGAAATCACCCCTGGAACATACATTCATACATCCACCTGCTACTTTATGCGGTTCTCTAATCAGCCGACCCCTTGACAGCAGCACAACGCATCAAATCATGCAGATATAAATCAAGAGCTTCAGTTAATGTTCACTTCAAACATCAGAATGGGAAAAATTGTGATCTCAAAGTGTGACTCTCTTTCACTGTGGCATGGGTGTTGGTTTGAGCCAGATGGACTGGTCTGAGTCTTTCAGAAACTGCTGATCTCCTGGGGGTTTCACACACAGTCTCCAGAGTTTACACAGACAGAATGGTGCAAAAAAACAAAAAAAAACATTGAGTTGAGTGAGTGACAGTTCTGTGGGTGGAAACAAGCGCCTTGTTGATTAGAGAGGTCGGAGGAAAATGGCGAGATTGGTTCGAGCTGCCAGGAAGGATATAGCAACTCATAGCAACTCTTTACAACCGTGGTCCATCATTACTTCAAGGCATGAAGTGTCTTTTAATGAATAAAAACAAAGAAACAACCAACCCGTGTAAAGCTGTGATTGTCTAGAATGTCTTTGTATGCTGGAGCATTACAATTTCCCTTCATTGGAACTAAGAGGCCCAAACCCGTTCCAGCATGACAATGCCGCTGCGCACAAAGTGAGAGCCATGAAAACATGGTTTCAATTGGAAGAACTTGAGTGGCTTGAGCCCTGACCTCAACTCCATTGAACAAGTTTGGAATGAATTGAAACACAGACTGTGCATCTGACCGTTTCATCCAACATCAGCGCCTGACGTCACGAATGCTCTGTGACTGAATGAGCACAAATCCTCACAGCCACACTTCAAAATCTAGTAGAAAGTCTGTGCAGAAGAGTAGCTACATACACAGTAAAAAATGGAGTGTCAATATTGCAGTGTAAACCTATTTTCCTCTGGATAGAGTAGTTATAACACTATGCAGAGTAAAATCGTCTAAATGGTAGTGTCAAAAGTGAGAGTTAATTCCCACTTGCACACAACGACAAAATCTACTCTGCAGGGTGATGATTCCCCGTGAAAATACAATATAGAGTCAGATTAACTCTGAAAATCTTACACTATCTATAGTGTTAAATATTTTTACACACCTCATTGTTAATTTTGACACAAAATAGAGTAAAATTAACTCTAAAAATCTTACACTGGCTATAGAGTAAATTTTACACTGATTTTGAGTGGGACCAAATGTTATCTGGCAGAGAGTTAAATTCAACTCTTAAAGAGTAAAATTGACACTATGATTTTTACTGTGTATTAATGCCATGTCTTTGGAATGGGATCTTCAGCAAATGTGTAATATTTTTTATATATATATGTGGCAGCACGGTGGTGTAGTGGTTAGCGCTGTCGCCTCACAGCAAGAAGGTCCTGGGTTCGAGCCCCGGGGCCAGCGAGGGCCTTTCTGTGTGGAGTTTGCATGTTCTCCCCGTGTCCGCGTGGGTTTCCTCCGGGTGCTCCGGTTTCCCCCACAGTCCAAAGACATGCAGGTTAGGTTAACTGGTGACTCTAAATTGACCGTAGGTGTGAATGTGAGTGTGAATGGTTGTCTGTGTCTATGTGTCAGCCCTGTGATGACCTGGCGACTTGTCCAGGGTGTACCCCGCCTTTCGCCCGTAGTCAGCTGGGATAGGCTCCAGCTTGCCTGCGACCCTGTAGAAGGATAAAGCGGCTAGAGATAATGAGATGAGATATATATATATATATATATATATATATGAGTGATTCCACGCTTATGGGTACTGAAATGGGGACATGAACTTATTCACCTAAAACCATTTCTTTTTTTACCATCAGGTCACAAAACATGTAATCTTTAATGAATGATATGTTAAAAGATAACTTTAATTTTCTGAGATGTAATAAAAACATATTTATATGCCAAAGTCAAGCCTATGAGTTCCAAAATGATGTCTGTTACATTACTTCTGTTACGATTGTCCATCTCACGTCTGTTACAAATTAATTACAATCTAGCTATATACCATGTTAATCTTATTGAAAGAATGTGTATGTTCATTCTACTACACATGTTTATTAATTATATTTGCTAAAACATCACCTTCCTATGTTTCAAAAAGTAATTCTACATTGTTAAAATTGAGAATATATATGTCCACAACACTTCTGTTACGTTCTGACTTTGGCATATAAATATGTTTTTATTACATCTCAGAAAATTAAAATTATCTTTTAACATATCATTCATTAAAGATTACACGTTTTGTGACCTGATGGTAAAAAAAGAAATGGTTTTAGGTGAATTTTTAAAAATAAGTTCATGTCCCCATTTCAGTACCCATAAGCGTGGAATCACTGGTCAGGTGTCCAAATACTTTTGGCTATATAGTGTCTATTATAATAGTAATAAACAGTTGTTCCCTCACCAGCTTCTCTTTTTTTTCTCTCTAAGACAAAAGTAAAAATCAGCTTGTCATGTTCCCAACACTGAGCTGCCCAGAGTGTTAGCTCCAGCCTCACCTGATGGATAAGTGTTATAGATAATGGATGGATTTATGGATGGATGGATGTTACCAAGAAACTCAGTAATCCAATGTTGCCTTGTGAAAACAGACCAAATACAATTCTGAATCCCAAAAGTGGCCGATCAATTGTACTTCTGCATAGATTTCAAAATAAAATTCATACAAGAACCCCAGCTTCGGAATTATGATCAACTTTTAATCATTGCAGATTATTTTCACTTTATTTCTTGTGTTTTTGAGCAGTTCTGTGCAGCTGCACTTTGTTAAAAGTAGACGGCCTTTCGATTTCATAGAATCGGTGAAATTTAGTTCGCTCTGAAATTTAGTCATTGTGATATATGTTTATTTCTGTAATATCTAAAAAATACCAGGCTATTCTGTGGCTGGGAAGTTATTTAATTTGAGTGGATTCCCGAGCAAATAATGTGCATGAAATCGCTTGCTTTGTGCAGTCAAGCAGACAGAGGAAGTCCGTGTGTACATGCGCAGGTTTACCTTCTTCTTCTTCTTTTGGGTTTTACGGCAGCTGGCATCCACAGTGTTGCATTACTGCCATCTACAGGTTTACCTTTGACCATGCACTGACAGTTCCATCATTCTGTTGTTAAATGAACAGCTGATCACACTGAGGTGCTCGCTGAGCGCCGATATTTATTAGTTTCCTTTCCTTCGTATATAACATAACGTCTTTTCTTCTCGCTTTCCGTTACTGTAGTCTTTCATGTTTCATTTGCACACGCACATCCTCTATTTTTCTCTCCTGTTTCAAATTTGTATCCCACAATGCCTTGCGCGAACAGGGAAAGCCCACCACGTCATGCATGACATAGTATCTTGTATTATATCATGGTGAAGCAGGAAAAAATAGCAGACAATTTAGGGCCACTTGGCCTTAAATTCATTAATTGTTCTATTTTAAAAAAACTCATAAAACTGGAAGTCTGTGATTCAAATTCAGTAGCTTTCGGCCCACTAAACAAAAATAATTAGTTGTCGGGGGAAATTCTTTTTATGATCTACACTTGAACAATCTGAAAGGCAGTCTATCTTTAACTTGCTTCAATTTTCTGTGCTGTCTCAGTAGAAAGTCTTAAAATGTGGTTATATATAACCCCTGAGTGCCTTATCGTCTAATATGCTTTCACATGAATGCTTAGTTATTATTTTTAACATTCTGTACCTTTCCATTTCTTTTTCCTTTCCTTGTAATTTCATCTAACATTAATTCATCTCAGAATCGACTTACATACAGCGCATTAGCACTGTAAAGTATAGTATGTAAAGTTAGCAGTATTATGTAAATCCATACTACATACAGTATTATGTAAGGGTTATGCACAGTATATCCAAAGGACATGTTTAAATGAGTAGGAATATAAAAGGAGTCTTGTAATGAGCCACGGGAGTTGTTACAGCGATTAAGACTAGGCACTTTACAAAACTCATACCAATTAGACATTTTCTAACCTAATGGCTCTTCAAATAAATGAGGAATTCTCCAAAGTAGTTTCTAATAAAAACCCTTTTAATCTTTTAAGCACCTTTTGAAACTCATTAAACTAAACAGTTCAGAACAGAAAAAAATACATATATTTCACTTATGAAAGATTTGCAAAGCAATAGAAATATAATTAATGCTATAAAGTAAGAAATAAGATACGCACAGACGTTCTATGATGAAAAAAATATTCAACAATGGGATGGTATGATGTGAGCAATGTGTTCTATAACAGCACAAGTGTTTTCAGTAATTTGCCAAGATTTTTTTTTTAAATAAATAACGGATATAATTTATCATAGTTTTCATAGTAGTACATATAGTGGGGTGTCCACAAAACAAGTTCCTGTTATTACTTACCAGCCATAATGTTACGGTCACTGACAGGTGAATTGAATAACAGTGATCTCATTACAATGCCACCTGTCAAGGGGTGGGATATATGAGGCAGCAAGAGAACAAGATGTGTTGGAAGCAGGAAAAATGGGCAAACATAAGGATCTGAGTGACTTTGACAAGGGCCATATTGTGATGGCTAGATGATTGGGTCTGAGCATCTCCAAAATGACACATCTTGTGGGGTGCTCCTGGTATGCAGTGGTTAGTACTGGACAAAAGTGGTCCAAGGAAGGACAACCAGAAAACCAGCGACAGGTTCATGGGTATTGAAGGCTCATTGATTCACATGGGGTATGAAGGCTAGCCCAGCTGGTCCAATCCAACAGAAGAGTAGCACAAACTGCTGAAAAAGTTAACTCTGACACCTTTCTGTTTTAGAAAGCATTACCTTTTTCAGCAGTTTGTGCTTCAGTAGCTCTTCTGTGGGATTGGTTTAACCACCTTGACATTTTTTTTTTACAGAGATTCAAATCCCAACAAGTGTTTCCAGGCAAAACAAACCTCGCCTGGCAGCACTTATAAGGAATATGAAGGAAGATATCGTGAAAAAAAATAGATACCCTATGGCTCCATGTGGCTACTGCTTATAAATAAAAAATTGTTTTCTGATCCCATGTCCATACAGTAAATATAGCATATATATTTACTCTATGACACAGTAGCCACAAAAATGAAGCATAATCCAAAAATGAACAATTTAAACATCACAGAAGGAAAATATACCAAGTGTCTGTACTTTATATTATTCTACTCTTCCCTCTTACAGTTTTTGAAACTGAAAGCTCCAAACCGAGGCTGACCTACACACGCTGTCACCATGACCAAAACTCTTATTTCCTGGAAATGGCCTGGTGCTAGAGCTCAGTGGAATGCACTTTCCCTCTGTAATAAGCATAAGCATGTCTGAAAGTGATTTCTTTAGTTAGTCCGTAGCAGGCGAGGTAATAATAATAAATCAACAGAGCAGGGAAATTTTTATCAATGGGGTTTGAAAGTGGGTGTGGCCAAACACTCTTCCTTTGCATATGTAAATGAACCAAGAAATCATCCGATGACAGCACAGTGTATGCAAATGAAGCAGGTAGTGATCCAATCAGCATGTTTGTGGGAGGAGTCTTTCTGAGGCAATCTGAGCTCAGAGCTTTTTTTTTTTACCTTTTTGGTCACCGTGACCTTGACCAGATGACCCTCAAAATGTTGGGGGTTCTGGAGACCAGAGGTTTGAGCTGTGATATATGAAAGGTGGGGTGAACACGTCGCACGGTGAGTGGTAATGCCAGTCTAACAGAACATGGGTTGATTACCTTCTTGATGGGAAAGGGTCCAAGGGTTTTTATGGTTGGTCCAGACTAGGAAGGGAAGATCAGACCCCTCGAGCCAATGCCTCCACTCCTCCAAGGCTAGTTTCACAGCCAGTAGCTCTCTGTCACCGATGTCGTAGTTACGTTCGGCTGGGGACAGCCGGCAGGAGAAGAAGGAGCACGGATGGACCTTGTTGTCACTGGCTCTCTGGGAGAGAATGGTTCCGAACCCTGACTCGGAAGTGTAGACCTCGATGATAAACTGCTTGGTTGGATCGGGTATGGTGAGAATGGGTACTGTGGTAAACCTGCACTTGAACATGGAAAAGGCTTTCTCCGCTTCCTCCCCCCACTTGAACTGGGTCTTGGTCAAGGTCAGGGCTGAGAGAGGTCCAGCCACCGTGCTGAAGTTGCGGATGAAGCACCTGTAGAAGTTGGCGAACCGCAGGAAGCACTGGAGCTCTCATCTCGAAGATGGGGTGGGCCAGTCAGCGACTGCCTCCAGCTTGAGGGGGTCCATCTGAATCTTCGCTGGAGAGATGATGAACCCCAGGAATGAGACAGAGCTTTGGTGGAACTCACTTTTCTCCGCCTTGAAGAACAGCTTGTTTTCTACCAGGTGTTGGGGGACCTGCTGGACATGACCCTGATGTTCCTCCAGGGAGCGAGAGAAAATCAGTATGTCATCCAGGTACACAAAGACAAAGGTATTAAGGAAGTCCCTCAAGACATCATTAACTAGTGCCTGGAAGACCGGGGGCGCGTTGGTCAGGCCGAAAGGGACCACGAGGTACTCGTAGTGGCCTGTGGTGGTGTTCAAAGCCATCTTCCACTCGTCCCCTTCCCTGATCCTAACAAGATGGTAGGTGTTGCGTAAGTCCAGTTTAGTAAACACTTTGGCTCCCTGGAGTAGTTCAAAGGTCTTGGTCATGAGCGGTAGTGGATAACGATTCTTGATTGTGATAGCATTGAGACCCCGATAGTCAATGCAGGGGCTGAGTGACTTGTCCTTTTCGACAAAGAAGAACCCCGCCCCTGCTGGGGAGGAGGAAGGGCGGATGATCCCAGCTGCCAGCGACTCGGTGATGTATTTTTCCATGGCTTGTCTTTCGGTGGGAGAAAGAGAGTAAAGGCGTCCCTTGGGTGGCGCTATCCCAGGCAGGAGGTCGATACCACAGTCATAGGGTCTGTGAGGAGGGAGGGACACTGCTCGGGTCTTACTGAAAACTAGCTTAAGGTCCAGATATTCCGGAGGCACATGAGAGAGGTCGGGAAACTCGCTGGCTGAGCGCTGTGGTGGTTTGGCGGGAGGCAGAGCAGAGTTCAGGCAGGAGGCCAGGCAGGAAGGCCTAGGATGGTGTTATTAGTCCAATTTAAGTGAGGGTTGTGCTGCGTCAGCCAAGGTAGTCCTAGAATGATGGGAACTTGAAGGTTGTTCATGACGTGAAATTGAATAGTTTTGGAGTGATTGCCTGAAATCCTTAAGGTGAGTGGGGCGGTAAGGTGGGTGATGGTGGTCAAGCCAGTGCCACTGAGTGTCAGGACGGTGAGAGGGACCTCGAGGGTGAGTAACGAGATTCCGAGATCCTTGGCGGTGGTGGAGAAGATCAGGTTCCTGTCTGCCCCCAAGTCAACGAATGCCTGAAGATGGTGATGCCGGCTGTTGTGGGTGATGATAACAGGGAGCAACAGTCGGTCAGCAGGGGACTGGTTCCAAGCATTGCCCACCAGGGCCCCTCGATTCACTGGTGGGCTCGTCCTTTTAGCGGGCAGGCCAGGCAGATGTGTCCATGCTGACCGCAGTAGAAGCAGGTCCCCGTGCTCCGCCGGTGCAGTCGTTCCTCTGCTGCCACTCGTACCCGATCTACCTGCATGGGTTCGATGGACGAGGTGGAAGGTGGTGAATCTGGGGCGGTTCTTCTCTCTCCTCCGTTGTTGAATCAGAGCATCAATGTGATTGGCAAGGTCCATGAGGCTGGAGAGGTCCGACGGCAGTTTCCGAGAGACTATTTCATCCTTAATGGTGTCAAACAGGCCATGTAGGAACGCGTCAACCTGGGCACTCTCGTTCCAACCGCATGATGCTGCCAACATCCGGAACTTGATGGCATAATCTGAGGTAGATCGGGACCCCTGCCGCAGCTCCATGAGCTCCCTAGCCGCTTCCCAGCCGGACAGAGAGCAGTCGAATGTTCGCCTCATTTCCTCAGAGAATTCTTTGAAGCTGGAACAAAAGGATGCATCAGCGTCCCAGACCACTGTTCCCCATTCCCTGGCCTTGCTGGTCAGGAGCTTGATAGTATAGGCTACCCAGGAGCGTTCTGTGGGTAAGGCCAGAGGTTGTAGCTCCAAGATCAGTGAACATTGAGACAGAAAAGATCTGCAGGTACCTGGTTCTCCACTGTAGGGCTGAGGCGAAGGGAGTCTCGGTTTGTGGAGAGTGGCGGTGGCAGGAGGTGAAGAAGGAAGCGGCTGGGCAGGGGTAGGCACGGCTTGGGAGTGCTGGAGTTGCATGGCTAGAAGGTTGAGTGAATTGGACAGGGTGGAGAGGTTCTGGGTAATCTGTTGGAGCTCCTGTTGGTGGGTCCTGAGGAGAGATTCTTGCTGCTGTATAGCCGTTCTCAGCTGGGTCAGTTCTGCTGGATCCATGTTGGCCAGAATGTACTGTTAAGGGTGGCGAGATGAGGTGCGAGATTAGGATCCAAAAGCAGAACACCAACAGTAATCCAATAAATAAGGTGATTTAATCCAGGGAAAAGGGCGTGGCAAAAAGGTAAATAAACAGGATGAAAAAACAAATAGCAAAATAGTCCAGGTACAAAGAGACAGAAAAACTTTGACAAAACAACGAGGCAGACAAGGACAAAAAACGCTAGTGCAAAAAACCATGAACAAGAAAAAAAATGCTGAGTGCAAAAAAACATAAACAAAAACAAACGCTAGAGAGAAAAACCATGAGAAGCATAAGAGCTACAGAAACGGCTAGAGTAACAAGCGAGACGTTCTGGCAAGGTCCCTATCTGAGAAGGAAGTTTATATACACAGCAGAAAAAAAAACCAGGAAGTGAATGCAGGCAAGATGGAATTCCCGTCCCGGATCCGGATTAGCGTTGACCTGGGAGATACCGGTAAGTAATCTCTGGAGTGGAAGTCTGGGGTGGAGCATGACAGTATCGCTTTCAAAATGACTTGCAAAAATGAAAATGTGCTATATTTGCTTCTGAAGGCCAGGAGTGTGCTGATCTTAGTTTGATCATTTCAGTTCTAAGATTGTGAATGTTACTGAATCTTTAGCACCTAGAAAGATAGTAATGTGATTTATGACACAGTAAAAAGCACAGTTCCTTTTTTAAGCAGTAAAAAACCTCACACTTCATACCTCCATGATTAAGAACAAGTATACATAAAAGATTGGAAAATTATTCTGAAACATCAGTAATAACCTCAACCCCATTCTTCAGAGGTTCAGAAATCCTTTAAAGCGAGACGGCCTTTCGATTCCATAAAATCAGTGAAATTTAGTTCCCTCTGAAATTTGGTCGTTGTGATATATGTTTATTTCTGTAATATCTAAAAAAAATCCAGGCCATTCTGTGGTTGGGAAATTATTTAATTTGAGGGGATTCCTGAGCAAATAATGTGCATGAAATCGCTCACTTCGTGCAGTCAAGCAGACAGAGGAAGTCCGTGTGTGCGCGCATGCGCAGGACATTTACCTTTGACCATGCACTAACAGTTTCATCATTCTTTCGCTAAACGAACAGCTGATCACACTGAGGTGCGCGCTGACTGCTGATATTTACCAGTTTGGTCCTGCGTTTCCTTTCCTTCACAACATAACGTCTTTTCTTCTCACTTTCCGTTACTGTAGTCGGTCTTTCACATTTTATTCGCACACTCACGTCCTCCATTTTTCTCTCCTGTTTCAAATCTGTATCCCACAATGCCTTGCACGAACAGGGAAAGCCCACTACATGATGCATGATGTAGTATCTTGAATTGGGTCATGTTGAAGCAGGAAAAAATAACGGAGAATTTAGGGCCATGTGGCCCTAAATTCATTATTTGTACTATTTTTAAAATCCTAATAAAATTGGAAGTCTGTGATTCAAATTCATTAGCTTTCAGTCCACTAAACAAAAATAATTGGGTGTCAGGGAAAAAAAATTTTATGACCTACACTTGAAAAATCTGAAAGACAGCCTACCTTTAATGCATTAACTCCTTAGCTAATCTGTTGATAAATTTAATATCAAAACAAATTAAACTGGCCATCAAAACCTCATGTTCAGTCAAGCAGCTGTTGGATTATGATGTATAAACTTTACTCCTATAAATATACAGATGAAGAGTGCACTGCGGATGGAACCGTTTCTCTCTTTCACAGGATGAACTTCTCCTACTGTACTGTACAGTGTGGGTGTATTTATGCTCCTGACCTCGGCCTCGATATCTAGCACTAAAGTCCAAACTGCTAGTTGCAGAAAGAAAGTGTGTTAAAGATCAAAACATCTCAAACACATCCATATTCACATCCAGAATAGATCTCGGATTATACGTACTGAACATTTTGACAATCGTCATACTGTACAAGACTAAATAATGATCACTAATGAGGGACGAGAGTATCAATCCATCTCTGATTATCAGAGCTAAATAAATGAAAGTTCAATGAAGTAACCGTATACTGTATATGGATGTAGGTAGTAAATGGGTGATTTCTCGATATGGATGACTGCAAATAGATCATTATGTGACAGGAGAAATAATAATAATAATGGAAGACAATAAATGGGTAAATTAATGAACATTTAAACAGCATGAAGTCATCAGCAATCTGCAAAAGTGGAAACCGTATTATATAAAATAAAGAAAAACAAAAAAAATTAGAAGAAGAGTAGAGCAGGTAGATGAAAAGACATTGCGTCAGCTGTACAAAAATTCATTTTTGAAAAAAAAAGTACGCATGTCTCTGTAAAGCATGTCTGTGTAACTCAATGCCACCATCTTTATCTGTATTTGTTTAGTGCTCTGTATCTGTATTGAAACCCAAGCACTGGAGATGCACAGCCTCTGGTGTCCACCAGAGGGAGTTGCACCAAGAAGCAAGGCCCTATTGTTTTCCTCAGGATTCTTATTCTTTTTCATCAAAACTTGACCATTTTTGAGGTCGTTCCTATGGGCAAAAATTCATGAAATTTGGTACACACATCAGTCCTGGCCATCACTACTCAAGGATAGAGGCTTGATCCCAGGTGCATCCAGGATACTCCATAGCACCCCCACATGTCATTAAGACTTTTGCCCGGCATATAGTTTCATGGCGGCGCGGTGGTGTAGTGGTTAGCGCTGTCGCCTCACAGCAAGAAGGTCCGAGTTCGAGCCCCGTGGCCGGCGAGGGCCTTTCTGTGTGGAGTTTGCATGTTCTCCCCGTGTCCGCGTGGGTTTCCCCCGGGTGCTCCGGTTTCCCCCACAGTCCAAAGACATGCAGGTTAGGTTAATTGGTGACTCTAAATTGACCGTAGGTGTGAGTGTGAATGGTTGTCTGTGTCTATGTGTCAGCCCTGTGATGACCTGGCGACTTGTCCAGGTTGTACCCCGCCTTTTGCCCGTAGTCAGCTGGGATAGGCTCCAGCTTGCCTGCGACCCTGTAGAGCAGGATAAAGCGGCTAGAGATAATGAGATGAGATGAGATATAGTTTCACCTATCCATGTCAAATTTGTTAGGTGTGTGGGGTGCACCAAGACAAACAAAATTGTAATGTACATTGCATTAGCCATACTCAACAGGAAGTGAGTTAATTTTGGCTTTATGCATTTTGACACATTTTACATTTTGATGTTCTCTTCCTAGGCAGTTTGTTTGATTCATGCCAGATTTGGTATACCGGAGGTACTCGGGCCTTTCATTGCTGCTTGTGGCTATATTTGAATTTAAATCCAAAGTGGGCATGGTCGAAATATGAGGCATATGCCCACAGAATCACTCTAAAATACTGGAAGAAAACCCAGATATAGAAATAGCAGCACTGTAAGCATAGTGTGTGAATTCTGGTCTAAAAGTTCCTCAAACTCAGATACATCACTCAAGAAGTTTATTTTTCTCAACACATTTTTTAATTCTGCTTGCGTCTTCAGTTATTTTTTTTGTTTGTACATACCTACCCATGATATTTTAACAAAATGGGTCAAGTTGGATCCAATTCCCAAAATATAAACAAATTAGTAACCTAATTAGAGGGCAGCATGTTGGTGTAGTGGTTAGCACTGTCGCCTCACAGCAAGAAGGTCCGGGTTCGAGCCCCATGGCCGGCGAGGGCCTTTCTGTGTGGAGTTTGCATGTTCTCCCCGTGTCCGCGTGGGTTTCCTCCGGGTGCTCCGGTTTCCCCCCACAGTCCAAAGACATGCAGGTTAAGTTAACTGGTGACTCTAAATTGAGCGTAGGTGTGAATGTGAGTGTGAATGGTTGTCTGTGTCTATGTGTCAGCCCTGTGATGACCTGGCAACTTGTCCAGGGTGTACCCCGCCTTTCGCCCGTAGTCAGCTGGGATAGGCTCCAGCTTGCCTGCGACCCTGTAGAACAGGATAAAGCGGCTAGAGATAATGAGATGAGATGAGATGAGATGAGATGAGATGAGTAACCTAATTTAAGCCACTGTGATCCTGATCAGGCAGTTCCTAAGGATGAATGAGTGAAAGCTGTAAATGTATCGCACAGCTCTGCATGTTTATTTGAAATAACTTGGTCGTTCTTTGTCCATATCTGACCACTGACACCGACATGAAAATAAAACCTTCCCAGTAACGTGACTTTTGTGCTGTTCTGCTGGATGTACTGTGATCCCTTCAGGCACGTTCTATTCATATCGATATTTGTATTCATTTAGAAGACATTATTCATATTCAGTCACAACACTGAATCACTGCTGTATATCCGATAAAGTCGTTCCTGCCTGTGTCATGGCACAGAATACAAAAACTGAGAAAACCTGAGAACTTGACTGAAGATTCTGCCAGTGTCAGTGTGTGGTAGTCTGTGTAATGCATAGTATTTCTGCCTCACTGCAAAATATAGAGTCTTCATCATCATGTGAACTAGTTTGCCATCCATATCCCGTTATGTCGTAGAAGTGCACATTGTGTTCCAGTCACGACTGGTTGGTTTGTGTATTTTAGTCATGCTTGGATGAGTGGCTGTGTGTGGGTGCTTGTAAGTGTGTGTGTAGTGTAGAATTTACACTTTGATTTTAATGCAAAGTGAAGAAAGAAACCAATGTCCAAAAACATTAAGTAGAAGTGGTCATTGCAGCCAGGTCTTCTTCACTCTCTTTTCTGTCCATGGGGAATGGCTTCCTGTCAAAAGTTTTCCTACCAGCAACTTTGCCTGACCTTCTCCTTGGTAGACAGTGGTGTGACTCATGTGGGTCAATGGTTTTGATCCAGACGCTGTCTGATTCACAGAAATAACCACCACTTTGGCTCAAGGGGAAGTTCACTGAACATGCAAGCATCATTGGGGCAGTAAAATAAAATCAATTACAAGCTTTAGAATGTTGGAAAAGTTGTTGTGAAAGGATTAAAGCAACACTAGGTCGGAATTTTACCTTAAAATATCAGCTTCAGAATCATTTTCATGGTACACTGATTTGTAATAGGGAGAACGGCTTGTCTTCCAGTCCGAGTCTGCATCCAGTTCGCCAGTTATAGGACCATGTTACTCGTCCCCGAGACCGACTGCGAGACAGAGGTGGACAGTAACGAAGTACATTTACTTGAGTATTTTACTTGAGTATTTTTTTTTTTTGGAAACTCATGACTTTAATGTCACTACATTTGAAAGGCAAATATCGGACTTTTCACTCCACTACATTTCTATCAAGGTCCTCGTTACTATGAAGCAGCTTTGAAAGTGGATGTTTTTTCTTTTCTTTTCTAAAATGCGATTGATTTTTCCACAGGTGACACTGAGACAGCTTATCAGTAATCACTAGGGTCACGTCATGTCCGTAGACTGTATAAAATCAAGTTCAGTGATTTCTCAGCAGCGTTATTTAACACGAACAGTTGATGGCAGAATGGAAGGAGGCGGTTCTTTTGGAGAATGAACACACCCAGGGCCATATCTAGAACCCATATTTCAGTTTTCTGAAAGGATTAAAGATTTGTTTCGTTTTAAATGTTTGCTTTGTTTGCCGAAAACGAACCATATCACGGCCTACAAAAACTCACCGTCCGACCTGCGGAAGCATATTGAGGTATAATAAATGTTTTATTCCAAGAAAAAGCTTGCAATGAAGTTGTCTGTGCTTTTAGAGCTAGTGATAACGTTGCAATAGCTATGCAGTCTAGTTAGTCAAATGACTTTCTATGGACATGAATAACGTTAACTTATCTGAAGACTCATCTCATCTCATTATCTCTAGCCGCTTTATCCTTCTACAGGGTCGCAGGCAAGCTGGAGCCTATCCCAGCTGACTACGGGCGAAAGGCGGGGTACACCCTGGACAAGTCGCCAGGTCATCACAGGGCTGACACATAGACACAGACAACCATTCACACTCACATTCACACCTACGCTCAATTTAGAGTCACCAGTTAACCTAACCTGCATGTCTTTGGACTGTGGGGGAAACCGGAGCACCCGGAGGAAACCCACGCGGACACGGGGAGAACATGCAAACTCCGCACAGAAAGGCCCTCGCCGGCCCCGGGGCTCGAACCCAGGACCTTCTTGCTGTGAGGCGACAGCGCTAACCACTACACCACCGTGCCGCCCCCTTATCTGAAGTCCTTTCAGAAATATGTTTTAGCATAATATTGCCAAATAAACAGAATGTAGAAATCTTTCTTTTCTAGTAGCGTTAGCTACCCAATATGATTTCGAGTTTGAAAAGAGTTTGCTAGCATGTCAGATGGAGTTTCACTGACTAGCTAGCTTAACGTTAAACCACCATGATGGCACGGCATGCGTTCATTTTGTGAATTCACATTTCTGTCTTTGGTTACAGCATTAGGTTTTGTAAGCATTGTGGCAATAATACAACGATGCGTTGACAGAAAATGTACTTTTAATACTTAAGTATTTTTGAAAGCGAGTACTTCAGTACTTTAACTTAAGTAAAAATTTGACTGGACAACTTTCACTTGTATCGGAGTAACATTTAACCAGTGGGATCTGTACTTTGACTTTAAGTAATGAAGTTGGGTACTTTGTCCACCTCTGCTGTGAGAACTGCATAATGTGGCACGGTGGTGTAGTGGTTAGCACTGTCGCCTCACAGCAAAAAGGTTCTGGATTCGAGCCCAGCAGCCTACGAGGGCCTTTCTGTGTGGTTTGCATGTTCTCCCTGTGTCTGTGCGGGTTTCCTCTGGGTGCTCCGGTTTCCCCCACAGTCCAAAGACATGCAGTTAGGTTAACATGGGGTAGTCATGGCTGAAGTGAGGTTGGGCTGAAATGCCCTTGAGCGAGGCATCTAAACCCCAACTGCTCCCCAGGTGCTGTAGCATAGCTGCCCACTGCTCTGGGTATGTGTGTGTGCTCATTGCTCACTTGTGTGTGCATGTGTGTGTTCACTGCTTCAGATGGGTTAAATGCAGAGGTTAAATTTCACTGTGTGCTTAAGTTTGTGCTTGAGTGAAGGTGTGACAAATAAAGGCTTCTTGGCTTGGCCTCTTCTTCTTCTTTACGGCACCCCAGCCAGCTTCCAAAATAAAACAGTGAAACAGCTTCCCATAAAAAAAATAAGCTAAATCGATATTCTCAGTAAGGATATCATGAGGTGAAGAGACCACAAAAGATGCTGTCAGAGGAAGCTGGGAAGAGTAAAAGAGAGAGTGACCAAGCAAGAGACTGGACAAGAACAAATCTTGGACTTATTGGTGAACGCTAAGAGAGCTAAAAGGCTGCAAGACAGATGCTGAGTTGGACTTCTTTCTGTTGGACTAGTAAGTAATATTACATGAGCTGCCTTGTGTTGTGTTGTTGCTCTTGCTTGGTGTTTGGCAATGTTAGCAAAGTTGTCAGCTCCCTAGCTTTTGATCATAAGCCAAGTCAGTCCATTTAGATAGAGGTTTAGCCACAAGCTACATCTCAAGAGGATGTTAGAAAACTTTCTAGATAACACTCAGACATTGGTACTGGTAATAAGTGCTCTTGTGTCCGTTGCTGTTTAGCTTTGTTGGCAAGCTTGTCACCCAAGTTTGCATCACTGTGTGCCCAAGCTTTGCAAGGTAAATTTAGTTGACTAGCTGTTCTTTGTTCATTTACTTCCCCCAGGCATTACCAGTGTTTGCATGATTCTCCTTACGTTAGCTTAGCATGCTACTATTCTGAGTTGTATTCAGTACTTGTGCAAATTCTGACTGCAGCATGGCAAAAAAAATTTCTGCGCATGCATGTTAACTTCAAGACTGTCTTGAAGTAAACATGCATGCGCTGAAATTTTTTTTGCCATGCTGCAGTCTCATTAGATCTGTCTCACGGCTAATGGGATAACAATGACAATCTGACCGCAGAGTGTACATTCCTGCCAATTATATTTGTGAAAGATATTTGTGACGCAGTCTGTAACTTTATCAGTGTCTCACGGAGATTTGTAGTTTTTCCAGATGGCAAAATGTCATCTAACTTGAGTCCTGTCTCAGGCTAGCATGCAAGTAAATAAATTTATCTCACACCAAAACAGAGGTGTGACCAGAATGGCATGTGTGGGTGGGCAGTTAGCTCATCTGGGGGGCAGAAAACAATACCTGAAAAATCGGTAGAAAACCACTACTACAATTACTAGGCCTAATAGTCCAATAATAATAATAATTCAATTCGGTAATCAAAATATGGTCACGCTAGCATAAATCATGACCGTCAATTTTGTTAACAGTGTGGAATTTTTTTCTGAAGTTTTTTTGTTTTGTTTTGTTTTGTAAAGAAAAAAAACTAAACTAACTTTTTTTGAAAAGCCTGGCTATGCTGAATGGAAATTTAAATGTTGACACTGAAAATGTTGGGATGCACCATCTACTGGTCTTCATGAATAGCTGACCTTTGACTTGGACCATTATCTACAGTACAAGTCTGCGGTTACACTTAGCAAATTCTGAAACAAATTCATTCATGTCTAGATTTTCTGTGATTTCCTTCTCATGTGCCAGAATGTCTACATTTTTCTTCCTTGAATGCAGCATTGTTCTGCGTAGTGGAGTGAGGATGCGGTTCAAGGTGGAGAAAGAGCTTTTGCATGCAGCTGAAGACACGCCAATGACAAGTGCTGTGACATATATTGAATGCAATATGGGGAAGGCCTCTTTGTACTGCTGAATGCATTTGCATGCTTCAGAGAGGTTAGCATCAGTTGACAATTTGTTGAGCAACATTGCTTTTGCCACAGAAATTTCATTTTGCAAGCTTATGCTGTTAAGCTCTGTGCCTGCAAGCACCTGAAGTGGTTTCAGGAGAGAGGGCTCAAGAAAGGACTTTGATTTTGGCAGGAGAAATGATGTGGACCTCATCAAATCAACATTTCTCTGAGAGAATCTATATATTATATAGAGAATATATTCAAAAAACTTCAGGAAAAGTCCCTCCTCCCCACCCTCGTGATTGTGACCACGCAGAGCCAGTTCATTGACAGCCAGGAACTGAACGGCCTCCCCAATGCTCTTCACATAGTACCTGTTTTTTTCTATCTGCGTTTGACCCAGCAGGTGAGCTATGCTTTCACCCGTCTCTGCCCGACGCTGGTGTTCCTGCCACGCAGACATTGATCTGACGTGCGGGAGACTCGACGCATGTTTTTGGAAGCCGGCATCTTTTTCAAGGGCTTTTTTTCCAATTAGTGAAGCCACGTTTGGTAAATATATCCTCGCGGTCCGAATGTGAAATGTTAAATTTGCGGCAGGCAAAGCAAAAGCTGGCATCGCGGATAACGGAATACTCGAGCCACGGTCGAGAATGATACCAGCTTGCACTAAAGCACCGAAGGGTTTGTCCAAATGGGCGCTTGGGGTAATTAGTTAAAATAGGCTGGGATGGGCTTTCCATATTTAAGTCGGAAGGGACGTGCACATCAGAGGTTTGGGAGGACTGCGTACTTTGTGAAATGCAGGGGTTTTGAGTTCCTGAAGCGGCCACAGAACTGCAGGATGGCGCAGACCTATTCAGATCCTGTGAAGGGCTTTGCTCCGCGTTGGCAGCAGCGGTGCTGGGTTCAACAGCGGAGTCAGAAGCTTGCGCAGCGACAGGGGCGGACGAGGTCTGCTTTTTAATGAGCCACCTATGCATGTCTTTTGGTGTTACGTACTAGTTAATAAAATGTTTTAATAACGTCTGTGTGGGTTATGCTTAGTGGCTGGCTGCCTGCCTAGGCTGGCAATTCAACTAGCTAGCACAGTCTCCTAGTCTTAATAATAGCAGGCTAGCACAGGCAGACTGCTGTAACTAGCTGACTTATCTACACAAATCAACAAGTAAATGAAACGAACAAGCTCAACTCAACAAAAACTACTACCACTACTTTGTGAAAAGATGACAGAGAAGAACGAAATAGGAACTGTATGGGCGCAAAGTAAACTCCCGCACAGCGTTGTGCTTGCTAGTTGAATGGAGGAGGACTGACACACCCCCTATTCAAACGAACCAACTGGAAAGGAGTTTTGACGATTGTTCTGCCCCTTAAGGTTACGGAGGGGGGAAACATGATAACAAAAAATAATTAAAGCTATAAACTTTGCAGATATATACTGTTTTTAAATCAACACCAGCATTTATGTATTCTACCAATACAAGACACAAACAGAGATCATAAATCATGGCCTTTTTTCTGGCCAGTTTTCTTTGGATGGACAGGGCATTTCTCAGGGGGGCAGGACTTGTCCCTGGGGGGGCAGTGCCCACCCCAGCCCCGCCGTGGCCACGCCCCGGCACCAAAATATTTGGTCAGTTTGTCAATCTTGCGTCAAATACACCTTGAAAGCTTGCAACTCTGCAAACCTATCTCAGCTAGCTTGGAATAAATTACACTGCCCAATGTATATTATGGTCAATGTGTGCCTATAATATGTCAATTACACACACAATCCATATTCAGACGCTTAGCAAACAGTGTATCTGGCCTGGAAAGGCGAACACGGTATTTCAGCAAAGTTAAAACTTTCTGTTAATCTTTTTGTCATGTGAGTGTTCATCTCCAATGTCACAATAAATAAAACTATGCAGTCATATTTGTGAGGGCGGCACGGTGGTGTAGTGGTTAGCGCTGTCACCTCACAGCAAGAAGGTCCGGGTTCGAGCCCCGTGGCCGGTGAGGGCCTTTCTGTGTGGAGTTTGCATGTTCTCCCCGTGTCCGCGTGGGTTTCCTCCGGGTGCTCCGGTTTCCCCCACAGTCCAAAGACATGCAGGTTAGGTTAACTGGTGACTCTAAATTGACCGTAGGTGTGAGTGTGAATGGTTGTCTGTGTCTATGTGTCAGCCCTGTGATGACCTGGTGAGTTGTCCAGGGTGTACCCCGCCTTTCGCCCCTAGTCAGCTGGGATAGGCTCCAGCTCGCCTGCGACCCTGTAGAACAGGATAAAGCAGCTACAGATAATGAGATGAGATGAGTCATCTCATCTCATTATCTCTAGCCGCTTTGTCCTTCTACAGGGTCGCAGGCAAGCTGGAGCCTATCCCAGCTGACTACAGGTGAAAGGCGGGGTACACCCTGGACAAGTCGCCAGGTCATCACAGGGCTGACACATAGACACAGACAACCATTCACACTCACATTCACACCTACGGTCAATTTAGAGTCACCAGTTAACCTAACCTGCATGTCTTTGGACTGTGGGGGAAACCGGAGCACCCGGAGGAAACCCACGCGGACACGGGGAGAACATGCAAACTCCACACAGAAAGGCCCTCGCCAGCCCCGGGGCTCGAACCCGGACCTTCTTGCTGTGAGGTGACAGCGCTAACCACTACACCACCGTGCCGCCCGAGATGAGTCATATTTGTATAAAATCCTGTAATATTACACTACCTTGTCAGTCAACATGGTTTTTTGGCTTTTGCTGTCCCGTATCCTTCAGCTTGTAAACAAACGCACATGTACAGCCATCCATGAGTGGGGCATCAAGTGCAGTTTGTATTTACGACAGTGGCATAGAAGTGGATAACAATCTGCAACTATAGGGTAGCATGAGAGCAAGAAATACCAATTCTTGCATAATAAGGCTTTAAATTTGTTCGTTTTCTGGCACACACCTGACTTTTAAGCAAAGTCCACAAAAAATTTGTTAGAGTTAAAGGAACAGTCCACCGTACTTCCATAATGACATATGTTCTTCTCTGAATTGAGACGAGCTGATCAGTACCTCTCCGAGCTTTGCGCGACCTCCCAGTCAGTCAGACGCGCTGTCACTCCTGTTAGCAATGTAGCTAGGCTCAGCATGGCCAATGGTATTTTTTGGGGCTGTAGTTAGATGCGACCAAACTCTTCCACGTTTTTCCTGTTTACATAGGTTTATATGACCAGTGACATGAAACAAAGTTCAGTTACACAAATTGAAACGTGGCGATTTTCTATGCTATGGAAAGTCCGCACTATAATGACAGGCGTACTAACACCTTCTGTGTGCTTCGACAGCGCATTGATACCTTCACTCCTCTTCGGGCACGGCCAGGCGGGTGAATGCCCTGGTCCGTCCGCCCTGTCTAAAAAAATGGTACAACTCGAGCCCCATGATAAAACTGGAACTTTGTCATTTTTTCAGCCTAAGGCCCATGGTAAAAATGGGACGTTGTCATTTTTCCGCATGAGGCCCATGGTAAAACCACACTTCCAGGAGGGGCTGCCGTCTGCCTCCCAAGCCGGCCGAGAGCGCTCCTCGTCGGGCACGGCCAGGCGGGCGAATGCCCTGGTCCATCCGCCCTGTCTAAAAAAAATGGTACAACTCCGAGTGAAGGTATCAATGCGCTGTCGAAGCGTGCAGAAGGTGTTAGTACGCCTGTCATTATAGTGCGGACTTTCCATAGCATAGAAAATTGCCACGTTTCAATTTGTGTAACTGAACTTTGTTTCATGTCACTGGCCATATAAACCTATGTAAACAGGAAAAACGTGGAAGAGTTTGGTCGCATCTAACTACAGCCCCAAAAAATACCATTGGCCATGCTGAGCCTAGCTACATTGCTAACAGGAGTAACACCGCGTCTGACTGACTGGGAGGTCGTGCAAAGCTCGGAGAGGTACGGATCAGCTCGTCTCAATTCAGAGAAGAACATATTTCATTATGGAAGTACGGTGGACTGTTCCTTTAAGGTCAGAACTTTGGGAAAGCCATTCAAAAGTTTAAGGTTAGCTTGCTTTATCCATTCAAACAGGTTTGATGTGTTTGGGGTCATTGGCTTGTTGGAACCCCCAATCGTGTCCAAGTTTCAACCATGTAGCTGATGGTTTGAGGTTCTGCTGAAGAATTCTCTAGTAGTCTTCCTTCCAGCTGTCGTCAATCATGATCACTAACAGGAAGTTAAGAGGCAAACTGGCACATTAAAGGATGTTTTGGACCTTTCAGCACCACTGAATTAATAATCTAAGTGGGTGTGTGTATATTTTTGACCCTGAATGTATAATTACCTCCGTAAACTTTGCTGGAGGAGGTTATGTTTTTGCCTCTGTTTGTTTGTTTGTCTGTCTGTCTGTCTGTTCCCACTGTAACTCAAAAAGTAACAAGTGTTGCCAGGCAAAACAAGCCTCATCCGGCAGCACTTATTTTATACCTTAATGTTGATAATGGTAATATTTCTCAGTCATCAGCTGTCAGGTTATAGTCCTATGAAAATCCACAACCTTGAGTTTGACATTTCAGAGTCATTCAAGGTCAAAGATCATGGTGCCAAATGAAAGCCCATATGGCACTTCCTATAAGTTGATAATGGTAAATATCTGTCTACCATCAACCGTTTTCAAGTTACAGCCCTCTGAAAATCCGTGACCTTGAGTTTAACCTTTCAGGGTCACTCAAGGTCAAATATCATGGTGCCAAGTGAAAGGCCATATGGGAGTTCCTACATGCTCATAATAGTAAACATTTGTCTATCAGCAACTGTTTTTGAGTTATAATGGAAAATAAGTTATTTTGACCAAAAGGTTGACCTTTCCGGTGACTTTGACCTTCACCTTGACCCGATTACCCCCAAAATTTAATCAGGTAATCTATGGACGATTGCCCACCTACCCTGAAAATTTGAAGTCAATCAGTGCAACTGTCTAGACGCTAGATTGTTAACAGGCACACAAACAAACAAGCAAACAAACTGCACTGATTACAATACCTCGCCCTGCTTACTCTGTCGCGGGCGATGTAATGAACGTTTTTTGATGAAATTTGGAGGAAAGTTAGGCCATGGGCCAAGGAACAAATGATTAGAATTGGATGCAAATCCGGATATGTATGAAAATATAGTAAACATCATAAACATCTGGATATTTTAATATGTGGCTTGGTGGACATATGCACTCGATCGAGAGCTCTTCTAGTTTCTAATAAATTAAAACTTGTGCATCAACTTCTTGTTTTTTTTTCTAGTAAAGATATATGGTGGCGGCACGGTGGTGTAGTGATTAGCGCTGTCGCCTCACAGCAAGAAGGTCCTGGGTTCGAGCCCCGGGTCCGGCGAGGGCCTTTCTGTGCGGAGTTTGCATGTTCTCCCCGTGTCCGCGTGGGTTTCCTCCGGGTGCTCCGGTTTCCCCCACAGTCCAAAGACATGCAGGTTTGGTTAACTGGTGACTCTAAATTGACCGTAGGTGTGAATGTGAGTGTGAATGGTTGTCTGTATCTATGTGTCAGCCCTGTGATGACCTGGCGACTTGTCCAGGGTGTACCCTGCCTTTCGCCCGTAGTCAGCTGGGATAGGCTCCAGCTTGCCTGCGACCCTGTAGAAGGATAAAGTGGCTAGAGATAATGAGATGAGATGAGATGAGATATATGGTGTACAATCATTCTTCCCCAGAAAAATGAACAGTTCGAAGAAATCATCAAAAGCTCAATATTGCCATGTCCATGATGAGTGTATGTAAACTTCTGACCACAACTGTATATGCTCCAGTAATTCGGTGTCTGTGATGTTTCTCACCTAACTGTAAATAAGGCATCGGGTTATAATCAGAATACATTCATTTAGGAATAAAACATTCTGGAGTGTGCTGTTTTAGGAAAATAATCAACAAGGAGGTGGTGTGATGCAACCTGATGCAAAGATGTGCTATCATTCCCACCCTGAAGTTGATGTTGATTATTTTCCAAAAATAGCATTTCCTGAACTTTTAAATCGCATCAATTTTCCAACACTAACAACTTGTTTATTTAATAAAGGACTATATAATTTTTTTATTCATTTCTAATTACATTTAATGTAACAAGTTCATATTATCATTTGTTACAGCTATAAAACACTGTTCCTTCACCAGCCTCTCTTTTCTCCTCTCTCCTGTTACTATAGAAACGTATTATAACAAGGGAAATAATATAAAACTGTGATTTTCTGCTGCAGGAACTGCTGTCAAAGCTGCTTATATAAAAAACAAATCACCACATTCCGACCAGTTCTCATTCTCAGGCCTGGATGTCCAAACTTTGTGTTTGTTCACAGTGTCTGTCTCCGTCTGCAGGTCTGGGAGTTTATAATGAACTCACCTGTTACTTGACAAATCACCTCATTTTCGAGAAGCCTTCAAACTGAGAAAATCCTCCAAACCCCAGTCACTGTTCATTACAGCAAGATTTTTCTCTTTAACATCACATCAAAGATATTGTGATATACTTACAAATTAGACTCATGGGAAAAAAACAAAAATGCTACATGCTTCTCTGTCAGAAATAGTTCCAAACTGTTGGAAATGCAGAGAACAGCTTGACTGGACGATAGGAAGAACAGCTTAAGGAACCTCAGCAGAACTTCAAGAGCAACAGTCCCAATTTGCTCTGGTGTATTTCTCATCTCATCTCATTATCTCTAGCCGCTTTATCCTTCTACAGGGTCGCAGGCAAGCTGGAGCCTATCCCAGCTGACTACGGGCGAAAGGTGGGGTACACCCTGGACAAGTCGCCAGGTCATCACAGGGCTGACACATAGACAACCATTCACACTCACATTCACACCTACGGTCAATTTAGAGTCACCAGTTAACCTAACCTGCATGTCTTTGGACTGTGGGGGAAACCGGAGCACCCGGAGGAAACCCACGCGGACACGGGGAGAACATGCAAACTCCACACAGAAAGGCCCTCGCCAGCCCCGGGGCTCGAACCCAGGACCTTCTTGCTGTGAGGCGACAGCGCTAACCACTACACCACCGTGCCACCTGGTGTATTTCTGTGTTTTACAAAAAAAAAAAATCAATGACTCATACTGATTTAAACTCATTAGTTCAACTTCTTGTATAGAGAACAGCAAACAGTCTGGAAGCTTATTTAATATGGTTTGGGTTTTTTTACAAGAACCTGCAAATTGCTTCATATTCACCTTTTTCTATTCAGAGCATAAAGATCAGTTTAACTTGCACAATAGTTTACACACAGTCATAGCTCAAAGGGCTTGCATTCACTTTGTGTGTATGTGTGTGTGTGTGTGTGTGTGTGTGTGTGTGTGTGTGTGTGTGTGTGTGTGTGTGTATTTACTTGCTACATATTGAGGACCGGAATATGTTTTTTACCAACAGAGTTAGGACATTTTTAGGAAGTGAGGACATTTTGGCTGGTCCCCACTTCTTCAAAGGACTGTCTGAGGGTTAAGACTTCATTTTAGGGTTCAGGTTAGAATGAGGTTTAGGTTAGGGTTGGGGTAAGGGTTGAGGTTTGGTATTTAGTTGTGATGGTTAAGGTTAGGGTAAGGGGCTCAGGAATACATTATGACAATGATGGTCCCCACAATGATAGAAGTACGTGTGTGTGTGTGTGTGTGTGTGTGTGTGTGTCCCACAGGTACATTTTTATATACTACTGAGGACCAAATATCCCCACAAGGATGGTAAAATCTGACAATTCTGACCTTGTGGGGACATTTGGATGGTCCCCACAAGGACATTGATATTGTTGTGTTTTTTAAACAAAAAATAAATAAAAAATAAAAGTTTTTTTTAAAGTTTCCTTTTCATTACTGAGGTAAAGGTTAGGGTTGGGTTTAGGTGCAAGCACAGTATTAATTAACTGCAATAATAATTATGTCAGTGGAAGGTCCTCACAAGGATAGTGAGACAAACGTGTGTGTTAAGTTCTAAGACTAAAATCCCAAATTAAATTTTAAAAAATGTCAAAATCTCCAGTGAACAGACTTTAATCAACATGAGTTTTTTTACAGAGAGGTTTTTTTTTTCGACCTACGAATTCAGCCACATCATACAAATCTTAACCTGTGCCACAATTATTGCTATATTTTGTTTAAAATGTGATATTTTTCACAACATTTAATATTTTAACCACTTTTGATGATGGTTTTTCAGGTGTCATGTTTTATCCTTTATTACTCATTGTATTTTTAGACCTAATGATCCAGTTACGTTTTAATACAAGTGATGTTTAGAAAAAGTCGTTCATGTGGATCTGGATATGTTTATGAATGCTTCTGATTAATCACATTCAGGTCATTTTAGTGTGGAACTGTCTGTCATGTATAAATAAACAGGTTCCATAGGGTTATTTTTGGCCTAGTGGTTAGCGTGTCCATCTCTTGACTAGGAGATCGTGAGTTCTACTCTCGGTCGGGTCATACCAAGGACCATCATAAAGATGGTACCTACTGCCATCTAATGAGGCATGTCACAATACAGATGTGAGTAGGGAGTCAAACTCTCATGGTTACCAGAGGACCGGCCCCCCACTGTAACCCTAGCTATGTAATAGGTGAGAAGCTGAGGGCTGTAGAAACCGAGATTAGCACCACCCAATGGTGCCTTAAGGGCCTGGTTAGTATTGGGACGGGAGACTGCCTGGGAAAACCAGGTCCCGGCACTTGAGGAACTTTGACAGGGTTATTTAGAGTCACTGTAAATATTTCAGTCACGTCCTCACCGGCTCCTCAAATCAGATAAATGACTAAAAAGGTCACGTTGTTAAAATATTTTATATCTTAAACATATTACAAAACATATTTGAACACATATTCCTTTATGCAAACAATAGACATATGATTGAATAATGTATTATGGTTCACAGTAAGTGAACAGATGAAATGGCGTAGAGCATGGGTCTCAAACTCGCGGCCCGCGGGATGATATTTTGTGGCCCCCTACTTGACAGTTTAGCGTTAATGCGGCCCACGCGTTTTTCTCAAATGCACCTTTTTGCAGAGTCCTTGCACGTGCTGCGCTTGCCCTGGGCTTTTTTTTTATCACACCATAGCTCAGGCTCGTGACAGCTTCCAGTGGCGTTTGTTGTCAAGTTAGCCAACACAAATTAGCAACGTTAGTCACTTGGTTGAAACGTGGTTCTGGAGTGACACCAAGTGGAAGGAAAATATATCCTGTCACCCAGCCCCAGTCATGTCTTTCTCAAAACCTGCCGTGAAGAGAAAGGTTGCCGACGAGCACAGACAATTTCAGGAAAAGTGGGAGACGGAATTTTTTTTGTTGAGCACAGGGGCATCCCGACATGTCTTATATGCACAGAGAAAGTTGAGGTGCACAAGGAATACAACATCAGATGTCATTACTCAGCTAGACATGCTGAGGAGTATGCAAAATACCAGGGAGATGAGAGAGAGAACCGGGTCGCCAATCTTAAAACATGTCGACTGAGGTGACAAGATTTCTTCAAGAAAGCAAGCAAAGAGAATGATGCAGCAGTTGAAGCTAGCTACGTGGTGAGTGAGATGATTGCTAAGGCGGGAAAGCCATTCAAAGAAGGCGAGTTCATCAAAAAGCGCATGTTACAGGCTGCAAGTATAGTCTGTCCGGAAAAGAAGGGTCGGTTTAGCAACATCAGCCTTTCAGCCAACACAGTGGCAGAGCGCATTTCTGACCTGTCAGGTAAGTGCGTGAGAAAGCCAAACGTTTCCGTGTATACTCAGTCGCTCTTGATGAGAGCACAGACATCACTGACACTGCACAGCTCGCAATGTATGTCCGTGGTGTTGATGACAGTTTTGAAGTGATGGAGGAGTTGCTCACAGTGATTCCAATGCATGGCCAGACCACCGCTCAGGAGATATTCCGCCAGCTGTGTGATGCCATTGTGGATGCCAGTTTGCCATGGAAGAGGTTTGCTGGAATAACAACCGACGGACCGCCATCAATGACAGGGAGGAGAAATGAACTGGTGGCATTTGTTCAAAGAAAACTGGAAGAGGAGGGTGTGGAGGAGGCCATTGCTCTGCACTGCATTATCCATCAGCAGGCCCTTTGCAGCAAATGCCTGAAGTTTGACAATGTGATGTCTGTCATTGTGAAATGCATCAACCATATCAGATCCAGGGGCTTAAAGGAACAGTCCACCGTACTTCCATAATGAAATATGCTCTTATCTGAATTGAGACGAGCTGCTCCGGACCTATCCGAGCTTTGCGCGACCTCCCAGTCAGTCAGACGCAGTCAGATGCGCTGTCACTCCTGTTAGCAATGTAGCTAGGCTCAGTATGGCCAATGGTATTTTGGGGGGCTGTAGTTAGATGCGACCAAACTCTTCCACGTTTTTCCTGTTTACATAGGTTTATATGACCAGTGACATGAAACAAGTTCAGTTACACAAATTGAAACGTAGTGATTTTCTATGCTATGGAAAGTCCGCACTATAATGACAGGCGTACTAACACCTTCTGCGCGCTTCGGCAGTGCATTGATACGGAGCTCAGATATGTCAGTGCTGCCTATGACAATGTGAGAGCATTCTCCACAAAACTTGTGTTATGGAAATCCCAGCTCTCAGACAAACCTCTGCCATTTCCCAGCATGCAAGGCACTCATGGATGCGGGCACACCATTCAGTGGTGAGAAGCATGCTGAGGCCATTGTGAAGCTACAGGAGGAATTTGATCACAGGTTTGCAGACTTCAAGACACACAAAGCCACTTTTCACATTTTTGCTGTCTCCTTCAGTGTGCAAGATGCCCCTCCTGTGCTTCAAATGGAGCTCATTGACCTGCAGTGCAATTCTGAACTCAAAGCCAAGTTCAGAGAGGTAAGTGGAAAAGCAGATAAGCTTGGACAATTTTTGAGAGAATTGCCCCCACCACCTTCCCTGAGCTTTCCAGGATGTTCAAGCGGACCATGTGCCTTTTTGGGAGCACATCTCGTCTCGTCTCGTCTCGTCTCGTCTCGTCTTCTTCCACTTTATCCGGGACCGGGTCGCGGAGGCAGCAGTCTAAGCATGGAAGCCCAAACTTCCCTTTCCCCAGATACCTCAGCCAGCTCCTCGGGAAGAACACCGAGGCGTTCCCAGGCCAACCGAGAGACATAGTCCCTCCAGCGTGTCCTGGGTCTTCCCCAGGGCCTCCTCCCGGGGGGACATGCCTGGAACACCTCCCCAGGGAGGCGTCCAGGAGGCATCCGAAAAAGATGCCCGAGCCACCTCAGCTGATTCCTCTCGATGTGGAGGAGCAGCGGCTCTACTCCGAGCTCCTCCCGAGTGACTGTGCTTCTCACCCTATCTCTAAGGGAGCGCCCAGCCACCCTGCGAAGGAAACTCATTTCGGCCACTTGTATCCGCGATCTTGTTCTTTCGGTCATTACCCAAAGCTCATGACCATAGGTGAGAGTTGGAACGTAGATCGACTGGTAAATTGAGAGCTTCGCCTTTTGGCTCAGCTCTTTCTTCACCACGATGGACCGGTAAAGCGACCGCATAACTGCGGAGGCTGCACCGATCCGCCTGTCGATCTCACGCTCCATCCTTCCCTCACTCATGAACAAGATCCTGAGATACTTAAACTCCTCCACTTGAGGCAGGACTTCTCCACCAACCTGGAGAGGGCAAGCCACCCTTTTCCGGTCGAGAACCATGGCCTCGGACTTGGAGGTGCTGATTCTCATCCCAGCCACTTCACACTCGACTGAAAACCGCCCCAGTGCATGCTGAAGGTCCTGGTTTGAAGAAGCCAACAGGACAACATCATCCGCAAAAAGCAGAGATGAAATCCTGTGGTTCCCAAACAGGATTCCTTCCGGCCCCTGGCTGCGCCTAGAAATTCTGTCCATAAAAATTATGAACAGAACCGGTGACAAAGGGCAGCCCTGCCAGAGTCCAACATGCACTGGGAATAGGTCTGACTTACTGCCGGCAATGCAAACCAGACTCCTGCTCCGTTCGTACAGGGACCGGACAGCCCTTAGCAAAGAGCCCCGAACCCCATACTCCCAAAGCACCCCCCACAGAATACCACGGGGGACACGGTCGAATACCTTCTCCAGATCCACAAAGCACATGTGGACTGGTTGGGCAAACTCCCATGAACCCTCGAGCATCCTATGAAGGGTATAGAGCTGGTCCAGTGTTCTGCGACAGGACGAAAACCGCATTGTTCCTCCTGGATCTGAGGTTCGACTATTGCTCGAATTCTCCTCTCCAGTACCCTGGAGTAAACCTTCCCCGGGAGGCTGAGAAGTGTGATTCCCCTGTAATTGGAGCACACTCTCCGGTCCCCTTTCTTAAAAAGAGGGACCACCACCCCAGTCTGCCACTCCAGAGGCACTGTCCCCGACCACCACGTGATGTTGCAGAGGCGTGTCAACCAAGACAGCCCCACAACATCCAGAGACTTGAGATACTCAGGGCGTATCTCATCCACCCCCGGTGCCTTGCCACCGAGGAGCTTGCAAACCACCTCAGTGACTTCAGCTTGGGTAATGGACGAGTCCACCTCTGAGTCATCAGCCTCAGTCTCCTCAATGGAAGACATGATGGTGGGATTGAGGAGATCCTCAAAGTATTCCTTCCACCACCCGACAATGTCCCCAGTCGAGGTCAACAGCTCCCCACCCGCACTGTAAACAGTGTTGGCAGAGTACTGCTTCCCCCTCCTGAGGAGCCAGATGGTTTGCCAGAATTTCTTCGAGGCCGACCAATAGTCCTTCTCCATGGCCTCCCCGAACTCCTCCCAGTTCCGAGTTTTTGCCTCCGCAACTGCCCGAGCTGCAGCACGCCTGGCCTGCCGATACCCGTCAGCTGCCTCAGGAGTCCCGGAGGTCAACATAGCCCGATAGGACTCCTTCTTCAGCTTGACGGCATCCCTTACTTCTGGTGTCCACCACCGGGTTTGGGGATTGCTGCCATGACAGGCACCGGAGACCTTGCGGCCACAGCTCCGAACAGCTGCAGCCACAATGGAGGTAGAGAACATGGTCCACTCAGACTCAATGTCCCCCACCTCCCTCGTAAGCTGGGAAAAGCTCTCCCGGAGGTGGGAGTTAAAGACCTCCCCAACAGAGTGCTCGGCCAGACGTTCCCAGCAGACCCTCACCATACGTTTGGGTCTGCCAGGTCTGTCCAGCTTCCTCCTCCGCCAGCGGATCCAACTCACCACCAGGTGGTGATAAGTTGACAGCTCAGCCCCTCTCTTCACCCGAGTGTCCAAGACATAGGGCCGGAGATCAAATGAAACGACAACAAAGTCTATCATTGACCTCCGACCTAAGGTGTCCTGGTGCCACGTGCACTTATGGACACCCCTATGCTCGAACATGGTGTTTGTTATGGACAAACCGTGACTAGCACAGAAGTCCAATAACAAAACACCACTCGGGTTCAGATCGGGGAGGCCGTTCCTCCCAACCACGCCCCTCCAGGTGTCACTGTCATCGCTCACGTGAGCACTGAAGTCCCCCAGTAGCACAATGGAGTCCCCAGTCTGAGCACCCCTCAGTACCTCTCCCAGGGACTCCAAGAAGGCCGGATACTCTATACTGCTATTCAGCCCGTAGGCACAAATAGACTGGTACCAAAATCCAGAATTGTGACACCCAAAAGCATTTTTTTGTAAAGGCTTTACCCTGTTTAAAACAAAACAAAAAACAAACAAAAAAGAAAAAAACTCTCATATATACTAACCCTGATTAACCTGTATACCCTGTATGCCCCCACATTTTGTATGCTGCTGAATCTGTCCTTTTTTCAGTAGCTTTGTATAAACAATAACCGCTAAATGTAATGCAATGTTATGTAAGGTGATCGCCTAGGCATTCTCATTGTGAAAAGTAAGTCACATGTACATGGACTGGCATTTAATGTTGTATTTGTTCCTTTCTATTTGTTTTTTGTCTGTTCATATTCTTTTTGGGGGAGTAAAGTCAGTTTAAAAATGCCGTTAAATGCATAGGCCTATAGGCCAAGTTTAATGACCTTGAGGTTATCAGAGGTCATATGTCGTTTTACAAATGAAAAATGAATTCAGCACCCAAACATTTAACAAACAAGGCCATTTGCTAACTTCATTAATCATTTTAGTACATTTCATTCCTTAGAAAGCTGAGAAACTGGGTTCAGCTGAGACGTTTACAGGCCCAAAGTTCAATGACCTCTAGAGGTCAACAGAGGTCAGATAGAGCTCGGCATATTGCAGATTTGAATTCGGCACACCCAAATTGACAAAATAAGACTGTTTGCCGACTTTGTCTCAAAAATGCCTTTAACTCCTTAAATAAGCACTTTTTTGAATTTTGGTACCAGTCTAAAACAACAGCAAGAGCCCTCTCCCCAATCCGAAGGTGCAGAGAGGCGACCCCCTTGTTCACTGGGGTAAACTCCAACACATGGCGGCTGAGCTGGGGAGCTATAAGAAATCCCACACCAGCCCGCCGCCGCTCACCATGGGCGACTCCAGAGAAGTGGAGAGTCCAGCCCCTCTCGAGGAGCTGAGTTCCAGAGCCCAAGCTGTGCATGGAGGTGAGCCCGACTATCTCTAGCCGGTACCTCTCAACCTCCCGCACAAGCTCAGGCTCTTTTCCCCCCAGCGAAGTGACATTCCATGTCCCAACAGCTAGCCGCTGAGTCTGGGGATCAGGTTGTCGAGGCCCCTGCCTTCGACTGCCACCCAATCCACACTGCACCAGTCCCCTACTGCTACCTCTGTGGGTGGTGAACCCACAGGAGGTCGGGCCCACGTCATCTCTTTGGGCTAAGCCTGGCCGGGCCCCATGGGCAAAGGCCCGGCCACCAAGCACTCGCATATGAGCCCCAACCCCAGGCCTGGCTCCAGGGTGGGGCCCCGGCTGCGCCATACTGGGCAACGTCACAGTCCTCGAGGACCGTGGGAGCACATATCTGTATGAAAAGCTCTTCTCCACCATGAACTTCAATAAGTCAAAGTACAGGTCCAAACTTACTGATAAGCATTTTCAAGCCATACTGAGGGTCTCAACTGCTTCCTCCCTCAAGCCAAATGTGGCTCAGCTGTGTGAGAGGAAGCACTGCCAGTCTCTGGGAGCAAGGAGTAGGCAAGAGAAGCCTATGTTCTGAAGAACCATTCATGTTCTGAAGAAACATTCATGTTGATGAACTGTTAATAATAAAGATTGAGAAGATTGGATCAGTTGCACTTTTTTTTGGAATACTTGAAACCCTTTTTTTTTGTGGAATACTTGATGCGGCCCAGCCTCACCCAGACTCTACCTCCAGCGACCCCCAGGTAAGTTGAGATTGAGACCCCTGGTGTAGCGTATTAAAACAAATAATAACACTAGACTCCATTATGATGAATGTGTTTGTTTTGTGTTGGGGGATGAGTTCAGTCATCCTCACGTAACCTGAGGACCAGAGTCACTGATGTTATTTCATAAATCTTTGACTTTTTTTTTTTTGATGTTGGATTTTATAAGCAGTGTGTGAAAATGGTTTGGAAATGAAGACTATATTTGGAGTTTTTCACTTGGTTTTATTGCTCATTGGGCTGTTTTTGGTTTTTGTTCCTCAGACCTGTATGTTGTTTCTTAGATAACAGAGTGTGACTCAAACAGAGCACAGAGGTGCGATAGATATAATGAGGGAGAGACACGTGAGGTTGAATGACTAATAAAATCTGTAGGCGTCTGTGTGCAGGCGGGAGGAAGGGTGGAGAACATACACACGAGTGCGAGTCCAGCTGTAAACACAGATAGTCATGGAAAAGTCAAAGGTGTAGGTGACGCTCAAGTAATTAAAACAAATACAGGATATTTTTAGATTTTCAGTTCAGTTTGGTTTTGTAAGTTGTTCTATCTATCTATCTATCTATCTATCTATCTATCTATCTATCTATCTATCTATCTATCTATCTATCTATCTATATTTTAACAGGATGCTTCTTCACCAAAGTGATTTTCAAGAAGGTCCTGTAAAATTACATTACAATATTGAAAAAGTTTAAAAACAAAATATTTCAACAAACTGAAATTTATTATATTTTTGCACATATCTACAGTATTTTTTAGTTATTTTATTAAGTTTTATTTTGTCCAACTTTTTATTTTGTTTTATTTTTTGTTTGTGTTTATGCATTACTGTACTAATTAGTTGTGCTTTACTTTCAGTTATTCAAATTAATGTATTTTACTTCCAAGTTTAACTTTTAATCTTTTTTTTTTAACCTAATTTGTCCTCCAAATTTTGGGAAAAAAAAACAGTTTTCTTTTCCATTTGGTTTTTATTATTAGTTTAACTGTTTCATTTCATTTTAAGTTCGTCTAGTTTTGTTAGGGTGTTTTCACACCTGGTCCCCTTTAAAGGAACCAGACTCAGTCCTCTTTAAGTGGACCAAAAAGTGGACCAACAGAAAAAGAACTCAGTTCTTTTTGTGTTCACACTGTGAATTTATTACAAAGAGGACTGGGTTCTCTTTCTGGTCCAGTTAAGCTTTGATGGGGCCTCAGTCCTCTTTCTGTTCACACCAGGTCCTCTAGAGCCCTTAGACCCCCAGTGCACGGAATTCTGGGTAATTTTCTCTTGAATCAAAATGTCTGCTGCCATGCTTGCCCTGCTGTATTCTTTGATCAAAATAGTGCGGATTAAGGAAAATAAATTATATATATATATATATATATATATATATATATATATATATATATATATATATATATATATTAATATATTTATATATTGTTTATATATATGTTTATATTTATATATATATTTATAAATAAATAATATAGTTATATTATTGTGGCCGACTCATCAGTCAGTAAGTTCAGAGAACTGTAAAGCGGCTGTGGTAAGTTCCAAAAGGAAGTTGAGTTTCCCTGCTACAGTCACGTGACCAACTACGGCAAACGAAGAAGGTTAAACTACAGTGAAAAAGGCAAAGTGAACCCGGTGCGCTTTTTGTTCACAATGCGCAGATTAGGCGAACCGTACCGTTGATTTTTAGCGAACCGTACTGAGACCACCTCCTGAGGTGGTCTCAGTTCGGTTCGCTTTAAAGGGGTCTGGGTACGGTTGGAGTGTTCACATATGCGCAAAAAATGCTGAGTCATCGATCTGAGTTCGGTTAGATGGCTGAAAGGAACCAAGTGTGAAAACACCCTTAGTTTCTATAATTTGTGTTCTAATATACAGTACTGTGCAAAATCTCAGGCACATGCAAAGAAGATTTCGAAAAATATCCTTTCATCCCTCCATCCATATTATACATATACGATCAGAAAACAGGAAGTGATAGAACAGGTGAGGCTCATGAATGTAGATTTCAGGATTTTGGTTTAAAGTTATACGGCCTTTCAATTTCATAAAATCAATGAAATTTAGTTCCCTCTGAAATTTGGTCATTGTGATATATGTTTATTTCTGTAATATCTCACAAAATATCAGGCCATTCTGTGGCTGGGAAGTTATTTAATTTGAGGGGATTAAAACAAATAATGTGCATGAAATCGCTCGCTTTGTGCAGTCAAGCAGACAGAGGAAGTCCGTGTGTGTGCACATGCATAGGTTTACCTTCTTCTTTTCCTTCTTCTTTTGGGTTTTACGGCAGCTGGCATCCACAGTGTTGCATTACTGCCATCTACAGGTTTACTTTGAGCGTGCACTGACAGTTCCATCATTCTGTCGCTAAACGAACAGCTGATCACACCGAGGTGCTCGCTGAGCGCCGATATTTATTAGTTTGGTCCTGCATTTCCTTTCCTTTGCAACATAACATCTTTTCTTCTCGCTTTCTGTTACTGTAGTCGGTCTTTCACGTTTCATTCACACACTTGCATCCTCCATTTTTCTCTCCTGTTTCAAATTTGTATCCCACAATGCCTTGCGCGAAGGGGGAAAGCCCACCATGTCATGCATGACGTAGTATCTTGAATTGCGTCATGGTGAAGCAGGAAAAAATACTGGAGAATTGAGGGCCATGTGGCCTTAAATTCATTAATTGTTCTATTTTTAAAAAACTAATAAAATTAGAAGTCTGTGATTCGAATTCAGTAACTTTCTGTCCACTAAACAAAAATAATTGGGTGTCGGGGAAAATAATTTTTATGACCTACACTTGAAAAATCGGCGGCACGGTGGTGTAGTGGTTAGCGCTGTCGCCTCACAGCAAGAAGGTCCGGGTTCGAGCCCCGCGGCCGGTGAGGGCTTTTCTGTGTGGAGTTTGCATGTTCTCCCCATGTCCGCGTTGGTTTGCTCCGGTTTCCCCCACAGTCCAAAGACATGCAGGTTAGGTTAACTGGTGACTCTAAATTGACCGTAGGTGTGAATGTGAGTGTGAATGGTTGTCTGTGTCTATGTGTCAGCCCTGTGATGACCTGGCGACTTGTCCAGGGTGTACCCCGCCTTTCACCCGTAGTCAGCTGGGATAGGCTCCAGCTTGCCTGCGACCCTGTAGAACAGGATAAAGCGGCTAGAGATAATGAGATGAATGAGATGAGACTTGAAAAATCTGAAAGGCAGTATAACTTTAACACATTCACTGGATATGAGCAATCGCGTGCTCTGATTGACTACTCTACTACTAGGATATCAGCTCATATACCGTGAGTAGAGAAAAACAAAATGGCGGCTTTGTTATGAAGTATTTAAAAGAAACAGAAATAGCTAAAAGAATATAGGGGGTTTTTTCCCTCTCCAATATCACCTGTTCCACACTCCAGCCCAGTCGGTGGCAGTAATGCACCTTTAAGTTGGCTTGCCAACCGCCAGAAAAACCCTAAAGAAGAAGAAAAACAAAATGGCAGAGCGTGTTGCTAAACCAACCTAGGATGAAATAAAAACTCTACTTGAAAACAAAACCCCAGAAATTACAAAAAAAAAGCACAACAAAATATGGAATAAAAGTATTTGATGGTAAGAATGTATCTTTTTGTATTTTTCAAGAATTATTATAATTATTATTATTATTCTAGCATTTTTCACAAATTGCTGCTGTCATTTTGCCGGTTTGTTTACATTCTAAGCAGAAGTTATTTTGTTGGACGTTTTGTATCAAGGTTTTATTGATCGAATTTGCAAAAAATAAAAATATGTCTGTGAAGACAGCAAGAAGGTTCTGGGTTCGAGCCCCGTGGCCGGCGAGGGCCTTTCTGTGCGGAGTTTGCATGTTCTCCCCGTGTCCGCGTGGGTTTCCTCCGGGTGCTCCGGTTTCCCCCACAGTCCAAAGACATGCAGGTTAGGTTAACTGGTGACTCTAAATTGACCGTAGGTGTGAATGTGAGTGTGAATGGTTGTCTGTGTCTATGTGTCAGCCCTGTGATGACCTGGCGACTTGTCCAGGGTGTACCCCGCCTTTCGCCCGTAGTCAGCTGGGATAGGCTCCAGCTTGCCTGCGACCCTGTAGAACAGGATAAAGCGGCTAGAGATAATGAGATGAGATGAGATGAGATGTCTGTGAAGATTCTCAGTCATCCAGGTCATAGTAAACTGTGGGTGGTAAAAGAGAGCAACTGGACTTGCTTGAAGATTCTTGAAGACGTTTCACCTCTCATCCGAAAGGCTTCTTCATTTTATTAGTCAGATAGAACTGAAGAAGCCTTTCGGATGAGAGGTGAAACGTCTTCAAGAATCTTCAAGCAAGTCCAGTTGCTCTCTTTTACCACCCACAAAAATAAAAATGCTCTGTTTCTCAAAATCCAGTGAATGTGGATAGAATAAAACAGTTATTCCACTCAATCTCATCGTACATGGCTTATAGCCAATTCGGTGCTACGCGCCTCGTTGTCTATCAGCTCGTGTACGACTCGATTTCATGGAATAACTGTTAATTACAACCCCAATTCCAAAAATGCTGGGACATTGTGTAAACTGTAAATGAAAACAGAATGTGATAATTTGCAAATCATGGAAACCCTATATTTCATTGAAAATAGTACAAAGGCAACATATCAAATGTTGAAACTGAGAGATTTTATTGTTTTGTGAAAAATATATGCTCATTTTGAATTTGATGTCAGCAACACGTTTCAGAAAAGCTGGGACAGGGGCATGTTTACTACTGTGTTGTATCACCTTTACTTTTAACAACACTCTGTAAACATTTGGGGACTGAGGAGAGCAACTGCTGTAGTTTTGAAAGAGAAAATGTCATCCCATTCTTGCCTGATATACAATTTCAATTGCTCAACAGTTCAGGGTCTCCTTTGTCGTATTTTGCGCTTCATAATGCACCTAATGTTTCAAATGGGAGACAGTTCTGGACTGCAGGCAGGCCAGTTTAGCACCTGGACTCTTATTACGGAGACATGCAGTTTTAATATGTGCAGAAAGCAGTTTGGCATTGTCTTGCTGAAAGGAGGAAGGCCTTCCCTGAAAAAGATTTTGTCTGGATGGCAGCATATTGCTCTGAAACGTGTATATATCATTCAGCATTAATGTTGCCTTCCCAGATGTACAAGCTACCCATGTCATGTGCGCTAGTGCACCCTCATACCATCACAGATGCTGACTTTTGAACTGTGCACTGCTAACAAGCTGGATGGCCCCCCTTCCTCTTTAGCCTGAAGGAAGTGGTGTCCATGATTTCTAAAAAAAAAAAAAATTTCTACTTTTGATTTGTTAGATCTCAGGACAATTTTCCACTTTGCCTCAGTCCATCGTAAAAGAGCCTGGGCCCAGAGAAGGTGGCGGTGTTTCTGGATATTGTTTATATCTGGTTTTAACTTGCATTTGTGGATGCAGTAATGAACTGTTTTAACAGACGATGGTTTTCTGACGTGTTCCTGAGCCCATACAGTGATTTCCACTACAGACACGTGTCTGCTTTTAATGCAGTGTCGCCTGAGGGCCTGAAGATCACAGGTATCCAATGTCAGTTCTCAGCCTTGTCTCTTGCATACAGAGATTTCCCCGATTCTCTGAATCTTTTAACGATATTATGTACCATAGATGATGTGATCCCCAAATTCTTTGCAATTTTACATTGAGGAACGTTATTCTTAAATTGTTGCTCTGTTCGCCCACGCAATCTTTCACAGAGCGGTGAACCCCTCCCCATCTTTACTTCTGAGAGACTCTGCCTCTCTGGGATGCTCTTTTTAGACCCAATCATGTTACTGACCTGTTGCCAATTAACCAAATTTATTTTTTTTTAAAAATTTAGCATTACACAACTTTTTCAGTCTTTTGTTGCCCCGTCCCAACTTTTCTGAAATGTGTTGCTGACATCAAATTCAAAGTGAACATATATTTTTCAAAAAACAATAAAATATCTCAGTTTGAACATTTGACATGTCGTCTTTGTACTATTTTCAATGAAACATAGGGTTTCTATGATATGCAAATCATCATATTCTGTTTTTATTTACAGTTTACATAGCATCCCAACTTTTTTGGAATTGGGGTTGTATTTGGTAGAACCGAAACTAATTGTATTCAATGTGTGTGTGTGTGTGTGTGTGTGTGTGTGTGTGCAAGGCTTCGTTTGAGTCACATAATTCTGTTTTTTTATTTTTTAAACTTTGCTAGACAGCACATATTAGCTGTGTGCCAGCGGTGCTGAGAACAACAGCTTGATAACAGTTAATGATGGTCCCAGTGTCACCTCACCACCTGTCTCACTGATTATCATTACTTATCATGATGTTAAGATGAGACATTTCTTGTGTCTAGTTGCTATGGTAATGTAAAGAAGGTAACATATGGCTGTGTTCTTGTTTCCATCGCCGAGGTTACCAGGATACAGCGATACGACTCTGTTTCGAAATAGAAAGCAGCGGAACAGGATTTATACCAACCCACGTTTCTTTCTCTCTTTTTTAAGAACAATATCTGGAAACTTTTATTTTATGTGACTTTACTGTATGTGTAATAGAAAATGATAGAGAGGGTTTTTTTGAGCTGTAAATGATGGAAAAGTTGGATGGATTTGAGCAGCAGAGGTCCACAAAATAATGTCATGTCTTCATGAAGCTTGATCTACTTGGTGTAAGAGATGTAAGGTCAGGATGAAGTGAGACGTTTTGAACGTGTGATCTTTGATCCTGTTGACTCAAATGTAGACATGAAAACATTGCCCTAATGCAGCTTCTTTTCATCGTGGCACTGCAGAAAGGTTTAAAGAGGGGGAGCGAGAAGAGAAACAGGCTTTCCTACCATGTAATCTGAGTCTAAAAGAGAAGAATTTGGAGCTTGTGAGCCTCAAGGTGTCTGTACCACCATGTCTCAGAAACACCTGGAGGAGTTATTGTGCACAGATACAATAAGAGCGGCTTCCTGTCATCTACTCACGCCTACTCAGACCTGAGCACGATGAACAATGGAGCACAGATAGATGCAGGGATGATGCTGTGAGACACGATGGCCTGATGCTATATTTCTCCCAGTCCATGTGCCATAGGGTGAAGAACATTCACCAGCTTTCGCTGTATGTCACACAACCAGGAACAGGAAAACAAACGTTTTTAATATCACACACAAATCATTGGTTTAATTTAACCTGAACAAAGCAACAGTGCATCAGCAATCATTTAAAACCACACATTTCTGCTGTATATTTTGAACAACTACAATGAAAATAATCTTTATGAAGTAGCTACGGAATCAATTAAAATGACATCATTGTTAAACAGCAGGCGTATGATGCATGAAAAACCTAATATCATTAATCTGGTTTTGTGAAACATTTGTACAAATTTGAACAAGTAAGCGTCGTAGTGAGAGTTCATTTTCAATTCTATACAAATTCATCACCAGAAAAGGTATGGTCTTAACCCCGCCCCCGAACCCGATCTTAACCCCTGAGTCATGGAAATTGTGACTAGTCTCACATGCTAGCATTTTCTAGAGAGGAGCCTGGTACTTTTTTCACCAAATGATACCAAAACCTGCCTGCTTTCATACAATAAGGTCATGTGACATTGTGAATGACTACTTCCTGTAGTCTTTAGAATAGAATAGAATAGAATAGAATAGAATAGAATGCCTTTATTGTCACTATACACATACCGTATACAATGAGATTAAAGCATCTCCAATAACAGTGCAAAACAGCGTGTAGAGAGAGAGAGAGAGAGAGAGGAAGGGGGGGGAGAAATAAAAAGGGGGGGGAGTGTGTCAGGGGGGTAAGGTGCACAGTCCTGAGGTGTATGTGTTGTGTTACACATTATGGAGTGAGGTATTGCTCATTGCACATATAAATTATTGCACAGAGAGAGTCACATTATAAATTATTGCACGAGAGATTCACATTATAAAATAAAATATTGCACATTTATGAAGTATTGCAAGGTAAGATAGGTGCACAGACTTGAGGTGTGTGTAAGGTGCACAGTCCTGAGGTGCATGTGCTGTATGTAAGGTGCACAGTCCTGAGGTGAGCTGAATGTGTCGTGTTTCACATTATGGAGTGAGGTATCGCACATTATAAAAGTATTGCACAAAGAGAGTCCCTTATAAAGTACTGCACATTATAAATTATTGCACGAGGAGAGTCACATAGTAAAATAAATAGACTATAAAGTCAGAGCATATCCAAGTTCAGGGCGGTTATGGCTTTTGGAAAGAAGCTGTTTTTGAATCGGTTTGTCTTTGTCCTGATGCACCTGTAGCACCTCCCTGAGGGCAACAGGTCAAACAGATCAAAGCCAGGGTGGGAGCGGTCCTTGATAATGTTTTTAGCTCTGCTAAGGCAGCAGGAGGTGTAAATGTCCATCAGGGAGGGGAGAGGGCAGCCAGTGATCTTCTGTGCTGCCTTAACTACCCTCTGGAGCCTCTCCCTGTCTACAGCAGTGCAGCTGCCGTACCATACTGTAATACAGTACGTCAGCAGGCTCTCGATGGATGAGCGGTAGAAGGTCAGCAGCAGGTTGGAGTTTAGGTTGTACTTCCTGAGGACTCTCAGGAAGTGTAGCCACTGCTGAGCCTTCTTAATAACTGCTGTGATGTTTACTGACCAGGAAATGTCGACGGAGATGAGGACGCCGAGAAACCGGAAGGTGTGGACCCTCTCCACATACCGTACACGTTGTTGATGTAGAGGGGGGCTAGGTCGGTGCTGTGCTTCCTGAAGTCAACAATGAGCTCTTTGGTTTTCTTGGTGTTCAGAGCAAGGTTATTTTCTGAACACCAGGCTGCCAACTTCAGGACCTCGTCTCTGTAGGCTGCCTCGTCTCCCTTTGAGATGAGTCTGACCACTGTGGTGTCGTCAGCAAACTTGACGACGAGGTTGTTGTTGTGGGTCGAACTACAGTCGTGGGTGTAGAGCCAGTACAGGAGGGGGCTCAGCACACAGCCCTCTGGAGAGCCGGTGCTCAACGTGCAAGTGGAGGAGAAGTGGGGGCTAAGTCTCACAGTCTGGGGCCGGTTAGTAAGAAAGTCCAGGCAAACATGTGGGGATATCTCATCTCATCTCATTATCTCTAGCCGCTTTATCCTGTTCTACAGGGTCGCAGGCAAGCTGGAGCTTATCCCAGCTGACTACGGGTGAAAGGCGGGGTACACCCTGGACAAGTCGCCAGGTCATCACAGGGCTGACACGTAGACAGAGACAACCATTCACACTCACATTCACACCTACGGTCAATTTAGAGTCACCAGTTAACCTAACCTGCATGTCTTTGGACTGTGGGGGAAACCGGAGCACCCGGAGGAAACCCACGCAGACACAGGGAGAACATGCAAACTCCACACAGAAAGGCCCTCGCCGGCCCCGGGGCTCGAACCCAGGACCTTCTTGCTGTGAGGCGACAGCGCTAACCACTACACCACCGTGCCGCCCCTCTCTTGAAGTCATTAAGACAAAAAAAAAAAAAATCCTTCCTGTGGCAGAAAATTTAACATTACAGCTTTAACTCTGATCATTACAAAGCACTGACACTAAAAACTCCTTCTGTAAATGCGAAATAACCATTTTGTCACAGAAAACTTTGCCAATATCAGCAATTATTATACATACAGGACACTTTTTCGATGGAATAAAAACGTGTTCTATTCCCTTTTAGTGGGTTTCATTCATTTGGTTTGATAGCATGCAATATTGTTAGCATATCGCTTGTCCTATGTGAATTACGTCACTCTACCCAATGGAGAATGAGCATTGAATATGGTTTATGATATTACATGGTTGTCAAGACAACATGATGTCACACATCGGAGCTGATGCAAATATCCAATGAAAAGTTTTCTTCTGCACATGCGCGCAAGCATTTCTGTGTTTGCCGGGAAAGAGAAAGACGAGTTGAACACCCGAAAAGTGGGCAGAATTTCATTAGATATTCTTCACGCATATTTACAAGAGAAAAACATACCAACGGACATCGAAAAACTGGAAGAGAGAGTGTGTATATACAGTATTATAAAAATAATATTGGCTGGCTGTTTTTTTTTTCATGGTATATCAGATATATTCCATTCATCTACTTGTCTTTGACTTGTTCAGTATCGTGCTAGCTGAATGGAATATATCTGATATACCATGAAAAAAAATCCAGCCAATATTATTTAAATATGTACTTTTTATGTGGAGTATGTAGAGTATGTATGTACATTAGACAGCCTTCAAGGAGATGTTTACAGCGTTTCCAGGCATGTACTGTGTATTATTATAGATGACAAAAATGACCATCTGGCAGCTGTTCCATATTTCACAACCTTTAAAATCACAGGTCTATTCATATTCAGATTTCTTCTACCATGTAGAAGAATGTAGAGGAGGAGGAAAATTTCCAAAAACCAAAACCAATGACCTGTTCTGAACGGTTATGACTTTTATAAGGTTGCCAGCATAAAGGTTCACGACTGACGAGGATGAATGAGGCCATTTTCGAACTTTACGAATGCAATTTGATGAAATACAAACCGATTCGTGAGCGCGCACACAATTTTGTGTGCCTTGAGCAAAGCAAATGTGAGCGAGCGTGTATTTTTGCATGAGATGAAAAGAAATCTGTGTGATAACAGAACAAATCCTGCTCACAGATTAAACTACTACACTCCCCTTTATCTGGAAAATAATACGAACATAAAGTAGAGCGGGCGGCATGGTGGTGTAGTGGTTAGCGCTGTCGCCTCACAGCAAGAAGGTCCTGGGTTCGAGCCCCGTGGCCAGTGAGGGCTTTTCTGTGCGGAGTTTGCATGTTCTCCCCGTGTCCGCGTGGGTTTCCTCCGGGTGCTCCGGTTTCCCCCACAGTCCAAAGACCTGCAGGTTAGGTTAACTGGTGACTCTAAATTGACCGTAGGTGTGAATGTGAGTGTGAATGGTTGTCTGTGTCTATGTGTCAGCCCTGTGATGACCTGGCGACTTGTCCAGGGTGTACCCCGCCTCTCGCCCGTAGTCAGCTGGGATAGGCTCCAGCTTGCCTGCGACCCTGTAGAACAGGATAAAGCGGCTACAGATAATGAGATGGGATAAAGTAGAGCATAATTGAGTGCTAGGCCGTGAAAAAGGTGGTCACTGATACACTAATATTAATACATGGATGTTATTAAATGGATTTGATATGTTTAGGAGAAAGAGCTGAAGGAAATACTCTTGAAACTGGCCACTCTACATGCAATCTCTCTCTCTCTCTCTCTGACACCCTCCCATCACTATTATATAATAATGGAAGCAGAAAAACTAAGGTTAAGCCAAGAGTGAAGTTGCCATGGCCACACGGTTTGGGATTTTTTGCTGTTTCTTTTGTCTAATGCAGTAAGAAGCTTAGCCAATGAATATAGTTCACAATAATCAGGAGTTCGATTTGCATCCAGCTCCCCAATCTTTCACTGGAGTGACGGTCAGTCACGATATTAAAGTACTACTGTACACTTAAAGGTGCTTTTTGAGCTGTAAACTAAGTGATCCGACTGTACTGTGATGAAACACATCAATACTCGTGTTAATAAATCTCATCTCATCTCATTATCTCTAGCCGCTTTATCCTGTCCTACAGGGTCACAGGCAAGCTGGAGCCTATCCCAGCTGACTACGGGTGAAAGGCGGGGTACACCCTGGACAAGTCGCCAGGTCATCACAGGGCTGACACATAGACACAGACAACCATTCATACTCACATTCACACCTACGGTCAGTTTAGAGTCACCAGTTAACCTAACCTGCATGTCTTTGGACTGTGGGGGAAACCGGAGCACCCGGAGGAAACCCACACGGACACGGGGAGAACATGCAAACTCCGCACAGAAAGGCCCTCACCGGCCACGGGGTTCGAACCCGGACCTTCTTGCTGTGAGGCGACAGCGCTAACCACTACACCACCGTGCCGCCCGTGTTAATAAATGTATTCACAAAATTATCATTTTTTATAAAACTTTTTTTAGGGGTTGAAAACACTTCACAATGCAAATCTACTCCTTAAAATCATCCTGAACCTTGCAAAGTTGATACTGAGATTGAGTCGACTGTTTGGTATTTGTCTATGTCATGAAATTTTTATAAAAATTTTAAAAAATAATAATGTTAACACTCTTTAATCAGACATGGGCGCCAGGCTTGTTGTACTCGAGTCCAGGACTCAAACTTGAGTCCGACTGGTGCCCTAATTTTAAAGACCTGTGACTTGACTTGGACTTGAGCACTGATGACTCAGACTTGGACTTGTGCTTTAACTGCATTCGGACTCGTAAATTGGAGACGAGGACTCGGATTTTTTCTTTATTTTTTGTAACATGCCATAATAATTTGGCATAAGATATTTACATAAATTTTTATACTAATTCCTTGCAAGAGAATGTACATTCACCTGTTCATACATCATGTTCAGGAACAAACTAACGTTAATGGCGCTAAAATGCCTGGAGAGAAGCACCTAGGATTGTCCGCTTTGCTTATCCAGACTTCTCGTGCAGTGGGAAAAATGCACTGCTATGTGTTCCGTATGTAGAAGAACTATCGAGGAGATGACGGGGACGACCTCGAACTTCAATCATCATTTGGCAAGACTCCACCCAGAGAAGGAAATGACATCACATTGCTCTGTTGATAGCGGGGCTTGCTTGCTGAGGGATGAACTAGCTAGAGTTAACTCTCTCTCATGTTATTTGCCCTGTTGATAGTGGGCGGGGCTTGCTGAGCGAAGAACAAGCTTTTTATCTGTAGTCTATGAACTAAAATGGGGCAGTCGAGCAGTAACGTTAGTCCAACACAGTAGCAGAGACGCTTTCACAGCAACAGCCACCGTCACATGGTGCGGTTGGAGTCTTGTTCTCAGACTCGACTCGGATCAATAGTGGACTCGACTCAAAATTTTCTTTAATGACTGAGACTTGAACACTGGGGACTCGAGGTTTAGTGACTCGACTACAACACTGATGGGCAGCCCACCTCCCCCAGCCCCTGTTCTTGAACCCCCACCCCACCCTCCTTCCTCATTAGCCTTTGTTTTTCTTCCGAACCACACAAACTTTACAGTTCTGTGATTTATCCCTTTGTGTAATTTGTACTTTGATTGAACAAATTGTTCTTAGTCTACAAGTGTACTGCTAGTTTCTACACCAAATGCATTTTTAAAAATCAGTGCTCAACAAAGCAATCCACTTCATGTGTCTTCAGTCATCCCTCTTTCATTTTTCACAATCATCCCATTGATGTGTACAGAGCCCCCCTGGTGACGCTGGTGGGAAAAATATTATTGAGTGGCCACGAATTAGTAATGCGTGGTCACAAGATCAATAACTCGTGGCTATGAGTTAGTAAGGTATGGGAATGACATGTCCACATAGTGTTTGCATTTCAGCTCATGCATTTTAAACAACCTGTGTGTCTTTTACGAATGATGACACTGTGCCTACGCAGAAGAGACTGCAGGATATTATTATAATTCATCCCAGTATTCGAATAAAATGAAATCAAATCAAATTTATCCATGCTTCGTGCATGATAATGGCCCTACAGAGCTCGCCGGATGTTGTCAGGAGAGAATATATTCTGTACCTTGTGGCGAGGCATTACTAAGACATGGCCACTATTTAGTTATCATGTCCCTACACATTATTAACTCATGGCCACAAGTTAATTATCTCATTCCCACGATCACAAGTTGTTGATCTTGTGGCCAAGCAAGTGGCTAACTCATGGCCATGCAATAATATTTTTCCCATCAGTGTCGCCAAGGGGCTCCGTAGATGTGTTATGGGTCTGTCCGCAAAGTGTCTTAAATAAATTAGCTGGAACGGACACCAAATCTAGGTGGTGAGTCACTCTGTGTAATCACATTGGCATGACTGTCAATGTAAACTCCATAAATCTACAGTCTGGGCTAGGAAGAAATCAGCCTCAGCCTCCACTGCTTTCCTTTCCATTATGTTTATTCTTACTGAGGATTGTTGGTGGTGCTGTTGTTCTTTATTCCTTTTCCTTTCCTTTTGCCTTTATTTGTCACATGCACACTCAAGCACAGTGAAATTCATCCTCTGCATTTAACCCATCTGAAGCAGTGAACACACACACACACACACCCAGAGCAGTGGGCAGCCATACTACAGCGCCCAGGGAGCGGTTAGGGGTTAGGTACTGTGGCAGCGGGGGCGTGGTCAAGCACCGGTCTGTGACAGGAGGGCGGAGTTGGGGAAGGTAAGTGGCAGAATCACACTCAGGTGAAGCGATTCTGCCACTTACCTTCCCCAACTCCGCCCTCCTGTCACAGACCGGTGCTTGACCACGCCCCCGCTGCCACAGGTACCTTGCTGAAGGGCACTTCAGCCCAAGGCCGCCCCACGTTAACCTAACTGCATGTCTTTGAATTGTGGGGGAAACCGGAGCACCCAGAGGAAACCCACGCAGACACGGGGAGAACATGCAAACTCCACACAGAAAGGCCCCCTGTCAGCTACTGGGCTCGAACCCAGAACCTTCTTGCTGTGAGGCAACAGTGCTAACCACTACTCCACCATGCCGCCCACGCAGACCCATAACACACCTACGGAGCCCCCTGGTGACACTGATGAGAAAAATATTATTGCATGGCCATGACTTAGTAATGCTTGGCCACAAGATCAACAACTCGTGATCGTGGGAATGAGTATTTTCTTGGTTCCATAAAAGAAAAGAAAATCCAAATAAGGTTATGTGAATGCCAAAAACCAAGCCTTGTTTTTTCCTTGATAGAGAGGGAGGGGTTTAGCCCTGTTAACCCATTTACACCATGCAGACCTGCCAGGACGACAATTAGTTCAAAATGTAAATTATAGGTGGTAATAATAATAATAATAATAATAATAGCGTTGCTTGTCTCTGTGTCAGCCCTGCGATAACCTGGCGACTTGTCCAGAGTGTACCCTGCGTCTCACCCATAGTCAAGTTTATTTTTATAGCACTTTTAAAAATAGATATTATCGCAAAGCAGCTTTACAGAATTTGAATGACTTAAAACATGAGCTAATTTTATCCCTAATCTATTCCCAATGAGCAAGCCTGTGGCGATGGTGGCAAGGAAAAACTCCCTCAGACGACATGAGGAAGAAACCTCGAGAGGAACCAGACTCAAAAGGGAACCCATCCTCATTTGGGTGATAACAGACGACATGACTATAACAGTTTTAACATGAAGTCAGTTTCGTTGATGTTATAACTCTTCATTGATGGAAACTTGAGTGCAAAACTGTTCATGACAACTGCAGTCCTAAAGTTATCAAGCCAACTGTAGTCCTCAGCCATAAAAGCATTACTGTAAGAGTCCAGAGTGTCCTCCAGGTGTGACTTTCAACTGTCCATAGTCAGCTGGGATTGGCTCCAGCTTGCCCACGACCCTGCACAGGATAAGCAGCTATGGATAATGGATGGATGGATGGATGGATGGATGGATGGATGGATGGATGGATGGATGGATGGATGGATAATTTCATTGCAAAACTCAATCAAAAGGAATACATTTAAACAGTAAAGCTAAATATGTTCATTTGGCACTTTAAAAGCTTTACTGTATCACGAATCTTTGCCAGAAAACAATCAGAAGTTTTCATTTGGATGCCAAAACTGATAAACGAGGAAAATTGAAAGCTTCAGGTCTGGCACATGATGATAAAGTATAAAAGTAAGAATGGCAATGTTCCTACACTGCTGGCACCCATGAAACTATCATCATATTAAATAAGAGGAAGTGAGAACTCATTTGTCACATAAAGAATGTGGGAGATAAATAAAGGTATTTTAGAAAGTAATCTCAATAAGGCTGTACTGTATAGCCTGTATTCACTGAAATCAGTGTGCCGGAGAACTAGGCTGAGATTTAACGATTTAATGTACAGTGTCACACAAAAGTTTGGGCACCCTTGCTGAAAATGTCTGTTACTGTGAATAGTTAAGTGAGCAGAAGATGAACTGATCACCAAAAGGCATAAAGGTAAAGACGAGACATTTCTTTTCAACGTTTTATGTGAGGTTTGTGTATTATTTTTGTTTTGTACAATTGGAGAGTGAAAAAAGAAAAGCAACACCATGCGAAAGTTTGGGCACCCCAATACATTTGAGTTCTCAGGTAACTTTTACCAAGGTTCCAGACCTTAATTAGCTTATTGAGCTGTGGCTTGTTCAAATTCTTCATTAGGAAAGGTCAGATGATGCAGATTTCAAAGCTGTATAAATTCTCTGACTCCTCAAACTTGTCCCTAAAATCAATAGCCATGGGCTCCTCTAAGCAACTCCCTCGCATTCTGAATAATAAAATGATTGATGCTCACAAAGCAGGAGAAGGCTACAAGAACGTAGCAAAGTGTTTTCAGGTAGCTGTTTCCTCAGATTGTAATGTTATTAAGAAATGGCAGTTAACAGAAACAGTGGAGATCAAGGTGAGGTCTGGAAGATGAAGAAAACTTTCTGAAAGAACTGCTCGTTGGATTGCTAGAAAGGCAAATAAAAACCCCTGTTTGACTGCAAAAGACCTTCAGAAAGATTTAGCAGACCCTGGAGTGGTGGTGCACTGTTCTACTATGCAGCGACACTTGAACAAATATGACCTTCATGGGAGAGTCATCAGAAGAAAACCGTTCCTGCGTCCGAGCCACAAAATTCAGCGTCTGAAGTTTGCAAATGAACATCTAAATAAGCCTGATGCATTTTGGAAACAAGTCCTGTGGACTGATGAAATCAAAATCGAACTTTTTGGCCACAATGTACAAAGGTATGTTTGGAGAAAAAAGGGTGCCAAATTCCAGGAAAAGAACACCTCTCCAACTCTGAAGCATGGGTGTGGATCGATCATGCTTTGGGGTTGTGTTGCAGCCAGGGGCACAGGGCACATTTCATTGGTCGAGGGAAGCATGGATTCGAATAAATACCAGCAAACTCTGGAAGCAAACATCACACCATCTGTAAAAAAGTTGAAGTTAAAAACAATAAGACGATGATCCAAAACACACCTCAAAATCTACAATGGAATACCTCAAGAGGCACAAGCTGAAGGTTTTGCCCTGGCCCTCACAGTCCCCTGACCTAAACATCATTGAATATCTGTGGATAGATCTCAAAAGAGCAGTGCATGCAAGACAGCCCAAGAAACTTATAGAACTGGAAGCCTTTTGCAAGGATGAATGTGCAAAAATCCCCCAAGTAAGAACTGAAAGATTATTAGCTGGCTACAAAAAGTGTTTACAAGCTGTGATACTTGCCAAAGGGGGTGTTACTAAGTACTGACCATGCCAGGTACCCAAACTTTTGCTTCAGGTCCTTTTCATTTTTTTGGTATTTTATGCCTGTAAATGATGGAAATAAAAATGCAATCTTGTGGAAAATATTAAAGAAATGTGTCATCTTTACCCTTATGCCTTTTGGTGATCAGTTCATCTTCTGCTCACTTAACTATTCACAGTAACAGACATTTTCAGCAAGGGTGCCCAAACTTTTGCATGCCACTGTATGTTAGTGTTTCAGTGACTGTGGGACATCTCCTTCTCAGTGCTTTCTCTCTTATCCTGCTTCAGCTCCTCTCTCTGATCTTCTGACCAAAGGTGGTCTGTACACATTTTTATTTTTGTATCATATTGTATGTACACTCACCGGCCACTTTAATAAGAACTTGTTCTTGATTCTAAGATCCCTGTTCTTGGCTGGCAGGACTGGAACCCAGTGTGGTCTTCTGCTGTTGCATGCTGAGATGCTTTTCTGCTCAGCATGGTTGTAAAGAGTTGCTATATCCTTCCTGACAGCTCGAACTAATCTGGCCATTTTCCTCTGACCTCTCTCATCAACAAGGCGTTTGTTTCCACCCACAGAACCGTCCCTCACTCAACTCAATGTTTTTTGTTTTTCACACCATTCTGTGTGTGAAAACCCCAGGAGATCAGCAGTTTCTGAAATACTCAAACCTGGCAAATCTCATCTCATCTCATCTCATCTCATTATCTGTAGCCGCTTTATCCTGTTCTACAGGGTCGCAGGCAAGCTGGAGCCTATCCCAGCTGACTACGGGCGAAAGGCGGGGTACACCCTGGACAAGTCGCCAGGTCATCACAGGGCTGACACATAGACACAGACAACCATTCACACTCACATTCACACCTACGGTCAATTTAGAGTCACCAGTTAGCCTAACCTGCATGTCTTTGGACTGTGGGGGAAACCGGAGCACCCGGAGGAAACCCACGCGGACACGGGGAGAACATGCAAACTCCGCACAGAAAGGCCCTCGCCGGCCACGGGGCTCGAACCCGGACCTTCTTGCTGTGAGGCAACAGTGCTAACCACTACACCACCGTGCCGCCCACCTGGCAAATCATCTGGCTCAAACCAACACCCATGCCACACTTTGAGATCACAATTTTCCCCATTCTGATGTTTAAAGTGAACATTAACTGAAGCTCTTGATTTGTATCTGCATGATTTGATGCATTGTGCTGCCGTCAAGGGATCAACTGATTAGAGAACTGCATCAAACAGCAGGTGGATGGATGTTCCTAATAAAGAGGCCAGTGAGTGTATATACTCGAACTATCTATATCCTAAATCTAATCCAAACCTTAACCTTAGTAACCACAAAGAAATAGTTTTACCCTTCCCATTCTGTAAAAAGAGAATCGTAGCTTTTATAAAGCGTCCTTGACATGATCGGGATTCTCTCGCTGCTCCTGACAAGCGACAGTTCGTTGCTCAAATGCAACACAGACACACAATAAGATCCTCAGATTCACTTTGATTCTGTACAGGAAGTGTAATGTTTCCTCTTGGACACTGAGTGAACAATTTTGACCTCTTTGGGTTCGTTTTGGGGCGGCACAGTGGTGTAGTGGTTAGCACTGTCGCCTCACAGCAAGAAGGTCCTGGGTTGGCGAGGGCCTTTCTGTGTGGAGTTTGCATGTTCTCCCCGTGTCCGCGTGGGTTTCCTCCGGGTACTCCGGTTTCCCCCCACAGTCCAAAGACATGCAGGTTAGGTTAACTGGTGACTCTAAATTGACCGTAGGTGTGAATGTGAGTGTGAATGGTTGTCTGTGTCTCTGTGTCAGCACTGCGATGATCTGGCGACTTGTCCAGGGTGTACCCCGCCTCTCGTCCATAGTCAGCTGGGATAGGCTCCAGCTTGTCTGCGACCCTGTACAGGATAAGCAGCTACAGATAATGGCTGGAGGGTTCGTTTTGTTCCGTACAGATACATGGTAAAGGTGAGGATGTTGTCTTATTATTCAAGAAACTGATATTTTTGAGACAAACATGCTTTTTAGCAAATGAAGCCTACAAGGCGTGGGAGGCTTGTGTGAGTTAGTGTACGTCTCTCGAGAGTAACATGATTCATGGGTGATCTCATAAGTAGAACTTAAAGTAGAAATAGAAGTTAAACTGCTATATTTTGTCGCAATTCAGACATCTATCTCAAGTGAACCTTTCACAAATGTACAGCTGAGAAAGATTTTACACAACAGGCATTTTTGTCATGGCTCTTCGTCAAATTAGTAAGATTTGAAAGTACCTGGATCAGCCAACTGCTGAGAGGTTGATCCATGCCTTTGTTACATCAAGGCTGGATCAGCCTGCTTTACGGTCTGCCAGACTACAAGCTCAAGAAACTCCAGCGTGTCCGAAATAAATTCAGCTGCCAGAGTTGTAGCACGACCTCAACATGGTGAAGACGTCACCAACGTCTTGAAGAGGCTACACTGGCTGCCAATTAATACCCAAATCGAGTACAAGTTACTTATGCTGGTCTACAAATCATTACATGAACTCAGTCCGACATACTTGGAGGAACTGCTGCACTTGTATTCCAATGCCCACATTCTGAGGTTGAATGAGAAGAAGCTCCTGGCTGCTCCAAGGACCAACACCAAAAGTTTGAGAGCATTTTCGTCAGCTGGACCAAGACTTTGGAATAAGCTCCTGTTGTCCTTTTGTAAAGCTGACTCAAATGAAAATCTTAAGACTTTAAAGTAAAGAGATTTACTTTTTGAGCAATATTATTAATTATAATACTTAATAATTATTATAATATTATTTAGAATAATTATATTCCCACTTTGTTGTGGGAAGCCATGGCCAAATGGTTAAAGAAGCAGCTTTGGGACCAAAAGGTCGCTGGTTTGAGTCCCTGGACCAGCAGGAATGGCTGAAGTACCCTTGAGCAAGGTACTTATCCCCCAGGCTGCTCTGGGTATGTTATACATTGTTCTGGATAAGAGTGTCTGCTAAATGCCTGTAAAGTAATTATGAACATGTTTATTACGATTTGAATGCTAATCTTCATTTTGGTTAATTTGTTTTCATAATTTTAATAGATGTAAACACTAATATACATATGCTTTTATTGTTATAATTTATTATTTGTTCATATCATTATTATTTTTATTGTTAGAGCATTGAGACTCTGTGACATGCTTTGAAATTTATTATTATTATTATTATTATTATTATGTTTTGAATGTGTCTCCAGTGACCACCTGTGGTCTAATGTACTTTGACTTCTTTAGCTTTGTTCTTCCGACTAGGAACCTTTATCCATGTCTCTGTCTGTAAATATAGACATTGTAAGAAGAATAATGTCTGTAAATAATATTCACGCTAAAAAATATACCATAAACCATTTTGTTAGAGTGATGTCACTGAAGAACCTCTTTTGGTTCCTAAAGAACTTTTCTTTTCTTTTCTTCTGCTGTTGCCTCAATAAACCAGTGTTTCCCCGACCATTATATTGGGGGGGAGTGGTGGGTTGTTCCCCCACACACACACATTTTAAGGTCTGAAAAAAGCCAGGAGTGCAGTTCTGTTGTAAAAATTGTTCTGATTATTGTTCTAAAATAAATGTGAAGACTTAAATATGACTCCTTTAACTGTTTGTTCAGGTCCAAATGCTCTGTAACAGGAGCCATGGGGAGAGGGGTCCTGCAGGTGACCATCCTTATCCAGCAAAAGTTGATTAGTGGATGAGTTTCTTGCCTTTTTAATGCATTTGAGCTCAAACAAATAAATAATAACTAGATAGAACTTGACGCCAACGGCGTCGATGGGGATGCCTCCGCCTGGTAGACTACACGCCTTATTAAGTTGTGATTTGGGGATGGACATTTGACCTCACAGTAATCTTGACCTGTGACCTTTTAACCTCAAAATCTAATCAGTTTATCTTTGTCCCCAAATGCACAAATGGTGAAAGTTTGGTGAAATTCCTTTCATTTGCCTTGGAGATAGTGTTCACAAGGCTTTCGGACAGACATTTGACCTCACGGTGACCTTGACCTTAGACCTTTTGATCTCAAAATCTAATCATTTCATCTTTGTCCCAAAGTGCACAAATGGTGAAAGTTTGGTGAAATTCCTTTCATTAGTCTTTGAGATATGGCGTTCGCAAGGTTTGGGGATGGACATGTGACCTCACAGTAATCTTGACCTGTGACCTTTTAACCTCAAAATCTAATCAGTTCATGTTTGTCCCAAAGCACACAAATGGTGAAAGTTTGGGTGAAATTCCTTTCATCAGCCTTTGAGATATCGCGTTTACAAGGTTTCGGGATGGACGCACGGACGGATGGACAACCCGAAAACATAATGCCTCCTGCACCTTAAGGTGGTGGAGGCATAAAACTACAGTAAATAGCCCTATTTATACTACAACTGTAGTAATCCATATTATGTCAATAAGTGTTCAAATTAGTAAAAAGAATTTACACCCATCATTACTTCAAGACATTGAGTGACTTTTAATTTATAAAAATAAAGAAAAAACATTGATTTAGAAGTTGTGTCTAAACTTTTGACAGCTACTGTATATGACAGATAATCTTTTCAGAATGCAGGTGTGAGAAAAACCTTGATGAAAACCGAGAAAAAAATAAAAAGCAGCACAAAGCTGTCATTTCACTTTCCTGCTCGCAAAACACAGAGTCACCTCATGGTTAAATACTGTATGTCAAAAGAAAATAATGCTAGTGAGATTTGAATAATACCCTTCATGTGAGATGTCTGGACAGAACAGCATATGTCTGAGCTGAAACTCTGATGGAGGAAGGAAGGAAGGAAGGAAGGAAGGAAGGAAGGAAGGAAGGAAGGAAGGAAGGAAGGAAGGAGAAAGAAAGAGAAAGGAAGGAAGGATGGAGGAAGGAAGGAAGGAAGGAAGGAAGGAAGGAAGGAAGGAAGGAAGGAAGGATGAAGAAAGAAAAAGAAAGAAAGAAAGGATGGATGGATGGATGGATGGATGGATGGATGGATGGATGGATGGATGGATGGATTGCCATTTTTACCCCCAGTGTGACAAGCGGGTGCGTGACCAGCGCCTTCATGGCTGCAGGAGCGGACGGCTGCTTGCTTGCGCTGGATTACCTCCTCCCCTCCCCCCCTTACCCCCTACCCCTGATTCCCCCCCTCAAGTCCCGTGTTTAAAGTGTACCTGTGTTGTTGTGTGCTTATGCAAAGGTTCTTGAAATGTTCCCACACTGTACTCCTGACAGGAGCATAGTGGGGGGTGTTCTTTTTTTTCCTTATCTCTCCTCATGTTGTGTTTCCTTTTTATCTTTATCCCTGTCTTCCTGTCCTGTCTACCCTATGTCAATTGTATGTTGTATATCTACGGACAGGTTGACGGCTAATTTCGCTGGTACATGTGACTAGTGACAATAAAGGGCATCATCATCATCATCATCATCATGGATAGATGGATGGAAAAAGAAAGAAAGAATGGAGGAAGGAAGGAAGGATGAAGGAAGGAAGGAAGGAAGGAAGGAAGGAAGGAAGGAAGGAAGGAAGGAAGGATGGATGGATGGATGGAAGGAAGGAAGGAAGGAAGGAAGGAATGATGGAGGAAGAAAGAAAGAAAGAAAGAAAGAAAGAAAGAAAGAAAGAAAGAAAGAAAGAAAGAAAAAAGAAAGAAAGAATGGATGGATGGAGGAAGGAAGGAAGGAAGGAAGGAAGGAAGGAAGGAAGGAATGATGGAGAAAAAGAAAGAAAGGAGGAAGTAAGTAAGAAAGAAAGACAGGAAGGAAGGATGGAGGAAGGAAGAAAGAAAGAAAGAAAGAAAGAAAGAAAAGAAAGAAAGACAGGGAGAAAGAAAGAAAGAAAGAAAGAAAGAAAGAAAGAAAGAAAGAAAGAAAGAAAGAAAGAAAGGAAGGAAGGAAGGCAGGAAGGAAGGATGGAGGAAGGAAGGAAGAAAGGAAGGAAGGGAGGAAGAAAGAAAAAGAAAGACAGGAAGGATGGAGGAAGGAAGAAAAGAAAGAAAGAAAGAAAGAAAGAAAGAAAGAAAGAAAGAAAGAAAGAAAGAACAGACTTAAAAACTCCTTTGTCCATCACGCCATCAGACCGTACAGCTCCTCTCTGGGGGGGGGGGGGGGGTAACAGGAGGACAGAGGACAGGAAGGAGCAGTAGCCGAGCCTAACAATAAGCAATACCGGACAATGTGCAATATAATGTGCAATATAAAGTGCAATATCTCTCCTGCTGCCCCCCCTTCCTCTCTTCCCCATATCTTGTTCTTTTTATATTTGTATCTGTAAATACTTAATTTAATTTATCTAGAAGTTTTTTCTCTATTTTCTATTCTCTGTTTATCCTGTAATGATACTGCTGGAATCTTAATTTCCCTGAGGGAACCCGCCCAAAGGGATCAATAAAGTTCTATCTAATCTAATCTAAGAAAGAAAGAAAGAAAGAAAGAAAGAAAGAAAGAAAGAAAGATAAATCTATTGAATTAGATGACAGCGTGCCCAAACTTGTGACTGGCACCGTATATGAGACTGAAAGTATGAAATATCCAACAATGTGATTAAAGTAATATTAAATTCTACACAGTGAGTAATTTCTTGACTTATTTTCATGGGATACGTTCCTACTGTTTTCTTCTCCTCTGAAATCGGTTCGAGTGATTGTGATCAACTTGTACTCAGACCTCAAGCTTGTCTACTTGTGATCATATCACTTTAAAAAAAGTCAGTACCAGGTCTGATGTGATTTTTTTTTTCTTTTTTCCCCCCTGTTATGTTAATGGGTGTATATTTAGACAGCAACTTCCTGCTGGGAAACGCACAAGGCTGTCGTGGTTACCCTATCGTCTACTGTTCTGATGGCTTCTGTGAACTGACCGGCTTCGCACGGACCGAGGTCATGAAGAAGACGTGCACGTGTCGCTTTCTCCATGGAGAAGAAACGAGCGAGAGAGTGACTCAGCAAGTGCAGAAGACTCTGGAAGGCCAGAGAGAATACCAGGCTGAAGTCCGCTACTACAGGAAGAACGGTACAGTAACTACATTTCTGGAACCTTTCCTTAAAGTGGTAGTGAACCTAAACTCATGACTGGATTGAGTAATGAGTAATTACAGTGTCTGTATATACTTTTTTATTTATTCTATCCACATTCACTGGATATGAGCAATCGCACGCTCTGATTGGCTACTCTACTACAAGGATATTAGCTCATATACCATGAGTAGAGAAAAACAAAATGGCGGAGCGTGTTACTGAACAAACCAAGGACGAAATAAAAACTACTCAAAAACAAAATCCCAAAAAAATGCAGAAAAGCAACAAAATATGGAATGAAAGTATTTGATGGTACTGTAAGAACATATCTTTTTTTTATTTTTCAAGAATTATTATTATAGCATTTGTCATTTCGCCAGTTTGTTTACATTCTAAGCGGAAATTATTTTGTCGGACATTTTGTATAAAGTTTTTATTGATCGAATTTGCAAAAAATAAAAATGCTCCGTTTCTCAAAATCCAGTGAATGTGGATAGAATAAAAGTTATTCCATTCAATCTCGTCGTACATGGCTTATAGCTATGTGTGTATACACCGATCAGCCATACCATTAAAACCACTGACAGGTGAAGTGAATAATGTTGATCATCTCATAATGGCACCTGTCAAGGAGCAGGATTTATTAGGCAGCAAGAGAACAGTCAGTTCTCGAAGTTGATGTGTTAGAAGCAGGAAAAATGGGCAAACATAAGGATCTGAGCGACTTTGACAAGGGCCAAATTGTGATGGCTAGATGACTGGGTCTGAGCATCTCCAAAATGGTACATCTTATGAGGTGTTCCCGGTATGCAGTGGTTAGTACCGAACAAAAGTGGTCCAAGGAAGGACAACCGCCGACAGATTCACAGGCGTCGAAGGCTCATTGAGTCGTATGGGGCACGAAGGCTAGCCCATATGATCCAGTCCCACAGAAGAGCTACTGAAGCACAAACTGATGAAAAAGTTACTGCTGCCACCTTTACCATCATTAATGTTCTTGCTGTGAGGCGACTGCGCTAACCACTGCAGCACCATGCTGCCTCATTTATTACCTTGCCCAGGATGGAGTCCACCAGGGGGCGAGGTATTGTTTTCAGTGGGGTTTGTTTGTTTGTTTTATGGTTAATTATGTTACGGGAAAACGGCTGGACCAATCTTCATGAAACTTTCAGGATAGATGGGCATTGGTCTCAAATAGAACCTCCAACATTTTGGGGGTCATCCGGTCAAGATTTTTGTGGCTACTGCTTCATATAGACCTCTTGCAGTCACGTGACCGGAATGTAAACAGCCGCCATCTTGTCGGTAAAAAACACAGCTGAATATTGCTGCACTCGTGTACAAAATGGATCAATTTCAACCGACGGACTACACGGCTCATTTTTCTAATGAACAGATAACTAGATATATGTCTAAAATAAACTATTTACAGATTAGTGACCCTTATGGCTTACCGGACGTAGTTTTCACGACCGTGTCAGTGGATATTGAACTGCCAGAGGTGGAATACCCAGATGTGTATAACTACCTCATTAACTTTCCCTCGCTGTTCAGTGGTGAAGCACTGCATGCTTATAAATCTCTGGACAGTTATCTTTACAGAAATTCAGGATTTGTCAGCCGCCCTCAGATGTGGCATCTTGTAAACAAGAAAATAACAATCCTCATTGGACGGGTAAGTCACTTAAGTATTGAGACCCCGCTGGTCTCGCTATCTCGTCCGGAATGTTGTGCATGCGATGGAAATCGCTACAAACCGTCATTTTCTGCTGGAAACCAATGTCCAGTAAGTCCATACAGTTGTAGTGGATATTGAAGTCCGGTACAGACGAACAACACGCAAAAATACACACGATAAACATAAAAAAAACGTGCACAGGTAGGGAGAGCTTGTAGCCGCAGCATCCCCATCATGCGCCGCCATATCCACTATTACGGTTGAATATTTTATATTATCAGTTAGATCAAGTATCAGTAGTCTGCACGCCTGTCAGGGTCCCGTGGCAGCCTACTGTCAAGTGTATGTGAGCATCATGGGTTTCCCACACTTGAAAGGGAAGGACTCGGACACAGGATTCCACTCGTCTTATGTTTTATTGATTTTCAGTGGAGGTGACGTTGTAGTAGAATTGTATATAGTAGGGTTTTCCAGAAGAAAAGGTAGAAGTAGAAGGCGGAAATATGGCGTTTGACTGACAAGGTGGCGTCTGTTTACAATCTGGATCGGATGTGACGTCACATGCAAGTGCTCCATAGAGGTGGTAGCAGTACGGTGTTCTGATTGGCTGAGAGCAGTACGGTGTTTTGTGACTGGCTGAGAGCAGTACGGTGAGAGCAGTAAGCAGTACAGTGTGTTCTGATTGGCTGAGAGCAGCAGAGAATCAGAATCAGAACCATGTTTACTGTCCAAGTATGTTCACACACAAGGTCAAAAATAAGGTCAAGGTCACCAAAAAGGTCAAAATAGTTTTTTCACGATATCTTCCTTCATAGTCATCATAAGTGCTATCGGGTGAGGTTTGTTTTGCCTGGCAACACTTGTTTATTTATTAATAATATTTATTTTAGCCTATGAAATACACTAAGTAACTTTAAAAACGCACATTGATAAAACTTGCTGAATTCGTGCTGAGTTTATCTCAAGAAGAAAAGAAATATATCACAATGGAAAAATAACTTCGTTCCGCCCGAATAAGTTCCAAATCTGTGCTCAAATCAGAATTTAAGGGAGTTGTACTCAATAACGTACAATATGACTCGGGTAGTCAATGACATGGACAGGCTTTAATTTTCAAACAAATTTTGCATACACTGTACACACACAATCTTGCCTATAAATACCCGGGGGAAATGATGGGAAAATTGTCATTATTGAAGATGCCACGCCTAAGCCAAAATCAACGTGAACAGGCCATCGGGATGTTGCGTGCCGGAAGTACACAGACAAAGGTCGCCCGGCACTTCGGTGTTCATCATTCGACCATTTCCCATTTGAGTCAGCGTTACAGACAGACAGGGAGCACCAGGGATCGTCCACGCCCTGGTCAGCCTCGAGTCACGACGCCAGTTCAGGATCAGCACATCAGGCTAGCTCACCTCCGTGACAGATTCCTAAGGTCTACGCCACGAAGAGTGAACGCCTTGTTGCAAGCAAACGGAGGTCATACACGATACTGAACCTGTGATTTCGTGAACATGGACCAACTGTCACTTTGAATTTTTTTATTGTGAATTAATTCTTGAGTTTGACAATAAATGTCCTTTATCGATGTTTCAAGATGTGTGTGCATTACATACAATATCATAAATTTCAAATATATGCATGGATCTAAAGTGATATCGTGTTGAATTCCATTGTGCGTTTTTAAAGTTACTTAGTATATAATTATAGCATCAAATTCTTTTTATCATGACAAATATGAATTTAGGAAAGGTTCTTGACAATATTTAAAAATAATAAAAAGACAAATTCCATCTTCTGTCATGAATGTTTCTGTTGGACCTCAGGAACATCGTTCTGGTGCCTGCTGGACATCGTGCCTATAAAGAATGAGAAAGGAGAGGTGGTGCTGTTCCTCTTTTCCTTCAAAGACATAACTGACTCGTACGGAAAGACGCACCACTGCTCCAAGATGCGGGGTATGGCACTGAATAAAACAATGAACTTAAACCTGAAAGTGTTTCATTTCTCTCTAATTGTACTCTTATTCCTTTGGTGTGTCAGAAGATGGCACTCAGAACAGGAAGTCCAGCCGCTCTCATCTTAGTCGTGCACGTGAGCGGGGGAGGAGTGTCCTGTACCACCTGACCAGTCAGTTCACCAATAGAAACAAAGGGAAACTGGCAAATGTGAGTTACCATGACAGCATGCTTATTATTAGAGTGTTCTGTCTTTTAGTTAACCTTACTTTCTAACTGTGCATTGCTCTGCTGGCTGCAAACGGAGATCTGTGTCGCACGTCTCACGGGTCACGTCACATTTTTAATTGGCATGATGTGCGAACTGGAGAGCCAAGATGATTCATTTTGTTTTTCGATGAGTTTTATCCTCTGTTCTAGTTCCTTTGTGTTGATAATTAGAAAACTCAAGTAGAAATCTCTTCTATGTGTCATGATTCTCAACAACACATCAACAGCTAATGTTGAGTAGATAATGTATGGACTTTTAATATGCAATATGGACTCTATCAATCTGAATAGATCGAAGAATTAAGCATCTGTTTTTTGCATAGGGAGCGTAACACAATGCCACAATCTGTATCTGTATCCGTCTCTGTTTAGTGCTCCAAATATCGGCATTTGTATGTTTAGAACACATTCTCTTGCTGGTTCGGTCTGAATAACGTATTTGTATTCAGTTACATTCTTAGTTTGTATGTTGAGAATTACAACCCCCGTTCCAAAAAAGTTGGGACGCTGTGTAAAATGTAAATAAAAACAGAATGCAAGGATTTGCAAATCTCATAACCCCGTATTTTTTCACAATAGAGCATAGACAACCTATCAGATCTTTAAACTGAGACATTTTACTATTTCATGAAAAATATTAACTCATTTTGAATTTGATGGCAGCAACACGTCTCAGAAAAGTTGGGATGGGGCAACAAAAGGCTGGAAAGTAAGTGGTACTAAAAAGAAACAGCTGGAGGAATATTTTGCAGCTAAATAGGTTAATTGGCAGCAGATCAGTAGCATGATTGGGTATAAAAAGAGTATCTTAGAGCGGCAGAGTCTCTCAGAAGTAAAGATGGGCATAGGTTCACCAATCTGCGAAAAACTGCGTCTACAAATTGTGGAACAATTTCAGAATAACGTTTGTCAACATAAAATTGCAAAGACTTTGAATATCTCATCATCTACAGTATATAATATAATCAAAAGATTCTGAGAATCTGGAGAAATCTCTGTGCGCAAGGGACAAGGCCGAAAATCGATATTGGATGCCTGTGATCTTCGGGACCTCAGGCGGCACTGCATTAAAAGCACGCATGATTCTGTAATGGAACTCACTGCATGGGCTCAGGAACACTTCCAGAAATCATTGTCTGGGCACATAGTTCACCATGCCATCCACAAATACAGGTTCAAGCTCTATCATGCAAAGAAGAAGCCATACATGATCCAGAAACGCCACCATCTTCTTGTTTAAAATGGACTGAGGCAAAATGGAAAACTGTTCTATGGTCAGACAAATCAAAATTTGAAATTCCTTTTGGAAATTATGGACGCCGCGTCCTCCGGACTAAAGAGGAGAGGGACCATCCGTCTTGTTATCGGTGTACAGTTCAAAAGCCAGCATCTGTAATGGTAAGGGGGTGCACTAGTGCACATGGCATGGGCAGCTTGCACATCTGGAAACCGTCAATGCTGAAAGGTATCTCATCTCATCTTATTATCTCTAGCTGCTTTATCCTGTTCTACAGGGTCGCAGACAAGCTGGAGCCTATCCCAGCTGACTACAGGCGAAAGGCAGGGTACACCCTGGACAAGTCGCCAGGTCATCACAGGGCTGACACATAGACACAGACAACCATTCACACTCACATTCACACCTACGGTCAATTTAGAGTCACCAGTTAACCTAACCTGCATGTCTTTGGGCTGTGGGGGAAACCGGAGCACCCGGAGGAAACCCACACGGACACAGGGAGAACATGCAAACTCCACACAGAAAGGCCCTCGCCGGCCACGGGGCTCGAACCCAGACCTTCTTGCTGTGAGGCGACAGCGCTAACCACTACACCACCGTGCCGCCCTGCTGAAAGGTATATACAGGTTTTTTATAGCAACGTCTGCTCCCATCCAAACGATGTATTTTTCCGGGAAGGCCTTGCATAATTCAGCAAGACAATGCTAAATCACATACTGCATCTATTGCAACAGCATGGCTTCGTAGTAGAAGAGTATGGGTGCTAAACTGGCCTGCCTACAGTCCAGACCTTTCACCAATTGAAAACATTTGGCGCATCATGAAATGAAAAGTACGACAAAAAAAAACCAGGACTGTTGAGCAGCTAGACTCCTATATCAGGCAAGAATGGGACAACATTCCTCTCCCTCATGTGTGTCTCTTGCTCACTTGTCTCTCTCTCGTCTTTCTCTCTCTCTCTCGTGTCTCACTCGTCTCTCTCGTGTGTGTGTGTGTCTCTCTCTCTCTCACTCGTCTCTCTTGTCTCTCTCTCTTGCTTGCTCGTCTCTCTCTCTCTGCCTCATCTTTCTCGTGTGTCTCTTTGTAATGGATTATAAATGGTCCCCTCAGTTCCCAGACATTTACAGACTGTTGTTAAAAGAAGAGGGGATGTTACACAGTGGTAAACATGGTCTTGTCCCAACTTTTTTTTAGACGTGTTGCTGTATCAAATTCAAAATTACCTTTTTATTTCTTAACATGGTACATCTTCTCAGTTTACACATTTGATATGTTGTCTGTTGTCTCATCTCATCTCATTATCTCTAGCTGCTTTATCCTGTTCTACAGGGTCGCAGGCAAGCTGGAGCCTATCCCAGCTGACTACGGGCGAAAGGCGGGGTACACCCTGGACAAGTCGCCAGGTCATCACAGGGCTGACACATAGACACAGACAACCATTCACACTCACATTCACACCTACGGTCAATTTAGAGTCACCAGTTAACCTAACCTGCATGTCTTTGGGCTGTGGGGGAAACCGGAGCACCCGGAGGAAACCCACACGGACACGGGGAGAACATGCAAACTCCACACAGAAAGGCCCTCACCGGCCACGGGGCTCGAACGGGGGCCTTCTTGCTGTGAGGTGACAGCGCTAACCACTACACCACCGTGCTGCCAAATATATATAGGTTCATGAAATTTTCAAATGATTGCATTCTGTTTTTATTTATATTTTATCCAGCGTCCCAACTTTTTGGGAATTGGGGTTGTAGTTGAATGGCTGGTTCATGCCAGTCTTGATATCTTTTCTGACTGAAGCACATTTAAAAGCAGGTTGTCTAAATGTGCGAGTCAATGTGCATCTTTCAAACCCAATTTGGTACCAAACTGCACGAATTGTACCACCTCTTAGCACAGACACAAGACCAATACTATATTTCCGTCTTAATGCAAAGACTTAAAAATCTTATCCATCAAGAGTACAGTCACCACACTTGTATATTATCTTTCAAACAACTATTAAATGCAGCTGACTGAATGATCTTATCCGTAACAAATAAGAACAAGCAGCTGAGTGGTGGCTACAAAAAGTGAATCAGACAGCTGAGCAGATGTGTCGTGATCATTAATATAATCATGTCTAACAAAGGCGAGATGAGGAATTAACCAGTATTAACGTTATCCCCATGCATGACAAGACAGGAAATACATTTGTATTTCTTGTGTGTATTTCTTTCTTTCACTAAAATCTCAAACTAAAATCGAGTCGCACATCACTACTAAAGTGGCACTGCTCTGAGCCGCCTGCACATATTCTGTTTTTAAAGGGAGTGAGAAAAGCTGATTTGATACAAAAACACCTTGTGATAACGTGTCACATCTAACCTGTCTTGTTACCCTTCCACATGTGCTTGTGTTCCAGGAAAATGGGATCCAATCTGTTCAATGAAAAATCACTCATCTACAAAATACAAATCTGTAATAAAAACATGTCTTGTGTGTGAACAGAACGTTTTCCCGAAGCCCACTCTCCCTGAATACAAGGTTGCGTCAGTCCAGAAATCCCGCTTCATCCTGCTCCATTACAGTGTCTGCAAAGCATTGTGGGACTGGTTAATCCTCCTAGCGACGTTCTACGTAGCCGTCACCGTCCCTTACAACGTATGCTTCTCCGCCCCTGATGACAGTAACCACGAAGACCCGGAATGTGACTCCTCCTACCGAAGCACGATCGTCAGCGACATAGCAGTGGAGATGCTCTTCATCCTCGGTGAGTGGTGTTTGTGTGTTTGGAGGGTGGGAGGGAAGGGGTCACCTGACATGTATTACCATGGCAACATCCCATGGAAAATCTTAACCAGGCACACGTAGCAATTAGTGTCCACCCAAACTTCTCCTCTGGTCTGGTTTTACCCACACACTCGTTCCTGTAATCGCTTTCAGGCTTGCGTTACACTTATTAAAAGTGCGATATCAGAGCTGCGTTGTGCTTAAACGTGTAAATGAGGTGAAGAAAAGGCGATGATTTTATTTCTAAGCACTTCCCCTCAAATTCACCACACACAGGAAACCCAGATAAATGCCTTAATAAGCTCTGGACAAAGAAAGACGAAATAAGCTGAAGATATTGAGGGCAAAGACTACAGGGATTTCTGTCTCACTGGATTTTACTTGATCTAATTGTTCTCTCTCTCTCTCTCTCTCTCTCTCTCTCTCTCTCTGAGTCCTGATAAGCCCAAAAATGAATATTTGCACTGACATCACTAATCTTTGATTTAATAACCTCATTTGGTGATGGTAGATGATACATGCCAAAATCTTGAAATAGAGTGGCACCTACCGGGCTTGTAGTACTCGAGTCCGACTCGTGCCCTAATTTTAAGGACTCGTGACTCGACTTCAGGGGCGATTTCTCAGAGACAACAAGGGAAGCCGAGCTTCCCCTAAAATTCTCTCCCCAAACTGCGGCGTCTACGACGTTAAATTCTCATTTAAAACAATAACTTGCATAACATAATATATGCCCATGATTGTATTTACGTTCATAACTATCCTGTAACTTATTTGAGTGATGTCTGACGAACTTGCAGTTCGCTATGAGAATCACCTTTGCTGCCAGGCTGTAACCAGTGTTGCCAGATACTGCTGACGTTTTCCAGCCAAAATATGTTCAAAACCCTCCAAAATGCACTTAAAACCTCCCAATCTGGCAACACTGGCTGTAACCTTTCTTATTTCAATGGGCTCTATGGCTGGCAGCCGGGTATCCGTTGCAGTCTATGAGACGGCTCTGAACAGCCAATTTCGGCTAGTTGTTATTGGTTAAAATCGACAAAATCGTCACTTCCAGGGAAGCCGGGCTTCTCTGGGACTAAACGAGACAGTGGGAGGGACAAGAAGCCGGGCTGATGAAGGATTATTGGAGGTAGTGTTTGAAAGACATGAGGAGGGCGGGCTCTGTACTTCGGCGTCGGCGAGGAACACGGAAGCATGATCAGTCCCTAGCGGATGTCGATAAAGTGTAGTCGTGTGCCAAAGTGCTGTCCAAATTTCTTTTCATATAAACGTTTCTTCTCATTGATGTCTCTGTACAATACTCTGTAAATAAATGTAAATATTACTCGTTATGCTCCGTTAACTTTCATCCATTCTATCAGTTTGATCATTCGTGATTTTTTTTTTTTTAAATTCGTGAATTCACTCGTTTATTTAATTTGTAGTTCAAGGTTGTAGGCTAGCTTGAGCCTTATTGGGATCTGCAGTGCTAGCTGCTAACAGCTGGTATCTATCTGCTAGTCTTGCTCTGCTGGCCATTGAGAAGAAATTGGTGAAGTCTCTGGAAAGCACAACCAGCTGGTATGACAGGGTCACAGACCATTTTCTGGAAAAGGAGCGGCGGGCAGAATTTGTGTATAAATAGTGTGCATCATATAATGTTCATGAATCTGAAGTGTGTATATTGTTCAGTAATGTTAAGAGAATGGTGGGCTCTGTGTTATAGGTTATACCTGGGTATAATATTCAAGGTTCTGTGTGTTGCATAGCCTACCTGGTGATGAATTTCCAGACTGTGTTGCAGAAGATGTTCAAGGATGTGTTGCACAGCTGGGTGTTGTGTTAAAGACTCTGTGTTGCATATCAGGGTATGATGTTCAAGGCTCTTCGTTGAATAGCCAGTGATTTTTGGATGTTTGATATTTTTGATTAAGGATATGAGGCACTAGCCTGGCAAGCCAGACTATAACATGAAATGTACAAGCAAAAATACTTTCTGCCACTAGGTAGGGTTGTCTAGTTCACTATGCTAATGGGGCACACCTTTCTATGCTTTGATATCCGGCCTACAGGTTTTACGATGAATGCGTAAAATGGGCTTCCCCTGTTTTAAAAACCAGCAGCCACCACTGCTCGACTTGGACTTGAGCACCGATGACTCGGACTCGGACTCGTGCATTAACTGTATTAGGACTCGAAAAATGGAGACGAGGACTCGGATTTTTTATTAATTTTTTGTAACGCGCCATAATAATTTGGCATAAGATATTTAGATCTACATTAATTTTTGTGCTAATTTCGTGTCAACGTGTCACACCTGTGCGCTTTGGCGTGTGCATCAGATAGACACTCTGCGGACAGCGCACGCGCCAAGCGGACTCTCTTGCGCGCGCCATAAACAACTCACAACTGCACAGGATTAAGGCGCAAACAGCGCGCCTATATAAAAACTGTGAAAACACACTTACTTTGCGAAGTCTTGAGTTGTGTTGCTGACACACTACCTTGTTATAAAAACATGGAATATCGAGGATATTATGGAATACATAAAAACATCTCACATCCTTTTCATGAAACCTCTTCAGTCTGCATTAGACTTAAAAATTGTTGGAGTGTCCCTTTAATTAATTCCAGTTTTGGCCTGCTTTCATGGACAGAGTGAATTGTATTTATTCAACACTGTACTCTAAAGGCTGTTTATAGATGTGTAATAACCATGTCATGCCTCTTCCACGGTAGATATCATCTTGAATTTCCGCACTACTTATGTGGGGCCGGCCGGTCAGGTGGTGTATGATGCTCGCTCTATCTGTCTTCATTATTCTGCCACCTGGTTCATCCTGGACCTCATTGCTGCCCTGCCCTTTGACCTGCTCTATGCTTTCAACATCTCAGTGGTGAGTTGGTGTAAATTTGTACATCGCAACACAGTTTAATTACAAACTGCACCATTGAAATTGAGATTCAGATTAAAACTGGGATTTAGGTATATTGCTCATTGTTACCGATGTTAAATTGAGTCACAATGATTATAGTAAGGTCTAAATAAAGTTAAAATTTTGTATAGCAGTTGTAGGGACTGAGTTCATAAGTGATGAAAGGCCATATGTGCTGGGAATATATATATATATATATATATATATATATATATATATATATATATATATATATATATTAGTGCTTTCAAGCGATTAAAATATTTAATCGCGATTAATGTCGTGACTGTCATAGTTAACTCGCGATTAATCGCAATTTAATAGCACATTTTTGTCACAGGGCGGCACGGTGGTGTAGTGGTTAGCGCTGTCGCCTCACAGCAAGAAGGTCCTGGGTTCGAGCCCCGGGGCCGGCGAGGGCCTTTCTGTGTGGAGTTTGCATGTTCTCCCCGTGTCCGCGTGGGTTTCCTCCGGGTGCTCCGGTTTCCCCCACAGTCCAAAGACATGCAGGTTAGGTTAACTGGTGACTCTAAATTGACCGTAGGTGTGAATGTGAGTGTGAATGGTTGTCTGTGTCTATGTGTCAGCCCTGTGATGACCTGGCGACTTGTCCAGGGTGTACCCCGCCATTCACCCGTAGTCAGCTGGGATGGGCTCCAGCTTGCCTGCGACCCTGTAGAAGGATAAAGCGGCTAGAGATAATGAGATGAGATGAGATGAGATTTTTGTCACATGAAAAACCATTGCAATTCTCTTATCAGCATAAAAAAGTGAATGGGCTTGCTCACCGTTCGAACTACGGGGGTACTCGGGGGATCCGAGATCCCCTGAAACAGACATGAGATCCCTTGAAAACATGATTTGGGAAATGTTGGGGGGTCTCTAAAATATTGTCAAAATTATGTTTATTGACATAGCAATCGTGTGTAACGGGAAGCATTTGCATATCCGAAGTGAGCGCGTGATGGAGAGCCGCGCTCTGAGACAAGCGCAAGCACCCCCCCCAAGGGAATAAAGGGACCCCCCGAAAATATCGGCATAGTTCGAACACTGGTTGTACCAGTGTTTGTTTGTTTTTTATTGCAGAGCATAACACGTCTTGTCACAGCCAATGCAAAGTGGGGCTAGAGCCGCCGATGGGAAAACGAAATCTAAGCCAAGCACCGTGGCTCTTCGGGGGAGGGCAGAGGACTCTGGCTGTGCGGGGCGTGGCATCATGTCACAGAGCGTTAATCTCGCGATAAAAAAATTATCGCCGTTAAAATTGAGTCAAGTTAACGCGTTAATAACGCGACATTTTTGACAGCACTTATATATATATATATATATATATACATATATATATATATATATATATATATAGGCTAATGATGATACAAATGTTTATAGCTACTACACTCACCGGCCACTTTATTAGGAACACCCATACACCTTCTGTGTTATGCACTTATCTAATCAGCCGATCCCTCAACAGCAGCACAATGCATAAAATCATGCAGATACAAATCAAGAGCTTCTGTTCATGTTCACGTCAAGCATCAGAATGGGAAAAATTGTGATCTCAAAGTGTGCCTTTCTTTCACTGTGGCATGGGTGTTGGTTTGAGCCAGATGGACTGGTTTGAGTCTTTCAGAACCTGCTGATCTCCTGCGGTTTTCACACACAACAGTCTCTAGAGTTTACACAGACAGAATGGTGCGAAAAACAAAGAACACTGAGTTGAGTGAGCGACAGTTCTGCGTGTGGAAACAAACGCCTTGTTGATAAGAGACGTCAGATGAAAATGGACAGGCCTGAGTTTCCCAAAAGCGTCGCAGCACAAAGACCATCGTTAAATGGTCAAGCGAGCAGCACAATGAACGCTCTCTCTTCTAGTTAAGATGCTCTTAGTATTGAGAGGCTTTTGGGAAACCCACCCCAGATTGGTTGGAGCTGCCAGGAAGGATATAGTAACTCATATAATCACTCTTTACAACCGTGGTGAGCAGAAAAGCATCTCAGCATGCAACAGCCTCTCTGAAGACCACACTGGGTTCCACTCCTGCAGCCAAGAACAGGAATCTTAGAATCAAGAACAGGTTCCTATTAAAGTGTCCGGTGAGTGTATGGTGTAAATTTGTGGTTGTTGTCATAATTCACTGTGATTGTAACTCATCTCAGTGTTTGGAAAAAGTAATGATATGAAAACTTTGTTCAATTTCTCATCATGTAGTTATGAAATTATGCCTCTGAGTGGGAAGTATTGTCCTTATTCCTTTTGACCTTTTGTATTCTCTGCTTCAGGCACTCACTTTAAAAATTCGTTGTTGTTTTTTTTTTTCACTTATTCTCCTGGACATTAAGAAATGTAGAAAGAGGAGAAGTAATATCTTTTTTTTCTAACATGAGTGTGTAACGTCTCGTCTCATCTCATTATCTCTAGCCGCTTTATCCTGTTCTACAGGGTCGCAGGCAAGCTGGACCCTATCCCAGCTGACTACGGGCGAAAGGCGGGGTACACCCTGGACAAGTCGCCAGGTCATCACAGGGCTGACACATAGACACAGACAACCATTCACACTCACATTCACACCTACGGTCAATTTAGAGTCACCAGTTAACCTAACCTGCATGTCTTTGGACTGTGGGGGAAACCGGAGCACCCGGAGGAAACCCACGCGGACAACATGCAAACCCCGCACAGAAAGGCCCTCGCTGGCCACGGGGCTCGAACCTGGACCTTCTTGCTGTGAGGCGACAGCGCTAACCACTACACCACCATGCCGCCCAGTGTGTGTAACGTGTTCTCACTATTGCAAATCTATACAAATTTGTACCAACCAACTTGTATGAAAAATGACCTTTGCTAAAGGTAAAGCTGAAGCGCCAGGTTAGCGACCACGCCTTTCCTTTTGATCTCATTCACATGATATAACTGCGAGCATTGCGTGAGTTTGGGGTGGGGTTGTATGTGCGCGTGCAGCACCGAGGAATCATGCCTGCTGATGGTGTGTTGCAGACTTCCTTAGTGCACCTGCTGAAGACGGTGCGTCTGCTGCGTTTGCTGCGTCTGCTGCAGAAGGTGGACCGTTACTCGCAGTACAGCGCCGTGGTGCTCACGCTCCTCATGTCCGTCTTCGCTCTGCTCGCACACTGGCTCGCGTGTGTCTGGTACGTCATCGGGCGCAAAGAGCTGACCAGCAATGACCCGGTTACATGGGACATCGGTAAGCAAGAGTGTGTGACTGCATGGTTGGGGCTACACACGTCGAACTAAGGGGTTTACAAATTATAAACACAACAGCGTGTCAGAAAACACAAGAACAAACTGAAAAGCACAACAGCAAATTCATAATCATGACCACAAAACCAAAAACACAGCAATAAAACCCAATACCAACTGCCAGAAGGAACGTCATGTTCAATAATAAACCTCAACCTCCACTTGGTGTTACAGTGCTGGTTTTGGTTTTGTTGGGTTTTTGGTTGTTTGTTTTTTTAGGTTTTGGGGTTGACTTTTGTATTTTTGATTTTGTGTGATATTTTTGTTTTTGTTGTGTTTTTTTTTTGTTATGTTTTGGGTTTTGTTGTTTTTATTTTTGTAGTGTTTTTGCTTTGTTGTCATGTTTTTGTTTTTTGTTTTTGTAATGTTTTTGTTTTGGTGTCATGTTTTTGGCTTTTGTTGTTTTTTTATTTTTGTAGTGTTTTTGTTTTGTCATGTTTTTAGTTTTTATTGCTGTGATGTTTTTATTGTGCTTTTGTTTTTCTTGTCATGTTTTTGTATTGTTTTTGTTTTGTTGTCATTTTTTGTTTTTGTTTTTTATTGTTTTTATTGTGTTTTTGTTTTTGGTGTAATGTTTTTTGGTTTTTATTGTTGTGTTGTTTTTTGTTGTGTTCTTGTATTTATTTTCACGTTTTTGGTTTTTGTTGTTTTTGTTTTGTTGTCAGGTTTTTGGCTTTTATTGTTATGTTGTTTTTATTATGCTCTTATTTTTGTAGCGTTTTGGTTTGGTGTCATGTTTTTGGTTTTTATTGTTGTTTTTCTTTTTGTTGTGTTTTTGGTGTCATATTTTTTGTCATGTTTTTGTTGTTGGGTTTTTGATTTTGTGTCATGCTTTTGGGTTTTTTGGGTTTTTAGTTCTGTTGTCATGTTTTTAGTTTTTAGTTTTGTGTTTTCGTTTTTACTGTGTTTTTCTTGTCATGTTTTTGTTGGGTTTTTGGTTTTATTTTTGTATTTTTGATTTTGTCATGCATTTGGTTTTGTCATGTTTTTGGTTCTGCTGTTATATTTTGCCATCCAAACTGTAATTGTACATCTTAAATTTATAAAGTACGAATGAACCATCTCTGCTGGTGGAACAGATTTAGTGCCAAATTTAATTATGTCAAACTGGATAATAAACAACCATGAGGTTAATGGATTCATTCATTATATCATCTGCAAATGATGTATTTTTGACCTTCTCAGTCGCATCACACGAACAGTCTGCTCATCTCGGTGATCTTTCCAATCTTACATGCCATCTGTTCTGTCACTATCACTGATCACACCAATATTACATTTGTCCATGTCTCCAATTTTGGCCTGAGCTTCTACAAGCTGGGAAAAGATTCTGCATAGAAATTATCATTTTCATCTGACAGATCTCAATACATATTTAAGATTTAAAAAAAAAGCCTGGAGAACAAACTCTGTCATCAAAATGTGACTGAAAACAAAGTTATACACCAGTGTCCAATTTCACCCACATCCCATCTAGAACCACATTTATTCATTAAAAACATTTCTAAACTAGGACAGGACTGCATGGGCAACAAGTAAAGTACAGCTTTTATATAGTTCATACGGTACAGAATCATGTCAAACTCTTATCAACTGAAATCATCATCAGATGAGAATCTACGTATATCATAAATCAATATAGTATTGTCAATATGCAGATGTGCCATTCTCAGGAAATGTGACGAATAACGGTAAAGACATGTAAAAAAATTTTGTATACACTAATTTTAGTTACAATTCCTGTAAATATATTTAATAAACAAAAAAGCAGGCGGCACGGTGGTGTAGTGGTTAGCGCTGTCGCCTCACAGCAAGAAGGTCCTGGGTTCGAGCCCCGGGGCCGGCGAGGGCCTTTCTGTGCGGAGTTTGCATGTTCTCCCCGTGTCCGCGTGGGTTTCCTCCGGGTGCTCCGGTTTCCCCCACAGTCCAAAGACATGCAGGTTAGGTTAACTGGTGACTCTAAATTGACCGTAGGTGTGAATGTGAGTGTGAATGGTTGTCTGTGTCTATGTGTCAGCCCTGTGATGACCTGGCGACTTGTCCAGGGTGTACCCCGCCTTTCGCCCGTAGTCAGCTGGGATAGGCTCCAGCTTGCCTGCGACCCTGTAGAAGGATAAAGCGGCTAGAGATAATGAATGAATGAATGAAACAAAAAAGCATATTTCATGAATTCACAAAGCAAGAGATATCATTATTATGAAAAAATATGTCCACTTGTCTTTACCGTTACCCATAATGTCTTTACTGTTAACCTAAAGAGCAACAGTAAAGACAACACTGAGTAACGGTAAAGACATCTCATGGCAATTTTGGGTCGCCGAGTGCAGACAAAAGGATAAATAAATTATGTGTTCATTATCCCATCTTAACTTGCTACTTGGCTAACTAAACTTTTTCAACATGCAGCATCATTATCTTTATCATTCGGGGTAATGGTAAAGACAGTTAATTTCCCTGACATCTTGAAATTTCATATTTACCGGATCAGTGTCCTGGATTTCAACATTCATGCAGCAGTGATGTTTTTTTTTTTTTCCAAAATGGCTGCTCAACATCTTGGCCCTTCCTCATGTAGCTGCACTGCCCTCTATTATCAAAGCCCTGAGTTACAGCATGATTTTACCATTTGGGTAACGGTAAAGACATCAAGGAAGTATACGTTCTTGCACATATATTTAAGGCTATACACCAAAAACCGTTGAAGCAAAGATCATGATATTTTTTACAATAAAAAGTAAAGGTATAGAGGTAATATTTCAGAAAGAAAAGTGAAAATAATTTTAAAAACAAAGGAATTATTTTCATTCAAATCTCACTAATCCTCATCTAGACACATGGTGGTATATTTAGGCTAAATAAATTTTTTGCAAATACATACAAAGTGTGTTCTTTATGCCTTGGGCCCTTTAGTTTATTGCTGTTATTAATACAAGATGTTCTGAACAAAACTTATCTGGTGATTTTGTCTTTATAAGCTTTAATTTTAAAGAAAAGTATTGGGGTCCAAACGGACCCCACATGGTAAGATTAAGGTGTAAAATAGCATGGTAGGATGAGGGTTAAATTCCCTAGTCAACTATTCAAAATATCCAATCCTTGCAAAGAAACACATTCAGTTAATAACATTGGTAAATTTTCTCAGTGCTCTGTATTACAATGTATTTAATATAATCCAAGCAATATAATGTTATCTGAACAAGTATGCAGTTTACAGACTCTAAAACTATAAGATATGAGCCACCTGTTCTGGTATCAAAGGTCACCTATTGTGCTGTGTTGATATTGATAAGGCTGGCTGTTGACTGGTACACAATAGCTGGTCATTGATTGCTAATGTTACATAGTCTTAGATTAAAATCTCATCTCATCTCATTATCTCTAGCCGCTTTATCCTTCTACAGGGTCGCAGGCAAGCTGGAGCCTATCCCAGCTGACTACGGGCGAAAGGCGGGGTACACCCTGGACAAGTCACCAGGTCATCACAGGGCTGACACATAGACACAGACAACCATTCATACTCACATTCACACCTACCGTCAATTTAGAGTCACCAGTTAACCTAACCTGCATGTCTTTGGACTGTGGGGGAAACCGGACCACCCGGAGGAAACCCACACGGACACGGGGAGAACATGCAAACTCCGCACAGAAAGGCCCTCGCCAGCCACGGGGCTTGAACCCAGACCTTCTTGCTGTGAGGCGACAGTGCTAACCACTACACCACCGTGCCGCCTAGATTAAAATCAATTTACAAATAATTAATACTGAGCAGGCGGCACAGTGGTGTAGTGGTTAGCGCTGTCGCCTCACAGCAAGAAGGTCCTGGGTTCGAGCCCCGGGGCCGGCGAGGGCCTTTCTGTGTGGAGTTTGCATGTTCTCCCCGTGTCCGCGTGGGTTTCCTCCGGGTGCTCCGGTTTCCCCCACAGTCCAAAGACATGCAGGTTAGGTTAACTGGTGACTCTAAATTGACCGTAGGTGTGAATGGTTGTCTGTGTCTATGTGTCAGCCCTGTGATGACCTGGCGACTTGTCCAGGGTGTACCCCGCCTTTCGCCCGTAGTCAGCTGGGATAGGCTCCAGCTTGCCTGCGACCCAGTAGAAGGATAAAGCGGCTAGAGATGATGAGATGAGATAATACTGAGCATTAATTGAAATTTTATTTAAAATTGAGGAAGAAACATGTCTCCTAACCTACTTGAGCCTTATTGAAGCATTTATTAACCCTCAAATATCAGTAATATGAAAATATATCAAAAATTCGAATTTGGTGAAAATTGATTTTTTAAACCCCTGTAGTTTAAAAATACTTGAGAGACACAGAACAAAAATTTGGAAATATAAAATATGGGTCTTGGGGATTACTGAAAAAATTTACAAGTTCCTAACTGCTATCCCACATTGGATTTCTTGCTACTGAAAATGGTATGTTTTAGAAATCGGCGAATTTCAAAACCCTATTACAGACAAACTAGGAATAGTGGAGACTTGGTAAAACTGAAATTGGTAGATATTTCTGTGTAGATTTGAATAACATTCTTAGTTTAAGCATTACTGCCACAGGCAAGCTTCCAGAATGAGTTAAAAATGCAAATTTGTCTTTTTAATTTCCTTGTTAAAATCACCATCTAATATACAGTGACCATTGAAATTCTAAGTTGAAGCTTGTAGTACAAGACATTGAGTCTCTCTGTGCAAAATTTTAGGTTTCTATCTTGCATAATAAAGATTATATTGCACTTTGAAATATGTATGTTTTGAGCAAAATGAAAAAAAATCGAAAAATTCAAATGTCTGTATCTCTGAAACCGTTTGAGATAGGAAGCTCAAATTTTGGGGATTAACTTCTTTTAATAGTATCTCTGAGCCCTCCAAATTTCATTGAAATCTGAGATGGTCTAGCATAAATTTGTCAGATATTTGTTGATTTGGCATGGAATGACCCATATATATATATATATATATATATATATATATATATATATATTTTTTTTTTTTTTTTTTTTTTTTTTTTTTTTTTTTTACTGCCCTGTTAAATTCTTTCTTAAAATAAATGCATAATAGAGGGCCAGAATTTATGGTTTAGAGAAAAAAACAAACTTCATGTTTAAATCTGAATATCACATTTTCTGAGAATGGCCCGGACATTCATTTAACACCAAAGAACAAATCTGATATTGGTCTTGCTCCTCTCTTTGCCATGCCACTGACTACAGAATGACATATAGTAGGGTAATGATTATACACTGTAAAAATGATGACAAGTAATTGTTGATCTCATAAAAGTTTTCAAATTGATCTGACTCAAAAATAAAGCTTGCTTTAGACTCATCTCTCCAGCAAACTTCTCATTCTTGTTGTCTGAACAAATATTTTCAAAACACTATAACAAGCATTTTTGAGTTGCAGTCGGTTTTGTTAGCCCCTTGAGGGAAACCCTGTGCATCTCCTAATTCGAGATGTATGAGCAGGAGGTTGTTCTGCATTTTATGGGCCGAGGACCTCCTCGAATGAAGTTCATGACAAGCAAGTTGTAGCTTTTTGTCGTGGACAACGTTTGCAATGTTTGTGAAGTGGTTGAGGCCTGTTATCACTACATTCAGTCAACACATTTTTGTATGTTGTACTTGAGGTCAGCATATCAGGTGAAAATTCAAATTCAATCCAAATTGCTTGAAACTGCTCTCATTGAATTCAGAGCTGAATGCAGAACAGCATACTTTTTACAGAATTAAAATATGTTTATGCATTTTTGAGATATTACAAATAAAAGATTGAAAAAAGGGCTTAATTTTTTAGACAACTGCTGTAATATTCTGTATGAGGATCACATGGTCCAAAATGGGCCTCATTAACCAATGAGATCAAATGTTTTTTTCTTAATAACTTTTGTATTTTTCAAGATATTTACATGGAAATTGGCAGGCACATAGATGGTTGGATACTAAATACAAATTTTGAAAAATTAGTAAAAACCAATTATGCAAATTAGCATTTAATTCATATTATCCATCCATCCATTATCTGTAGCCGCTTATCCTGTTCTACAGGGTCACAGGTGAGCTGGAGCCTATCCCAGCTGACTATGGGCGAGAGGCGGGGTACACCCTGGACAAGTCACCAGGTCATCACAGGGCTGACACATAGACATGAACAACCATTCACACCTACGGTCAATTTAGAGCCATCAATTAGCCTAACCTACATGTCTTTAGACTGTGGGGGAAACCAGAGAACCAGGAGGAAACCCACACAGACACGGAGAGAACATGCAAACTCCACACAGAAAGGCCCCTGTTGGCCGCTGGGCTCGAACCCAGAACCTTCTTGCTGTGAGGCGACAGTGCTAACCACTACACCACCGTGCCACCTTAATTCATATTAATAATGCAAATTTGGTAAAAATGTTAAATCGGTACACTTCTTCAAAGTTTCACCAAATGGCTTTATTTGTGCAATATAAAGTTGATCTTACCTCTCATTTATACGTCACAAAGAAGGAAAAATCAATGTTAATTATAAAATGTACATAAATAAGCATTGAATGTCATTCACATCTACCATTCTCTAGCAAAATAAAAAGTAATAAAAGATTATTTCTAATACCCTCTTTGTGCCCTGTAGGCCTTTGTATTTCTCAAAAGTAGGACCTACTTGTGTTTATATGAAAGAATATAAATGATTATTTCGATTAATATTCACAGCTTTCAAGGCTAACCTTGAAAAACTCTGTGAGCCGCATCCAATAAACAATTCACATCAACTGAATTGAAATTGACACTCGTGTTTCCGACTTCCGGTTTTTAAAATCTCATTCCGACCACTAAGATCTCTATTTTCCATCAAAACAACTCTATTCTAAAATAGTTATTTATTTACATGAATCAGTTTGATTTGAAAAAATAAGTAGGTAAAGCTATGAAAACTCACTTCAGAATCTCCCGTGAATCATAACATCAAAACTAGCAGATGGGGGACGTCGTGGCTCAGGTGGATAAGGCACCATACCATAAATCCAGGCACCCGGGTTCGATTCCGCCCTGAGGTCATTTCCCGATCCCTCCCCGTCTCTCTCTCCCACTCATTTCCTGTCTCTACACTGTCCTATCCAATAAAGGTGAAAAAAGCCCAAAAAATATCTTTAAAAAAAAAAACTAGCAGACGGAAAATTTTGCTGAATACTTCATCAGAAACAGTGAGAGCCAGAGAACATCCCTGTAAAAGTTATCTGATTGATATTCACAAGTAATCCAGTTGGAAATTGATCAGGAGAGAGAGAGAGAGAGAGCCTGACCGCTTTCCCGTTACTCAAAAAGAAAAGCACCAGCAGATTCCTGATGTCAGACGAGCAGAGAGTACTGAACAGATCTTAGCAAGATACATTTATTTGGAAAGCAGAGATTATAAGCTTTTTAATGATAGTATTCACGATAGAAAATATTCAAGAGTTAAGCAGTGACAGATTTGGAAACTTAGATGAGTGTCTGCATGCACAATTTTCACACCATGGCCAGCGAGCGTCTGATAAGCTGACTATAGTTATCGGTGTTGTGGGACCGGGCCCTAACAGTCGTCAAAAGTTGAGGAAACCCCAAACTCTCTTGTATCGTGTTGCCTTGATAATTTGCATTTTCTCAACATTTTCATTTTTACAGTGTAAGATTTGGCACAGGTCTGTACCTAATGGAGCACAAAATGGAGAAAAGTCACCTCTATTAATGAAAACATCCAGAATTATGTTCTGCAGTCTTTTTTACCCATGTTTTCTTTGATCTGACTCCTTCCCCTCACTCCCAGGCTGGCTGCAGGAGCTGGGGAAGCGTTTGGAGACTCCTTACACAAATGGCACAGTTGGCGGGCCTTCCATGCGCAGCGCCTACATTGCCTCTCTCTACTTCACCCTTAGCAGTCTGACCAGCGTGGGTTTCGGCAACGTTTGTGCCAACACTGATGCTGAGAAGATCTTCTCCATCTGCACTATGCTCATCGGGGGTGTGTATAGAATCTGAAATGGTTCCTCTGCTTCAAATCGAGTTCAAGCGAACAGCTGTTAGAAAGGCAATCAACAATTTTTGAGCCAGATGTCTGGCTGCGATATGTTGGTTACAATACAATACAATACCACCTCATTCGATATACTGCCTTGCATGAGCAGTGAATGATCTCATTCTGCTTCTCACAGCTCTGATGCACGCCGTGGTGTTTGGCAACGTGACAGCCATCATTCAGCGCATGTACTCACGCCGCTCCCTCTACCACACACGTATGAATGATCTTAAGGACTTCATCCGCGTGCATCGCCTGCCTCAGCACCTAAAGCAGCGCATGCTGGAGTATTTCCAAACCACCTGGTCAGTTACCAATGGGATCAATGCTAATGAGGTGAGACAATCCACACGGAGCCTGGTCTTCATATTTATAACAATGCTCTGATATCATTATACCAGGTGATACTCTGTGACATAAGCTTAGTGCACGGTGTCATGCTAATAAACAGATGACATGACAGCAATCTGGACATATTTCATGACTAACGATGCCAGCCAAAGCAAAGCAGACTGCAAACTGTGCTCTGGGAAAATATCAAGAGGAAGAACTACAGCATCTTTTTACAATAAAACTAACCTGATAAAACATCTCATCTCATTATCTGTTGCCACTTTATCCTGTTCTACAGGGTCGCAGGCAAGCTGGAGCCTATCCCAGCTGACTACGGGCGAAAGGCGGGGTACACCCTGGACAAGTCGCCAGGTCATCACAGGGCTGACACATAGACAAAGACAACCATTCACACTCACATTCACACCTACGGTCAATTTAGAGTCACCAGTTAACCTAACCTGCATGTCTTTGGACTGTGGGGGAAACCGGAGCACCCGGAAGAAACCCACACGGACACGGGGAGAACATGCAAACTCTGCACAGAAAGGCCCTCGCCGGCCACGGGGCTCGAACCCGGACCTTCCTGCTGTGAAACGACAGCGCTAACCACTACACCACCGTGCCGCCCCGATAAAACGTTTTAAGCATAAATGTCAGCAGGAGGATACTACTAGCAGTGTGCAATAGCGGTTATTTAGCACAAACGTCTTTTAGCACAAATCCAAAGTCTTTTAGCGCAACTCTAAGTTCTTTCGCACAAAATCCAAGAACACTTAATCTTTATCATGAATACTTACTGATCATGTTTAAAGATGTTTGATGGATTTTTTTAATGAAAGTTGCCGAGATTTCGATCATAAATGAGCGATTTCCCTGTAAACTAACTACAGCTTCGAGACTTGTCTTGATGATCAAACAACCCTTACATCTGAGCATCATCTCTTCTTCTTCATCCTCTTCTTGCTTCACAATTGCCGTATTATAAACAATTGATTTTAATTTTGGTTGTTTTGTCATTCCTGAATGTTTATATTGCACTTTTATTTAATTGCCACTCATTCTAGGATACTTTAGTGGAAGTTTCTTTCATTTGTTGACATATCACAGTTGTTGGTTACTTCTTCATCGGCAAAACACATGTTGTCAAGCAAGGCAAGAGAAATAATCCCCCGGTTAATTAATTCGGCAAACGCGTACAGTAATTACTGACAGTCAGTTGAATTTGTGATATGATCAGAAGTGACTGACGTTATCTATGGTGCCACAATTCAAGGTTTGTTATGGCTTAACTACAAATATCCAAAGACACCAAAGAATCGGATTTTCAGTCTACGTTTCAGGGATCAACAACTGATCCTTATCATGAAAAGCAGCAGAAATTCCAGCTTCCAGTCCCTAAGCAGTCATAATAAACCCCTTCCGATATCAAGATGAGTATTTTTTTTTAATTATTGTGACCATAATCCAGAGTTGTGCTAAGAGACTTGAGAACTTGTGCTAAAAGACTTTAGATTCCCTTATCAAAAAGAAGTATACTTCAAGTTCATTTTATTAAGTATACTTAAGTAAAGTTAAAGTATATTTCCTTAAGTGTACTTTTGTGTACCAAGTATACTGATATCAATGTACTTCCAGTATACTTGTAAGTAAACTAATCTAATACTTCTTGGGACTAAATTGGCCCACTTTTAGTTTATAAAAAGTATATTTTAAGTCTAAGAGAAGTAAACTTTGAGTATAAAACTAGTATTTTTTATTTTGTACTGCAAATATACCACAAGTAAACTTTTATATTAATAGTTTACTAGTTCTATACTTGTAGTCCGCTCTTTAGTTTACAAAAGCAGACTTCATAGTATACTGGAAATATACTATTGGTTTACTTGTTTTATACTTCTAGTCCACTTTTTAGTTTACTAAAGTATCCTTTGTAGTATACTGGAAATATACTATTGGTTTACTCGTTACACACTTCTAGTCCACTTTTTAGTTTATAAAAGTATACTTTATAGCATATTGGAAATATACTATTAGTTACTGTTTATATACATCTAGTCCACTTTTTAGTTTTGAAGTTTACTGCAATGACCCTTCTAGGTAAGCTATTAGTTTTCTAGCCCTAATCCTTACCTCATGCACACTACCAGTAGACAACTGAAGTGTTCTTACCTTCAGTTACAATGAAGTTATAAAGGTAAGAATTCACAAAATAACAACAGATCCGCAGGATTAAGAACATATTCGTTTTCTTTAAAAATCAAAATTTAAAGCTACATTGTATTAAATGCCAAAGTATAAAAACATGGCAACGACAACTGAAATTGACATCCAAGCTCTAAAGAAAAAGAAATTTTAAAAAATTAATTATCCCACTCGGGAGAAATTAAAAAAAAAACTTATATGGAACCACAGACATACCTAAGAGTCAGCAATGCTGAAGCTCAACTACAGGGCAAGTCCACTTAAACATAAGGCACAAATATTTTAATAATTTATTACACTTTTGTTAAGTATATCTTAATCAAAAGTTTAAGTACAAGCTTAATATACTTCGACTTTTCAATATACTTTTCAATATAAGCCAAGTATACTTATGTATAACTTTATTAAGTATATCTCTGATAAGTAAATAAAAAGTAAACTGAAAGCATACACTCTTATTTTTAGTTTAAAAGAAGTATACTAGAAGCACACTTGAATAAACTTCTTTTTTGTAAGGGTTTGTACTAAAGACTTTAGATTTGTGCTAAAAGACTTTTGTGCTAAATAACTAGATACTTGCAATAGCATTGCTGAAGGTTAAGCAAGAAAAATGTCTAAAGATAAGCCAAGTGAAAATAACAGCTCTTACCCCAGTATATTGTTCTTGACAATCAGCCACTGTTGGTGATTGACAACAAGGGATTCTGACACAATGAAAACAAAATCATATTTCACTTACAGTTGTACAGAAACACATTTTCAAAGTGAAATAAACTCCGCTAGTCTCCACTGCAAGCAATATCAGAGTGGCGTATTGCACTGTAAAAAAGAATAGTTGAGAATACTTGAAATTTCAAGGCAACAGTCTGCATTAATAATTTTATGTTTTGCCAACGATGTGCCCATGATAATCCAAACTATGATAACACTGTTATCTTTATTAAGAATTCTTAATTAAGTCAATTTTCAATTCCTCATTCTGCCAACATAGATTTCTCTTTTTGCTGAACAGTGGCATTCACAGTAGTACAAAAAGGCAATTGAGGTTCTCACAATTTTTTGGGGGGGGGCTTTTTTCACCTTTATTTGGATAGGACAGTGTAAAGACAGGAAATGAGCAGGAGAGAGAGATCAGGAAATGACCTCAGGTCGGAATCAAACCCAGGCCCCCGGATTTATGGTATGGCACCTTATCCACCTGAGCCACAACAACATAAACTTCAACCCCAGAGAGAATCACATTGCCCAGCCCTTGCATTTGGGAGAGGAAACCACGTGTCTTGGTCATTTAGAGCATGCGCTGAATAAACACCTGTGACAATTATGTATTTTCAATTCAGATTATTCACTATTGTATATTTACACATCATTGAGGTGCACCCTATCAGTTTGATGTGGATTTTTCTTGATGTGGATAATTCTAAAAAATAGAATTACGCTTTGTTCAAGTAATTCCATATTCACAATTGAATGGACAAGAAAATATGAATAATTATTAACGAACAGAAAAATCCACATCAAACTGATAGGGTGCACCTCAATGATGTGTAAATATGCAATAGTGAATAATCTGAATTGAAAATACATAATTGCCACAGGTGTTTATTCAGCGCATGCTCTTAATGACCAAGACACGGGGTTTCCTCTCCCAAATGCAAGGGCTGGGCAATGTGGTTCTCTCTCCAGTTGAAGATCATGTTGTCGTGGCTCAGGTGGATAAGGCGCCATACCATAAATCCGGGGACCCGGGTTCGATTCCGACCTGAGGTCATTTCCCGATCCCTCCCCGTCTCTCTCTCCTGCTCATTTCCTGTCTCTACACTGTCCTATCCAAATAAAGGTAAAAAAAAAAAAGCCCCCCCCCCCCAAAATTGTGAGAACCTCAATTGCCTTTTTGTACTACTGTGAATGCCACTGTTCAGCAAAAAGAGAAATCTATGTTGGCAGAATGAGGAATTGAAAATTGACTTAATTAAGAATTCTTAATAAAGATAACAGTGTTATCATAGTTTGGATTATCATGGGCATACATCGTTGGCAAAACATAAAATTCTTAATGCAGACTGTTGCCTTGAAATTTCAAGTATTCTCGACTATTCTTTTTTTACAGTGTGGGAGATCCAGGAGGATTCCCAGTGAGTTGCAGGTTGGCAACGTATGGTAGTCCAGTTCATGTTAGCTTTATAATTTTGAACTAGCTGTTGCAGCATGGGTTTCAGGCAGCTATCCTCTGACACACACACACACACACACCTAGCGTATCCTATTGATCATGCATCATAGTCCTGCCTCCCCATAACAGGAGGCAAATGAGACAACGACAGTGACCATCTGAGATCCCGAATTGGACAAATGTACATGGTTACAGTTAGACCAGGGAACCCTCTTAGCCTTTAATCAATATGGACAGCAAAAAAAGAGAAGGGGGAGTGGAAAAGGTCAGATCAAAGAAGAGAAATTTACAGACCTGCTTGAGACAGCAACAAGCCCAGAATGTAGGGCCCCATCAATTTAGAACCACCAATTAGCCTAACCTGCATGTCTTTGGACTGTGGGGGAAACCGGAGCACCCAGAGGAAACCCACGCAGACACAGGGAGAACATGCAAACTCCACACAGAAAGGCCCTCGTCGGCCGCTGGGCTCGAACCCAGAACCTTCTTGCTGTGAGGCCACTACACCAACCAAAAAGTTAAGTGAGTTTGACTTGCGGCATGCCTTGCCACATGGCCGAAGGTACCATTTTTATGATGGTCTATGGTATGACCCGACTGCAAGTAGAACTCACAATCTCCTGGTTGAGAGGCAGACAAACTTTCACAGTTGCCAAAGGATTAACCTTAGCTATATAACAGGCAAGAAGCTGACGGCTATAGAACTGGAGATCGGCACCACTCAATGTACCTTAAGGGCCTGATTAGTACTTGGTTGGAAGACTGCCTAGAAATCAGGGCTTTGAACCGGTTCAAGGAACGAAAACGAAAACCGGGAACTTTTTCTATTTCACATGGAACAGAAACGAAACCAGAAACTTTATTATTTTTTATGTTCCGGAACAGAAACGCTTATTAAAAATAATGGTAACCGGTTAATACCGGTTTTTATTTCGTTCCTCAAAGTTTCCGTAGCCTACAAATAAAAAAGCCATTCTTCTCCTGCACAAGTTTCTATGACCCGCTGGGGTTCACTTCCTGTGTGACGTTCGCTGACTGAATGGAGAGAGCGGGAAGGTGGACTACTATCACTATTAGCCTACATTTGGCTTAAGCTGAATGAGACAGAGACATAACTTTATAGCCATTTGTTAAACAGCTGACAGGGAACGTAATTAACCGTTCCGGGAACGAAATTTTTTTGTTCTAACCGGTTCGGGAACGTCTATTTAATGGTGGAACCCAAAACCGGAAACGTTAAAATTCCGTTTCTGTTCGGAACGAACCAATAGGAAAAAAATTCTGGTTCAAAGCCCTGCTAGAAATACCAGGTGCTGGTACAGGAAGGACTTTGACTTTTTTTCATTTGCTGTAGCCTTTTAATCAACAAGCCGAAGCCATGGCCTAATGGTTAGAGATGCAGCTTTGGGACCAAATGGTCGCTGGTTTGAGTCCCTGGACCAGCAGGAATGGCTGAAGTGCCCTTGAGCAAGGCACTTAACCCCAGCTGCTCCCCAGGCAGTATGTTGTATGTTGCCATCTGGGTATGTGGTCCGTTACTCTGCATAAGAGTGTCTGCTAAAGACCATTGATGGTATTTTAGCTCGATTAATTTTTTGTGTATATTTATTTGTGTTATAGTAGTTGATGTCTACTGTGCAGTATCTTTGAAAATAAATAATCAAAAGAGTTTAAACTGCAGATGTGTCATTATGGACATCCCCAGTGAGAGCGTGGGCCACTCAAATGACATTTCCTGTCTGAAAATCAGTCTTGCTCTGGCCCTGACTGCAACTCTAATCAATCTAATGTAGCTAGTGAATACACATAATTTAAAATTAACTAGCTAACACTATAAAGAATGAGCCTTGTCGCCTGAGTGCAATAGATACGCATTATATGCACTTTAATGGCTACGATTTCATTCAGGGAAACATGAAGAGTGCTCAATAACATGTTCCATGGCGTCCCTGATTAATTAATACGAGTAAGTTAATCATTTCAGGATCAATATGGGCTTTGTTGTCAACAAGTATCAAAACCATGTCCTCAGAATACAAGCCTATGGAGTTTCAGTCATGTACTGGTAATACATGCCTGTTTCCTTTCTTTTCCTTTCCTTTCCTTTTGAGCATATCTGAATATACGGTATGTTACCACTCAGGCACTCAAAGTAGGTGCCAAGTTGGCACATTCAGTATCTGAAATATCACATGAAATATGGGTCGCAGCTACTTCACCAAGCTAATTACCACTCGACTCGTCTTCACTGAATAGCACCATTGTTAGGCTGTCTCAATGGTTAGCCCACAGTGAAACGACGGTACAGATAATTAGCTAGCACAGGAAAGTAGAGGTGAATGGGAGGGGGGAAGTGGTGACTCTCATTTACACTTTGCAGACACACTAATTTATTCAGTGATGAGGGAGAAAAACAACAAACACACTTCAGACAGCTCACAGGAACTCTTTGTCTCCTGACAACTGTTGCTAGTGTGGTGCCTCACTACTATTAGCATGATTTTAGATCACGTTTAAAGTATACAGTGGTGCTTGAAAATTTGTGAACCTTTTAGAATTTTCTATATTTCTGCATAAATATGACCTAAAACATCATCAGATTTTCACGTAAGTCCTAAAAGTAGATCAAGAGAACCCAGTTAAACAAATGAGACAAAAATATTATACTTGGTCATTTATTTATTGAGGAAAATGATCCAATGTTACATATCTGTGAGTGGCAAAAGTATGTGAACCTTTGCTTTCAGTATCGGGTGTGACCCCCTTGTGCAGCAATAACTGCAACTAAACGTTTCCGGTAACTGTTGATCAGTCCTGCACACCGGCTTGGAGGAATTTTAGCCCATTCCTCCGTACAGAACAGCTTCAACTCTGGGATGTTGGTGGGTTTCCTCACATGAACTGCTCGCTTCAGGTCCTTCCACAACATTTCGATTGGATTAAGGTCAGGACTTTGACTTGGCCATTCCAAAACATTAACTTTATTCTTCTTTAACCATTCTTTGGTAGAACGACTTGTGTGCTTAGGGTCGTTGTCTTGCTGCATGAGCCACCTTCTCTTGAGATTCAGTTCATGGACAGATGTCCTGACATTTTCCTTTAGAATTCGCTGGTATAATTCAGAATTCATTATTCCCTCAATGATGGCAAGCCGTCCTGGCCCAGATGCAGCAAAACAGGCCCAAACCATGATACTACCACCACCATGTTTCACAGACGGGATAAGGTTCTTATGCTGGAATGCAGTGTTTTCCTTTCTCCAAACATAACGCTTCTCATTGAAACCAAAAAGTTCTATTTTGGTCTCATCCATCCACAAAACATTTCTCCAATAGCCTTCTGGCTTGTGCACATGATCTTTAGCAAACTGCAGATGAGAAGCAAACTGCAGACGAGAAGCAATGTTCTTTTTGGAGAGCAGTGGCTTTCTCCTTCCAACCCTGCCATGTACACCATTGTTGTTCGGTGTTCTCCTGTTGGTGGACTCATGAACATTAACATTAGCCAATGTGAGAGAGGCCTTCAGTTGCTTAGAAGTTACCCTGGGGTCCTTTGTGACCTTGCCGACTATTACAAGCCTTGCTCTTGGAGTGATCTTTGTTGGTCGACCACTCCTGGGGCGGGTAACAATGGTCTTGAATGTCTTTCATTTGTACACAATCTGTCTGACTGTGGCTTGGTGGAGTCCAAATTCTTTAGAGATGGTTTTGTAACCTTTTCCAGCCTGATGAGCATCAACAACGCTTTTTCTGAGGTCCTCAGAAATCCCCTTTCTTCGTGCCATGATACACTTCCACAAACATGGGTTGTGAAGATCAGACTTTGATAGATCCCTGTTCTTTAAATAAAACAGGGTGCCCACTCACACCTGATTGTCATCCCATTGACTGAAAACACCTGACTCTAATTTCACCTTCAAATTAACTGCTAATCCTAGAGGTTCACATACTTTTGCCACTCACAGATATGTAATATTGGATCATTTTCCTCAATAAATAAATGACCAAGTATAATATTTTTGTCTCATTTGTTTAACTGGGTTCTCTTTATCTACTTTTAGGACTTGTGTGAAAATCTGATGATGTTTTAGGTCATATTTATGCAGAAATATAGAAAATTCTAAAGAGTTCACAAACTTTCAAGCACCACTGTAATTGCACTTCCAGGCTTAGCCAGTGTTTCATTAGAATTAGACATGTGGCTATAGCTAAATGTGCTAGTAAATTCATTACGATTCCTTATATTTTCTTTCCGTGAGGATCAGTGAATGCTAAAAGGTAAAGTAGATTGGTTTAGCTTGTGTGTTGAGTTATGAATGTAAAAGGGGACAGTGTCCTGTTCGAGAAAGGAAATGATCCTGTTTGAGAAAAGAAATAATCCTATGTCAGAAAGGAAGTTGTGGAAGGCTAAAGATGACAGTGATGTATGTTGCATGGTTGTTTGCTAACAGTTTGTATAAGTCACTCTGTCTGTATTAACCTCCTCCATCAGCTACTGCACGACTTCCCAGATGAGTTACGAGCCGACATCGCCATGCACCTCAACAAGGACATCCTGCAGCTGCCCCTCTTCTCCTCTGCCAGTAGAGGGTGCCTGCGCTCACTCTCTCTTCACATCAAGACTTCCTTCTGCGCTCCGGGGGAATATCTCATACGGCATGGAGACGCCCTACATGCTCATCACTTCGTTTGCTCTGGATCCCTGGAGGTGCTTAAGGATGGGATGGTGCTTGCCATATTGGGTAAGTAATATTTATATTTAGCAGTATATTTATCTAATCAGCCGATCCCTTGACAGCAGCACAATGCATAAAATCATGCAGATACAAATCAAGAGCTTCAGTTAATGATCACTTCAAACATCAGAATGGGAAAATCGTGATCTCAAAGTGTGACTTTCTTTCACTGTGGCATGGGTGTTGGTTTGAACCAGGTGGACTCTGGTTTGAGTCTTTCAGAACCTGCTGATCTCCTGGGGTTTTCACACACAACAGTCTCTGGAGTTTACACGGACAGAATGGTGCGAAAAACAAAAAACATCGAGTGAGTGGGCGACAGTTCTGTGTGTGGAAACAAACGCCTTGTTGATAAAAGACGTCAGAGGAAAATGGCCGGATTGGTTCAAGCTGCCAGGAAGGATATAGCAACTCATATAATCACTACAACAGAGTTGAACCGTCAAGGCCTTCTAGGCGTTCAGAGAAGCCCAAACATATCAGCATTTCAAATGTTATATTTAATTGCGGGCGGCATGGTGGTGTAGTGGTTAGCACTGTCGCCTCACAGCAAGAAGGTCCGGGTTCGAGCCCCGTGGCCGACGAGGGCCTTTCTGTGCGGAGTTTGCATGTTCTCCCCATGTCCGCGTGGGTTTCCTCTGGGTGCTCCGGTTTCCCCCACAGTCCAAAGACATGCAGGTTAGGTTAACTGGTGACTCTAAATTGACCGTAAGTGTGAATGGTTGTCTGTGTCTATGTGTCAGCCCTGTGATGACCTGGCGACTTGTCCAGGGTGTACCCCGCCTTTCGCCTGTAGTCAGCTGGGATAGGCTCCAGCTCACCTGCGACCCTGTAGAAGGATAAAGCGGCTAGAGATAATGAGATGAGATATTTAATTGCTTTCATAATTTCATTATAATTTTCTCTTCTAATTCTAATTTGGCTTCATTTTATATCAACTTTACTTCAGAAATGAAAGGGTTACTGTCCTGAAAACATTAAAATTGAGTTATCCAATGAGATTTTTTTGTTTGTTGTGTCTAGGCTGAGAAGAGTTTCGAGCTGGCTCACTCATTGGTTAGGACTTCATTGCCGGGACAGAAGGCCATGGCAGTGTATGTTTCTGTAGGAAGTGACAGATGAATTAACCAATCAGATTTTGATTTATAATGGGAGGGACCAAAAATGTATCGCCCTCGGCCTACTCGAAGGCCAATGTGAGCTTAACTGCAAGTCGGCGCTGTCAGTGCAGCAGTGAAGTCACCTTCCAGCCGGTGTAGCGTTCATCAGTAGTCTTAGCGAATGCTAATAAAGCAGTCAAGCCAGTGCTATCGAGAGCAAGTAGCACAGGCTAACGACCAAGAAACTAAGTTTTCTGTCTCCAGACTCTTCTTCCACGTTGCACGCTCGCTACAGTATTTTTCACTCAGACTTAATTATTAATTTCCCTGTGTAATATACTTAATTACTTTGAAAATCAACATCGACAACTACACACAATGGAGCGACCTGGCAGCCTGCCGATAATCCCTTACAAAATCCTTTGCCCTGTTGCTTTTCTGGTGTGTCTGGCTAAGTTTTGGTTGAGCTCAAGTCCCAGCTCTAATAGTAACAGTTCGCCACTGCTTCACAACCGTGGTGAGCAGAAAAGCATCTCACCATGCAACAGGAGAAGACCAAGTTGGGTTCCACTCCTGCATCCAAGAACAGGAATCTTAGAATCAAGAACAAGTTCCTATTATAGTGGCCAGTGAGTGTAATTAATGCACTCGGTTGCCAGTATTAGCTACACCTACTTTGTATTCACACTTAGTAGTCATTTTATCATTGATATATATTATTTAGGTCACTTTATAGCTGCACAATTATGAATGTAGCCATCTGGTGTGAGACGCAATTTGTCAGCTGCTGTATATCCTGTCCATATGTGCTGACGAGATATGATTTGCTTTGTGGATTATTCACAGCAGTGACACTGACATGGCCATGTGTGCTCTGGTTTCATGTCTCTGGTTGTTGCATGCAGGTAAGGGAGATCTGATTGGAGCAGACCTGCCTGGGCGGGATCAGGTAATCAAGGCCAATGCGGATGTGAAAGCTCTGACCTACTGTGACCTGCAGTACATCAGTATCAGGGCGCTGCGCGAGGTCCTCGATCTCTATCCTGAATACGGCAACCGCTTCAACGAGGACATTCATCACAACCTCACGTACAACCTCAGAGAGGTGAGATCGCTCGGGAGACATCACTATTTAAAGCAACCATTCTGAAAGTACAGTAGTTACAGTGCCTTGCAAAAGTATTCATACCCCTTGAACTTTTTCACATTTTTCCACCTTACAACCACAAACTTAAAAGTTTTTTATTGAGATTTTATGTGATAGACCAACACAGAGTAGCACATAATTGTGAAGTGAAACGAAAATGATAAATGGTCTTCAAAATTTTCAACAAATAAAAATCTGAAAAATGTGGTGTGCATTAGTATTCAGCCCCCTGTACTCTGATACCTCTAAACAGGGCCGTAACTACCATTGAGGACACCGAGGTCATGTCCTCGGCATTTTTTTTCCCACGGTATTTTTTTTTCACTCAGAAATGTGAAATTAATATATGATGAAAATCGTTCTGACTTTGATCGGTGGAAAATTCTAAATTCAGCTTGCATCCCCCTGTCCCCATAATCATTTTTAAACGAAGCTGAAATATCCGACATTAGAAACATTTCATATTAGGCAGCCTCGCGATAGTCAGCTAAGCACCACGGGATATACAAGCGTTGAGAAGTGTTCTCATCAAGGTCCGACTCCGCAGCCAGTCAGTTTGTCAATTAGTCGTGGAATCTGAAAATTGACATAAGATGAAGAAGTCTACTACACTAAAACAAACCAAACTCAGCTTTGGAAAGTCAACAAGTGAGAGAAAAAGAAAGAGGGAAGAAGGGGAGTTAATTTTGCCAGTCACTGACAGTTATATGCCGGAATGCTTATGATCATTAACAGTGCAATTTTAATTAGCATTTCAAGCAACAACAGTCGAAGCCACTTAGCTAGATAGGATTTTCGTTTTCCAGGCGGCACAAACTCTTTTATTCTCTCTCTCGTCTCGATTTGATTTGGTGCGTTTCAGATCAGAAAAGGCTGGACAGTCGTGACCTGTTGTTTATGAAGTTATTGGATACTGACGAGACTTGAGCTATTTTGCTAACTTACCAGACTATAGGCTAACGTGAACACAAGACACTATTGTTTTGATCATTGGTTGCATTTTCGAACGGAAATGAAAACGGGTAGCAAACTTATTATGTTCACATTTTATTTACAACATGATGTACCACCTCTGACTGCTTTCTGTCAATCATGAACAGCCCAGCCGCGCTCACAGCTCCTCCTCCAATCACCAGCTGGAGATGAGCCTCCTCTCGGGAAGTCTTGTCCCGCCCCTCTTATTGACTCCCATCTCCAGTGAGGTTCAGTCTCCGAATGTGGCGTTTTAGTCGGTTTTGCCCAATAACCTCATCTCATCTCATTATCTCTAGCCGCTTTATCCTTCTACAGGGTCGCAGGCAAGCTGGAGCCTATCCCAGCTGGCTACGGGTGAAAGGCGGGGTACACCCTGGACAAGTCGCCAGGTCATCACAGGGCTGACACATAGACACAGACAACCATTCACACTCACATTCACACCTACGCTCAATTTAGAGTCACCAGTTAACCTAACCTGCATGTCTTTGGACTGTGGGGGAAACCGGAGCACCCGAAGGAAACCCACGCAGACACGGGGAGAACATGCAAACTCCACACAGAAAGGCCCTCGCCGGCCCCGGGGCTCGAACCCGGACCTTCTTGCTGTGAGGCGACAGCGCTAACCACTACACCACCGTGCCACCCTGTCCAATAACCGTCTAGTATTTTGCTATTGAAAAGGGCATATATTTTTTAAAAAGCAATTGAAGTCCATTCAGGCTCGGCTAGATTGCGTTGTCACTCTCACTCACTCTCTCACTCACTCAAACTCTCACTCACTCACTTTCACACACTCTCTCACTCACTCACACTCCATCACTCACTCAAACTCTCACTCTTTCACTCACACTCCATCACTCACTCAAACTCTCTCTCACTCACTCACTCACTCACTCTCACTCCATCACTCACTCAAACTCTCACTCACTCACTCTCACACACTCTCTCTCACTCACTCACTCACTCACGCACACACACACACAAAATATTTTTGTGATCGTGCAGTTTTGAAATTGTTAAAATAAACATGTTCACCTACATGTTCATCTTGTTGGGCTTGTGATTTTGACTCGTTTCCAAAATGTATGAAAACTCACCATATTAGGACATTTTCTTTTGGCAAATAAGATGTATCGCAATGTTTGACCTCGGTATTTGAAAAATCCTGGTTACGGTCCTGCCTCTAAATACAATCCAATGCAATCAATTGCCTTCAGAAGTCATCTAATTAGTTAATAGAGTCCTACTGTGTGTAATTTACTCTCAGCATAAATACACTTGTTCTGTGAAGGCCTCAGTGGTTTGTTAGAGAACACTGAAGAACAAACAGCATCATGAAGACCAAAGAACTCACCAGACAGGTCAGGGATAAAGTTCTGGAGAAGTTTAAAGCAGGGTTAGGTTATAAAAACATATCCCAAGCTCTGAACATCTCAAGAAGCACTGTTCAATCCATCATTCAAAAATGGAAAAAGTATGGCACAACTGCAAACCTACCAAGACATGGCCGTCCACCTAAACTGACAGAGCGAGCAAGGAGAGCACTGGTCAGAGAAGCAGCCAAGAGGCCCATGATCACTCTGGAGGAGCTGCAGAAATCCACAGCTCAGGTGGGAGAATCTGTGCACAGGACAACTATAAGTCGTACACTCCACAAATCTGGCCTTTTTGGAAGAGTGGCAAGAAGAAAGCCATTGTTGAAAGACAGGCATAAGAAGCCATGTAGGGGACACAGCAAACATGTGGAAGAAGGTACTTTGGTTAGATGAGACCAAAGTTGAACTTTTTGGCCTAAATGCAAAGCACTATGTGTGGCGGAAAACTAACACTGCTCTGCTCATCACCCTGCACACACCATCCCCACTGTGAAACATGGTGGTGGCAGTATCATGCTATGGGGATGCTTTTCTTCAGCAGGGACAGGGAAGCTGGTCAGAGTTGATGGGAAGATGGATGGAGCTAAATACAGGGCAATCCTGGAAGAAAACCTGTTGGAGGCTGCAAAAGACTTGAGACTGGGAAGGAGATTCACCTTCCAGCAAGACAGTGACCCTAAACATACAGCCAGAGCTACAATGGAATGGTTTAGATCAAAGAATATTCATCTCATCTCATTATCTCTAGCCGCTTTATCCTTCTACAGGGTCGCAGGCAAGCTGGAGCCTATCCCAGCTGACTACGGGCGAAAGGCGGGGTACACCCTGGACAAGTCGCCAGGTCATCACAGGGCTGACACATAGACACAGACAACCATTCACACTCACATTCACACCTACGGTCAATTTAGAGTCACCAGTTAACCTAACCTGCATGTCTTTGGACTGTGGGGGAAACCGGAGCACCCGGAGGAAACCCACGCGGACACGGGGAGAACATGCAAACTCCACACAGAAAGGCCCTCGCCGGCCACGGGGCTCGAACCCAGGACCTTCTTGCTGTGAGGCGACAGCGCTAACCACTACACCACCGTGCCGCCAAGAATATTCATGTATATTTGAAATAATTGATGAAAAAACTGACTAATATACCGTAAGTAGTTAATAATTATGACACAACTCAGTGAATTAATAACTGAATGTATTCATTTCATTTCAATTTTATTTGTATAGCGTTTTAAACAGTAGACATTCCTACAGAGCAGCTTCACGGAAATTGTGTCTCATTTAGTTCCTGCTTTAGTTAATACTCAATACAGTACAATTTTGAAACTCTACACTGCTTTGAGGATGAATAATTATTCTTTCTTTCTTTCTTTCTCTCTCTCCCTCTGCTTCCCTCAGGGTCAGACTCGATTTCCTCGCTCTCCGAGAATCTCACAGGTACAACATGTACAGGCACATTCATTACATGATCACACACACACATACACACACACACACACATGCCCTCACACTTATGCTCATTCACACATGGAACATATTCCCACATGCACACACTCACAAACCTACAGACAGACAACAAATTAAAACATATTGCCACAGTTGTCATGAGGTTTTTTGGATTCAGTACTGAGGATTCTTGCAGTAATTACTAATCTGGGTGTGAATTAGACTTTCAGAAATAGCTCTCCGTTTCAATCAAATATATAATCATGCTGCCAAATAATTCTCAAGCACACAGAGGTAGACACACAATTTGTGTGTGACAAAAATGTATACCATTTATTACTTGAAATTTTGCCTCCTTTATGTTTGAAAAGCACATCAGTGTTAAATGGTATGGAAAGCTACTCTACTCGATCTCGCCTCGACGTCTCACACAACATGGAGTTACCGTTACCATCCGGATGTGGATTAATTTCCAATAACAGCATGTCATGAAGTGCTTTATTCCTATTATACCACAGCAATTTGTCAACAATTAAATTTTTTATGAACTGTGACATGCCATGCTTTTTATCCATTTATAGTTACATTTAATGCTGTGGAACATCCATGAAACAAGTTAGTTCTTGTTATCAGTTGTGATATAGCAGCTTTAAGCTTTTGGTTCACTCACCAGCCCCTTTATATCTTACTTTTGAAGCTAATAAGCCAAAAAAAAAACCCAGCATGTCATGACACTCACACTGGAGACTCCTTCCATGAATGATAAACATCTTACGGAAAGCGACACCCTATCATTAATAATTCCTTTTCTTTGTTAAATAATAATGATAACTAGACTGCATTTCCGCAGAGAAAATGCAAAGTGTGCTTGCTGAGCTGTAGCAGAACAGCTATCATGCTAGCATGCTAAAAGCTAGCATGCCAACATGCTAATGCCAACATGCTAACAACTAGCATGCTAACAGTTAGCATACTAACATGCTAACAGTTAGCATATTAACATGCTAACAGCATACTAACATGCTAAAAGCTAGCATGTTAATGCTAACATGCTAATAGATAACATGCTAACAGCTAGCATTCTAACATGCTAATGATTAACATACTATTTGTGAAAATTCTAACACTTTAAGGCTAATATGCTGACAGCTATCATGCTAACAGCTCACAGGCTAACATGCTAATGGCTAGTATGTTAACTTTTAGCACGCTAACACGCTGAGGGTGACACGCTAACAGTTAGCATGCTAACATGCTCAGGCGAACTCTCTAACAGCAAACATGCGAACTCTGCATGCTACCATGCTAATCCTAACATGTTAACAGCTCTCATGATAACATGCTAATGGTGAACATGCTAACAACTTGTGAGCTAACAGCAGGCATGATATCGTAATGGGTAATATGCTAACAGATAGCATGGTAACACGTGAATGCTTATATGCTAATTGCTATCGTGTGCGCGTGTAAGTATTCCTAATAAAGTGGCCATTGAGTTGAAGTTGATTTGCTGTCAAAGCCTCAAATGAGCAGATCCTTGCCAAATGCATCATCACCTATCGGGGAAGGGAGGAATGACTCAGTCAAGCTTCCATTGATTAGCGGCAAAATGGAGAAAAAATGGACGGATGAAAGGCAAGACAAAGACGAGTGCGGATCAGAACCGATATCATGTGTGTGATGGGTGATTTGGCCTGAGGTGCCGTATGAAGTTTGGTGGATGTGTGGTGAAGTGTTACTGAGCAAAACTCCATTCATTTGAATGGGACCAAAAATCAATGGAAGCCTATGGAGGTAAAAAGAGATGCGTGAAAACCAAGGAAAAGACGAGTGCAGGTCTCAGATGAGGGGATGGATCTGTGCGGGGACTTGGCCTGAGTCATCAAGTGAAGTTTCTTAAAGTTTGGTCACTTGGTTAAAAAAAACTGATGGAGAGTGAAAGTTTTTCTCCTGAAACACCATTCATTTTCAATGGGGCCAAAAATCAATGCAAGCCTGTGGAGGAAAAAGGGATGAGCAAAAAGAAAGGAAAAATATGAGTGCGGGTCAGAACCGATTGCATGTATGTGTCAGGGGAGTTGGCCTGAAGTATCACATGAGGTTTGGTGCATCTGCGATGGAGCGTGTCTGAGTAGGACGATTCGATTCATGAGCCCTATTCATTCTCTATGGGAAAAAAACAAAAGAAAAACGACAAGAACAAGAGAACCGGTGCATTGATCCAAAAGCTGTATACAAGCACACTACACCACTTCGGACCAGACGTCTCAGGATTGGAACGGTGTCTCTATCTCGAACGCCCTAGGAGGAGTAGTGGATCCAAAAAACGTGTCGGAATAAGGCAGAATAAGTAAACTTAAGAAGAACAATAGTGTGCTTGCCTTTGGCTGCTGTGTGCTTGAGCAAGCACACTAATAACAACTTTAACCTTTTTATTATTATTATTTTTAGCTCATCCGGCCGATAGGCGATGAGCTCATGCCATCATGTGTTGTCCATCGTCCGTCTGGCATCGCCTACATTTCACAAAAATCGCTTCTTCTCTCTTAATTCTTCACCGATTTTTATTCTTCTACCCAAATTTGCATAATTGCATTTAATCTTGAAGATATGGAGTAATTAATCAATCCCTAACGAGCAGTTTCCACACAAATCACTTCTTCTCCCTCAATTCCTCACCGATTTTGATTCTTTCTGGCATGAAGGTAGGGGTACCTAGGGTGCATATAACTTCTACCCAGATTTGCTTAATTATAATTATTAATGAAGTTATGGACTAATTAAGCCTTAATGAGCAGTTCAACAAAAATCACTTTTTCTCGGTCAATTCTTCACTGTTTTGGATCCTTTCTGGCAAATAGGTCGGTATTCCTAGAGTGGATATCGCTTCTATATATACAACCCCGATTCCAAAAAAGTTGGGACAAAGTACAAATTGTAAATAAAAACAGAATGCAATGATGTGGAAGTTTCAAAATTCCAAATTTTATTCAGAATAGAACATAGATGACATATCAAATGTTTAAACTGAGAAAATGCATCATTTAAAGAGAAAAATTAGGTGATTTTAAATTTCATGACAACAACACATCTCAAAAAAGTTGGGACAAGGCCATGTTTACCACTGTGAGACATCCCCTTTTCTCTTTACAACAGTCTGTAAACGTCTGGGGACTGAGGAGACAAGTTGCTCAAGTTTAGGGATAGGAATGTTAACCCATTCTTGTCTAATGTAGGATTCTAGTTGCTCAACTGTCTTAGCTCTTTTTTGTCGTATCTTCCGTTTTATGATGCGCCAAATGTTTTCTATGGGTGAAAGATCTGGACTGCAGGCTGGCCAGTTCAGTACCCGGACCCTTCTTCTACGCAGCCATGATGCTGTAATTGATGCAGTATGTGGTTTGGCATTGTCATGTTGGAAAATGCAAGGTCTTCCCTGAAAGAGACGTCGTCTGGATGGGAGCATATGTTGCTCTAGAACCTGGATATACCTTTCAGCATTGATGGTGTCTTTCCAGATGTGTAAGCTGCCCATGCCACACGCACTAATGCAACCCCATACCATCAGAGATGCAGGCTTCTGAACTGAGCACTGATAACAACTTGGGTCGTCCTTCTCCTCTTTAGTCCAAATGACACGGCGTCCCTGATTTCCATAACGAACTTCAAATTTTGATTCGTCTGACCACAGAACAGTTTTCCACTTTGCCACAGTCCATTTTAAATGAGCCTTGGCCCAGAGAAGATGTCTGCGCTTCTGGATCATGTTTAGATACGGCTTCTTCTTTGAACTATAGAGTTTTAGCTGGCAACAGCGGATGGCACGGTGAATTGTGTTCACAGATAATGTTCTCTGGAAATATTCCTGAGCCCATTTTGTGATTTCCAATACAGAAGCATGCCTGTATGTGATGCAGTGCCGTCTAAGGGCCCGAAGATCACGGGCACCCAGTATGGTTTTCCGGCCTTGACCCTTACGCACAGAGATTCTTCCAGATTCTCTGAATCTTTTGATATTATGCACTGTAGATGATGATATGTTCAAACTCTGCAATTTTACACTGTCGAACTCCTTTCTGATATTGCTCCACTATTTGTCAGCGCAGAATTAGGGGGATTGGTGATCCTCTTCCCATCTTTACTTCTGAGAGCCGCTGCCACTCCAAGATGCTCTTTCTATACCCAGTCATGTTAATGACCTATTGCCAATTGACCTAATGAGTTGCAGTTTGGTCCTCCAGCTGTTCCTTTTTTGTACCTTTAACTTTTCCAGCCTCTTATTGCCCCTGTCCCAACTTTTTTGAGATGTGTTGCTGTCATGAAATTTCAAATGAGCCAATATTTGGCATGAAATTTCAAAATGTCTCACTTTCGACATTTGATATGTTGTCTATGTTCTATTGTGAATACAATATCAGTTTTTGTGATTTGTAAATTATGGCATTCTGTTTTTATTTACAATTTGTACTTTGTCCCAACTTTTTTGGAATCGGGGTTGTAGTGTATATAGCTTGCAACCTTTATTGTGCAAGGTGGCCCACTTTAGATCGTTCCTTCTGGACTAGACGGTGCCGGAGTGAGCTACGCCGTAATTGACGGTCTTGTTGTTATTATTATTATTATTATGACACAATAATATTCTTGTGTCTAGCGTGAAATATTATCTTTTCACCAATTCCCTTGTCTTTCCTCTCTTGTTCGTATCTCCAGGGTCGTTCTGACTCCACCCTTACTCCTGAGCCGAAACTGCCCTTTATTGTGGAGGCCGAAGAAGAGGATGATCCAGGACAGGAAGTAGGCAGGCAGCCGTTGCTCTCCAGCGTGGAAGGAAACTCAAACCATTCTGCTCTGAGTGCCATGTTAGGGGAAGAGCTACGCCATTTCGGCATGCTCCGCCTCTGCCGCTCTCCAACCCAAGGATACCGAGGGCAGAGCCCCTCCCCCCACCCACCAGCCAGTGAGGAGCTGTGTCCCCCTGTGATCGACACAGGCCCCGTCAGCCGTCCAGCCAAGCTATTCATCCCCTCGCTTACCTGTGTCAGTCCATTAGACCTAAGCCCCAGGTAAGGACTATCACTGCAGCCTTATTTCTATCCTAATTATTAGTTCTCTTGCTCTTAGATATTATACTGTAAAAAAAAAATCACACAATGGGAAACATGATTACAGGAAAGTATTGTAATATTTCACATTGTATAAATCAACACAGAATCCAATGGCTGATGCTTATAACTTAAAATTGAGGCAGGATACAATTGAGCTGGGGCAGCACAGTGGTGTAGTGGTTAGCGCTGTCACCTCACAGCAAGAAGGTCCGGGTTCGAGCCCCATGGCCGGCGAGGGCCTTTCTGTGCGGAGTTTGCATGTTCTCCCTGTGTCTGTGTGGGTTTCCTCCGGGTGCTCCGGTTTCCCCCACAGTCCAAAGACATGCAGGTTAGGTTGACTGGTGACTCTAAATTGACCGTAGGTGTGAATGTGAGTGTGAATGGTTGTCTGTGTCTCTATGTCAGCCCTGTGATGACCTGGCGACTTGTCCAGGGTGTACCCCGCCTTTCGCCCGTAGTCAGCTGGGATAGGCTCCAGCTTGCCTGCAACCCTGTAGAACAGGATAAAGCGGCTAGAGATGATGAGATGAGATGAGACATACGGGTACACATAGAACATGCATGGTGGTGTAAGTGGTTACGGTCGCCTCACAGCAAGAAGGTCCTGGGTTCGAACGCAGCGGCCGGCGAGGGCCATTCTGTGTGGAGTTTGCATGTTCTTTCCCTGTCTGCATGGGTTTCCTCCGGGTGCTCCGGTTTCCCCCACAGTCCAAAGACGTGCAGGTTAGGTTAACTGGTGACTCTAAATTGACCGTAGGTGTGAATGTGAGTGTGAATGGTTGTCTGTGTCTATGTGTCAGCCCTGTGATGACCTGGCGACTTATCCAGGGTGTACCCCGCCTTTCGCCCGTAGTCAGCTGGGATAGGCTCCAGCTTGCCTGCGACCCTGTAGAACAGGATAAAGCAGCTACAGATAATGAGATGAGATGAGAGACAACTGAGCTGAAGGTTAAAGGTCTTGCTCAAGGAACCAGCCATAGCAGTTTAGCAGTGTTGGGATCTAAATACACAACATCCTGCTCTGTAACTCAAAACCTTCACCACTGAGTTACTTCAACTAGCTTGATGGGGATGAATCAATGTAAGTTAACTGAGGCTTTAACTTACAGTCCAGAAGACTGTAGATTCAAATCCCAGCACCACCAAACTGATGATTGGGTCCTTGAGCAAGACCCTTAACCTTCAAATCAGATGCATCTTCTATCAAATGTAAGCCACTTTAAAAAAAAATGCTCATATATATATATATATATATATATATATACTTGATTACATGTTACTTTACACTATGTTGAAGCAATATCGTATGAGAGGGAGTGCTGTTGGACTGAATATCATCACGGTTGGGGATTTGGTGTTAGATACGAGGCTATAAGTCAAATGCCGTAGCTAATCATAGCCGTGTTGATATTCAGTACAACCTCAAGTGTGATATTGCTATTATACAGCAGAAATTAATCTCAAATAAGTGACCTTTTGAACACAATATGACTAAATGCTCTGTTTATTTTTGCTCCGTGAGCAGAAATAGATTACATTACAGGCATTTAGCAGATGCTCTTATCAAGAGCAACATACCCAGAGCAGCTGGGGGTTAGGTGCCTTGCTCAAGGGTACTTCAGCCGTTCTTGCTGGTCCAGGGAATCAAACCGGCGACCTTTTGGTCCCAAAGCTGCTTCTCTTACCATTAGGCCTGGAGAAGCCACACTGAGTTTATCGCTCATTATTAAGCTGGCTAGCTAGTTCACACTGATAAGGTGCTTCCGGTAAATTTGGTGTCCCTTCTTCCTTTTCATCTTTATCTGATGACCTTTCATATTTGAAGTCAAAAGTCGTCTCATCTCATTATCTCTAGCCGCTTTATCCTTCTACAGGGTCGCAGGCAAGCTGGAGCCTATCCCAGCTGACTACGGGCAAAAGGCGGGGTACACCCTGGACAAGTCGCCAGGTCATCACAGGGCTGACACATAGACACAGACAACCATTCACACTCACGGTCAATTTAGAGTCACCAATTAGCCTAACCTGCATGTCTTTGGGGGAAACCCACGCGGACACGGGGAGAACATGCAAACTCCACACAGAAAGGCCCTCGCCGGCCCCGGGGCTCGAACCCAGGACCTTCTTGCTGTGAGGAGACAGCGCTAACCACTACACCACCGTGCCGCCACAGTCAAAAGTCGTATTGCAGAAAAGTATTATTTTAGCCATGTTGCTAACATTACCGTAGTAACCTTTTTGGACTAGGAAGTGGAATTTTACATGAATGATACAGATGAGAAACTAAAAACCTTTTTTTTTTCGTTTCCGTTTCCGGTTGAGAGTACGTCGTGCGCGTTCTGGCTGCCGCTTCTCACCGGAGCTTTTTTATTTTATTTTATTTTATTTCTTTTTCTATTTTTTTTCTGTGTGTTTGTGTAGTTTGATGTTTGTTTGAGTGTTTTGTCCGCCGATTGTGGTGTAGCTCCGGACCTAGTTTTGGGCGTCGGTTCCCTCCAGGCCTTGGTTCACTGTGGGCGATGCCTGCGCTCCCAGCTGTGGACTGCAGTGAGCTCGTTGCTCATTTTACATCGTGGTTGTCCAGCGCTCTGCGCTTTAATGCTTGGCATGATGTTCCGAGCGATGTTGCTCGGTGGTGTCGTGGCGGCTGTGCAGGCGGTTTGGGACACACCAGTGCTCTGCGTGGCGGAGTTTCTCTGCTCGCTTTGTGGATCCACGGCGTGGTGTTCGAGCGATGTTGCTGACGGCGTCACGGTGGCGGTGCGGAAGATGTGGGACTCGTTTTCGTGCGCCTTTTGGTGGGACTGTGGCTGCTACGCCACGGGAATTACATCCTGACCCGTACTTGGTGGACTTTTTACTTTTTATTTTTTATTTATTTATTATTTTTTTATCATTTATTTTTTATTTCCTTGCTATAATTGTAAAGCGTCCTTGGGTTTTTTGAAAGGCGCTATATAAATTTAACTTATTATTATTATTATTATTATTATTAAAAAGGAGGATATACTTTGTTAATTTTAAAAGGAAGGTATGTCTACTAGCTTGTGGGGGAAGCCATGGCCTAACGATCAGAGAAGCAGCTTTGGGACCAAAGCTTTGGGTTGCTGGTTTGATTCCCTGGACCAGTAGAAATGGCTGAAGTGCCCTTGAGCAAGGCACCTAACCCCCAACTGCTCCTCAGGCTGCTCTGGGTACGTTGTACATCGCTCTGGATAAGAGCATCTGCTAAATGTCATGTAACATAATGTAATGCTATCTGCTAGCTTTCCAAATGTGAACACAAACTCAACACTGAACATTCAATGCCCCTCATGCAGCTCGAACAAACAAGCTGTTGAATGAAAAAGGCGACACAGTGAAATAAGAATTCGTTTAAAGCTCGGTTTATGAGGATGTCAGCTTGATTTTATTTCCCATGATCCACAGAGACTTAGTGCACAATGTGCAGTGTGTGTTTATTCATTCTTCTTTAAATATCTCATCTCATCTCATTATCTCTAGCCGCTTTTCTACAGGGTCGCAGGCAAGCTGGAGCCTATCCCAGCTGACTACGGGCGAAAGGCGGGGTACACCCTGGACAAGTCGCCAGGTCATCACAGGGCTGACACATAGGTGGTGTTTACATTAGACCGTATCAGCGGATCATCAGATTAACGTTTTTAAAACGATTCGCGTGCACACAGCAACGCCAATACACGGATACGCTAATCACATGACTAATTAGACGGCACGTCACATGATCCCAGTGCATATCGGGCATGCGCAAGTCACTCACCACTTGCAAGTGGAAGGATGGCAAGCGAACACCTTCTCCAGCAGATAAACACACCTGGCTGTGATGTTCATGTTCTCACTGAGTTTAAGCGCCTGAAGGAGGTAAATAAGTTGAAATGTGTAAATAAACCTCAGTGCGGCTCAGCGCTTCCTCCTGCGCTCCAAATCACTCCGCCCTGAACAGCGAGTGCCCTCTGGAGGGTGCGCACTCCGGCCCTGCGCAGCTCACAGAGCGCGCGAGTGAAGCGCAAGAGCAGTGATTCGGGACTGAGCCGCTGTGTGTGTGATCCCACTGCCAGCGAATCAGGAAGGTGGATGTCACAGTGACGTTGTCCAATGACGACGTCAGCTAGAGCTCAGCACAGCGTTTCCTCGTTCCTCAATGTTTACACAGCACCGGATCAGATACGAGCTGGGTTGAATACGTGGGCCCTGGCGGATTCAAGTTGTTCCGCCTGTGGAGTCGTTTCCCGGCGTTTTAATGTGCACGGACAGTGCATCCGCGACGAAAACGAGACGGATACGGTCTAATGTAAACACCACCATAGACAACCATTCACACTCACATTCGCACCTACGGTCAATTTAGAGTCACCAGTTAACCTAACCTGCATGTCTTTGGACTGTGGGAGAAACCGGAGCACCCGGAGGAAACCCATGCGGACACGGGGAGAACATGCAAACTCCGCACAGAAAGGCCCTCGCCAGCCACGGGGCTCAAACCCGGACCTTCTTGCTGTGAGGCGACAGCGCTAACCACTACACCACCGTGCCGCCCTCTTTAAATATCAGAAATTAAAATAGCTTCCTAACTTTCTGTCTGTCTTTAGAGCTTAATCCTTATCATCGTCATCTCCTTCAGTAGCTGCTTTTATTCTGGTCAGAATCACAGCGAATCTGGAACCTGATCTTGGAACACACACACACACACACACAAACACACACAAAGATGAGTTAGTCCACCTTTTGGAGATACTAAAAGCAAAAAATTCAATTTTCACATACGGCTGGGAAAAAGAGAATATTTGGTGAATGAAAGACATTTCCTTCTTTGTAAAGTGAACAAGTATTTCTCAGAATATTTGGTTTTCACGATTACATTTCTGTCTTTTTGGATGTGACGCTGAATTGATGATCTGACCAGATGAAAAGACACACTGGCCATCCACTGGAGACAAATACTATTGTGTGAGGCATTACAAATGAAATAGAACACAACCGCCCTGTTAATACAGTCTCAAATGTTCCAGTGAAATGGTCCTTTTTCATTGAGTTGATTGCTTTTTTTTTTATTATAGTATGTGGATGGCATTTTCTGAAATGTCGCCATTCTTGGATGAATGTGGTTAATAAACTGAGCTGTAAAGATTTGTTGAGATAGCGACTTCAGGGAAAAGAGGATATTTGAGAGTATGTTTCTGTCCTGCAGGGTTGTGGATGGTATTGAGGACAACGAACCAGCATTTCACTTCAACGTCGAGCCCAATGAGGTCACGTCAAATCGAAGGGCCAAAGGTAAGATCCATTTACACTTAGCGCTGGCTAGAATCTCAGTTTTGTAGTGGATAATTTCCAGTAAAATATTGACTTATACACTCACCGGCTATTTTAATAGGAACTTGTTCTTGATTCTAAGATTCCTATTCTTGGCTGGCAGGAGTAGAACCCAGTGTGGTCTTCTGCTGTTGCATGCTGAGATGCTTTTCTGCTCACCACGGTTGTAAAGAGTTGCTATGAGTTGCTATATCCTTCCTGGCAGCTCGAACCAGTCTGACCATTTTCCTCCGACCTCTCTTATCAACAAGGCGTTTGTTTCCACCCACAGAACTGTCGCTCATTCGGTGTTTTTTGTTTATTTTTCACATTATTCTGTCTGTGTAAACTCTAGAGACTGTTGCGTGTGAAAACCCCAGGAGGTCAGCAGTTTCTGAAAGACTCAAACCAGTCCATCTGGCTCAAACCAACACCCATGCCACAGTGAAAGGAAGTCACACTTTGAGATCACAGTTTTTCCCATTCTGATGTTTGAAGTGAACATGAATTGAAGCTCTTGATTTGTATCTGCGTGATTTTACACATTGGGATTGGCTGATTAGATAACTGCATAAAACAGCAGGTGGATGGGTGTTCCTAATAAAGAGGCCGGTGAAGGTATAACTCTTATACAGTGATTTAAATGATATACTGATATAAACTCTTATATAGAGATTAAAAATGTAAAAGTATCTATTATATCATATACATGAGATATAATTCACAGTTAAACCCACTTTTTACATAAGTGTCTGTGCTTTTTAGATCCCTTTCAGGTGAATGCCAACCTTTTACTTGAGACAGAAGAAGTTAGACAAAGCATCTCCCAACTCAACACAGAGGTATTCAATATACACACTTGCACGTTAGTGTTGGTCAAAACATCTCATCTCATTATCTCTAGCCGCTTTATCCTGTTCTACAGGGTCGCAGGCGAGCTGGAGCCTATCCCAGCTGACTACGGGCGAAAGGCGGGGTACACCCTGGACAAGTCGCCAGGTCATCACAGGGCTGACACATAGACACAGACAACCATTCACACTCACATTCACACCTACGGTCAATTTAGAGTCACCAGTTAACCTAACCTGCACGTCTTTGGACTGTGGGGGAAACCGGAGCACCCGGAGGAAACCCACGCGGACACGGGGAGAACATGCAAACTCCGCACAGAAAGGCCCTCGCCGGCCACGGGGCTCGAACCCGGACCTTCTTGCTGTGAGGCGACAGCGCTAACCACTACACCACCGTGCCGCCCCCTGGTCAAAACATATTTAACCAAATTATATCACGAAATGTTTTAGGCTTATGTTATACGATTTATTCAATGTCAAGGAAAAGAAGACATTTAACTTACAATCTGTATATAAAATAAACCTCCTGTTTAAAGAAGCAGTCTGTAATTTTTGAAATGCATTTCGACAGTAATAATTTTAGACCTGAAAGATACACTTAAAGCATATGTGATTCATCATATTTATTTGCAAGGGATCTGGATAGGTTGCTCATTACAGGCGTCTGTTTAATTTTTTTTTCCAGCCCTGAAATTAGATCCACCTCTAGCTGAAAATAGCACACCATGCCACACTTTCCCTTAAAATGCAGCTTCGAAGGTATAATAGAAGTGGTGGTGCAGTTAATTGGAGAAGGTTTTCATTGTTTTTGTGGCAATTTGCCTCACAGGCAGCAGCGAGCTACAAAATTTGCAAACCGTGCCTTTAAAACAAATTAGAAATGAATTTGGCTGTTGGACCCTGAAGATCGAGGCTGTTACGACCTGATCTGGAGCCCCAGCCTGGTTTACACCACATCAACCTGCAATCATGAGACTCAAGACAGATGACTACGTATGTGAGACTACAAAAATATATATATATATATTTATTTTCAGAATGATTAGAAGTTTCACTTCAACCGCGTTTGCTTGAATGGCCATTGCTAATACACTTTCCTCAGTTATTAATAATGATAGCATGTTGAATTTATTTAAGACATTTCTCAAATCCTGAGTTGCTTTACAATCTTGGAAAAAGAAACACACAAAAACTGTGTAATGAGTGAGAGATGCAAGTGTGTAAACACTGAATTAGATGATCCAGTTTTTCCAATAAAGTCAGAGTTAAAGTCGTGGCAAGCAGGAAACACAAGATGGGAGCGTGAGGATAGAAATAGAACAACTAATCAAAGGCAAATCTAAGTACACACATATGGGAACAGATCAATGAGCTGGAAAATGCTCCTTGTGCTAAAGGGGTTTGTGGTAAACACAAAATGATAATCAGTCAATCAACCAGACTCAAATACTCATTTCCTGTGTTTCAGATGAACCGCTTGAACCAGGAAGTGTCCAATCTGGCTAAAGGTCTGCATGAGATGATGCACTTCCTGCATACCCACGTAACCATGCCACACTTCCCTTCTCCTGTCCCATCATACTCGTCTTTTAGCCTCCATGCACAAACCAGCAACACCACCCTGACACCATCTCCCTCTGACTGGCCCCCTCGGATGTCTTTCAACATGGCCACGGCTCCCAGCTGTGGCTGTGGAAGAGGCTCTGTTCTGGGACAGGAAGTGGAAATGGAGCATCTCCATCCACTTCCCAGTCCTCCACACAGCACCTGCCCTCACTCTCTGTGCTGCCCCGAACAGGAAAGATTCTCAGCTTTGGGACTGGAGACTCAACCAAGCCCATACCAGACGTCCAGGACAACACCGAATTCACAATACACGGGCCACTCAGGTGGCCGGGCAGTGCCCTGTCTTCTCAGTTTGGTTCCGAGCTTCCCTTCAGTCTCAGGACCTAGCAGGATGGCACCTCAAACAAACTCTCCAAGTAAAGCTCTGTGTTTGCATGGCAGCCTCAGTCAGTCACACTCCTCTCTAAACCTGCAGACCACCCCTGACCTCACATGCCAACGCTCCACACCCATCCACATCTCTCTTACACCAACTGGCCAATCGCAGCCCTTTACAGCCGTCAGTCCACTTATGCATGCTGGGATTTGTAGCCCGAGCTCCTTACACTTGCCAACAGGGTCTAGACAGAACGACCTGGTTGGCTCGAGCCCTGTTCATCTGCATGACCCCACCCTGACCCCCACTGGAGAAATGACTGATACAGAGAACTTGGCCCCTGCAGGGGTCTAAATATAGTATTTACTACATTTCTTTTAATGTAAAGAAGTGCACTGCATGGCCGTTCCTCCAAAAAAAAAAGCAGTGGTATTGCAAAGAGTTTACAGTCTGCACAGAACTTTGCTTTTTTTTGTTGTTTTTTTTGCTTTGACACTATTACCACATAATCTCCATTGCAGCTAGCTTCACCAAAGAACAAGCACTGCTTGGCATTTCAAACTAAATGAGATATAAACGTTTAAATGACAACATGTACAGGATACAAAATGCAATTATATCCGCTCCAAAGTGTAAGATGCATAAAATTCAGAGTATGATGTACAGATATTTGTATGCCAGACAAACCAAAACCAAAATCCTTGCTAAAAACCTGGTGTTAAGGAAATTTCAGAGGAAGGAGTGTTTCTTTGTATATCTGTATATTTTTAATCCTGAGCAAATGCAGATTCTGTGAGCTCACTTCCCATTACTTGAAACGTTTTTTGGCCTGGGTCCCTTGAAAGCCCCTTTCACCCAGAATCCCAAGGTAGACAGTTCCAGTACTTCCCAAGAGCGTCACCCATCAAAGAGAACAAACATCTCATCTCATTATCTCTAGCCGCTTTATCCTGTTCTACAGGGTCGCAGGCAAGCTGGAGCCTATCCCAGCTGACTACGGGCGAAAGGCGGGGTACACCCTGGACAAGTCGCCAGGTCATCACAGGGCTGACACATAGACACAGACAACCATTCACACCTACGGTCAATTTAGAGCCACCAGTTAACCTAACCTGCATGTCTTTGGACTGTGGGGGAAACCGGAGCACCCAGAGGAAACCCACATGGACACGGGGAGAACATGCAAACTCCACAGAGAAAGGCCCTCGTCGGCCATGGGGCTCAAACCCGGACCTTCTTGTTGTGAGGCGACAGCGCTAACCACTACACCACCGTGCCACCCAGGCAGTTTTTCTGATAAAGATAATTTTCTTAAACATGCTCTACAAGAGGAGTGGCACGGTGGTGTAGTGGTTAACGCTGTCACCTCACAGCAAGAAGGTCCGGGTTCGAACCCCATGGCCGGCGAGGGCCTTTCTGTGCGGAGTCTGCATGTTCTCCCCGTGTCTGCGTGGATTTCCTCCAGGTGCTCCGGTTTCCCCCACAGTCCAAAGACATGCAGGTTAGGGTAACTGGTGACTCTAAATTGATCGTAGGTGTGAATGTGAGTGTGAATGGTTGTCTGTGTCTATGTGTCAGCCCTGTGATGACCTGGCGACTTGTCCAGGGTGTACCCCGCCTTTCGCCCGTAGTCAGCTGGGATAGGCTCCAGCTTGCCTGCGACCCTGTAGAACAGGATAAAGTGGCTAGAGATAATGAGATGAGATGCTCTACAAGAGGATTGAATCAGTTTGTCTCTGGTTTTCCTGGTCAAAACAGTATTTCTACCAAAAGGTTTAGGTTCTGACTTGGCTATTCCAAGTAAACATAAAGATTCAGGGCATCCATGCTGCATCGAGTACGTTATTGAGAAACAACAAAACAGTGTATACCAAATATGGTGGGATGTCCTAAATCTCTCCAAGGGGCCTAAACCAAGCAACTCATCCCAGGTGAAGAAAAAGGACAATGAAATAACAATGGTCCTAGGAATCCTGATCTCATATCAGCTCCATGTCTAAAAAACCTCACTCGTTGATATACGAAAGGCATATTTGTATATCTGATATGGCGCTAGAGTAGAGGAGTATCTTCCTTCTGAAGGGTCTGAAGCACAAGCCACCCTTTTCGATCACCCAAGCAGCCATGAGCAGCACAATGGGAGGTGGGTAAAGCAGTTTCTAGAAGCATAAGCTCCTGTACACTGAATATAGTCCTTCACCTGTGTATTTTAGACCAAAGGATCCTGAAAACACTTCCATATTGGCATTGGATGCTTCTCTGTGTTGCTAACAGCAAAGTTCAACAAGTTTTAAACACCATTTAAAAGTAGGCTGATTAAAAATAGGATAACATTTAGTCATACTTTGCAAATAGGACACCAAGGTTATCTCTGGTGAACAAGATTTACAAGGAATTACATCTGCAGCTCCGCCTATTTGAGTCAAATAATTGTTATACAGTGTCAACATAATGTTTGCCTATTTATTAACTATTTTAAAGTAATGAAAATTCATGTGGATGGTTCAGTGGTGCAGGAAGAAGTTCAATCCTGCATTCTCAGAAAGAAAGGTACCAAACTGTACTTTTCCTTGTTGCTGTGGTGATACCATCAAGGGTACTTTTTTGTATGATTCGTATGTATCTTTCACTTGGAAATGTGTTGTAGTCAAGACCAACTAAACCAAGACGAAGTCATGACCAAGACCACAGTGTATCAAGACCAAAACAAGACCAAGACTTTGAGGGGTTGAGATCAAGTCAAGTCAAGATGGTAAGACCAGGACCAGACCAAGTCAAGTTTATTTGTATAGCACTTTTAAGACCAGATATTGTCGCAAAGCAGCTTGACAGAAAATTAAAGACTTTAAACATGAGCTAACTTTATCCCTAATTTATCCCTAATGAGCAAACCTGTGGTGATGGTGGCAAGGAAAAACTCCTTCAGACATCATGAGGAAGAAACCTTGAGAGAAACCAGACTCAAAAGGGAACCCATCCTCATCTGGGTGATAATGGATAGCATGATTATAAATAACTTGCTTCTATAACTGTGTCCTATATAGTCACAAAGTATAATCAGGAAATTCATTATAGTTTTAATATGAAGTCTGTTTTGTCGACATTATCAACTGTTCATTGATGGAAACTTGAGTGCAAAACTGTTCATGACAACTGCAGTCCGAAAGTTATCATGTCACTTGTAGCCTTCAGCCATAGATGCATTACTGTAAATGTTCAGAGCTATCTTCCAAGTGCGACTCTCGACTGTCCGTACGGAGCCATCCTCCACAGGAGTAATGTGATGAGACTCCAGCCAGACGTAGGGCATCAGGATGGATCAGGCAGGTCTGAAAAGCAGGAGAGGCCAGCATCACTGGTATCTCAGGATCTACATGTAACTCAACAGAGAGAGACAAACAGAGGGAAGAGATGGGGGGGACAGGTTGTTAGCTATGCCCAGTGTCACCTCCTGAGTAAGAACAGTATACAATTTGCGCTGACCAGACAAAACAAAACATTACCAGGGTATGTAAAGGGGGTGTAGAGGGTGATGGCCATTAACAGGAAGAAACTTTTCAAATGAGTAATGAGTCATGTTCTTGGTTGTATTTGAAGCAGGAAAGTTTATTCAATCACAGTAATGATGTTAACAAATAAATCAGAGAATGCACAGGCAATTTAACAGAATTCCGGCAGTTGACCGATCTTGAAATAAAATCCCGAGCCCTCTATGTCTGAGACCGAGACAAGACAGAGTAAAAATGCGGTCGATTCCAAGACAAGACCGAGACGTTCAAAAAGTGGTCTTGAGACCAGTCTCAAGTACTACAGCACTAGTATATAGTATACCTTTAAACCTAATTCATGGGGGCGTCATGGCTCAGTTGGATAAGGCGCCATACCATAAATCCGGGGACCCGGGTTCGATTCCGACCCGAGGTCATTTTCCGATCCCTCCCCGTCTCTCTCTCCCACTCATTTCCTGTCTCTACACTGTCCTATCCAATAAAGGTGAAAAAAGCCCCAAAAAAATATAAAAAAAAAAAATTCATGATACATCCTTGTAACTTCATGACCACTGATGCACCTTTAAAAGCTACTTAAAAGCATGTTCCATACACTTTCGCATTTAAAAGACACATCCTACAGGTACCGTACAAAGCATGTCTCATTGATGGTATCACCCCAGCCACAGGAGAATGAACAGTTTGGTACCTCATCTCATCTCATTATCTCTAGCCGCTTTATCCTTCTACAGGGTCGCAGGCAAGTTGGAGCCTATCCCAGCTGACTACGGGCGAAAGGCGGGGTACACCCTGGACAAGTCGCCAGGTCATCACAGGGCTGACACATAGACACAGACAACCATTCACACCTACGCTCAATTTAGAGTCACCAGTTAACCTAACCTGCATGTCTTTGGACTGTGGGGGAAACCGGAGCACCCGGAGGAAACCCATGCGGACACGGGAAGAACATGCAAACTCCGCGCAGAAAGGCCCTCGCCGGCCACTGGGCTTGAACCTGGACCTTCTTGCTGTGAGGCGACAGTGCTAACCACTACACCACCGTGCCGCCCAGTTTGGTACCTTTATTTCTGAAATTGTGAGCTCGGGTTGTGCATGTTCTCCCTGTGTCTACACTACTTTGATTCAGGTTCTTCGGTTTCCCTCAACCTTCCAGAAATGTGCGAGTAGACGGATTGGCGTCCCATTCAGGATACATTCCCACATCATGCCCAGTTTTCCCGCCACAGGCTCCAGATCCATCACAAGGGTAAAGCGTTAAATGAAGATGAAAGACTGAAAGTTAAAGCATTGTATTGTTCGCCACATTGAAGTGTTGAAAAAGGCCAGGAAACACAGCGTAGTTGATTTCCTTGAAAAGACAAGAGACACAAATGCTGCTTAGCTAATTACACTGGTTGCTAGCTAGCAGCATAAAATAATGAAGCTGTCATTTTCAAGATGGAATATAACCGATCAAAGCATCCGCGTATTTATTTCTTGTTTGAAATAGTAAAAGTGTATTATTCAAAAGAGTGTAATGGGGTTTAGCATTGAACTTCCTGCGCGATCGCGATTGCAGTGGGAGCTGCTCAAGAGTGTGAGTTAAAAATATTTTCTGGAACGCATGCTAATTTTTTCTACCATATGGATATGCTGCTTGAGTTGATTTGTACAGCCTAAAGTAAATGTACTATTGAGAAGCCAATACTGGCACAAGGAATGCTGTGCTAATTCAATTTCCGCCCTGCATGATTTGATTTTTGAGAAATTTCCTTCTGTGTTTCTTTTCCTCCTTTCGTTCTTTCACTGTTTTTGTTGTTCAGATCACAGCACGGCGACAGAAGGGAATATTTGTAACACTTGCCATTATAAGCATTGAGCAGCTTATCTTTTGGGTTTCTTTTTCTTTTCTTTTTGAGGTACCAGTTACTAACTGCTGCAGTAATATCATCCTCCACACTTTCTAATGAAACCAAGTTCTTTAATTTCATCCTCAGATTTTCTGGTTGTGTGAGGATTCTATTTTCATATTTATTTTTTACTAAATATTCAATGTCCTGCTGATTTGTTATAGCATTTTAAGGCTTTTTTTGACTGTAAGAAATAACTAAACCTGTCCATTGTTACATTTTTAAAGGTTTTGTGAATGACCTTAAAATTATAAAAACAAAAAACGTGTTTGCTTGTATTTTGGTGCCCTATTTGTATTTACCGAACAGGGGTGGGTTTCCCAAAAGCCTCAGCACTAAGAGCATCTTAACCTCCGAGGGCTTAGCGGTCACATGTGTGGACAGCACTTTATGGAAATTCGGAACAAGAATCCACATATGTGGGCATACTTTTTCTCTAAAAGTACATCTTATCAAAAGATGATGCTTAGTTTTTATTCTAATCAGGTTCTAATAAGGGCGGCACGGTGGTGTAGTGGTTAGCGCTGTCGCCTCACAGCAAGAAGGTCCTGGGTTCGAGCCCCGTGGCCGGCGAGGGCCTTTCTGTGTGGAGTTTGCATGTTCTCCCCGTGTCCGCGTGGGTTTCCTCCGGGTGCTCCGGTTTCCCCCACAGTCCAAAGACATGCAGGTTAGGTTAACTGGTGACTCTAAATTGACCGTAGGTGTGAATGTGAGTGTGAATGGTTGTCTGTGTCTATGTGTCAGCCCTGTGATGACCTGGCGACTTGTCCAGGGTGTACCCCGCCTTTCGCCCGTAGTCAGCTGGGATAGGCTCCAGCTTGCCTGCGACCCTGTAGAACAGGATAAAGCGGCTAGAGATAATGAGATGAGATGAGGTTCTAATAAGCCCAAATAGCAAAGAGAAATAAAAAATGCATGTAAAAAAAACAGCTTGGGCCTTAGGAGGTTAAAGAGTAGGAGAGAGAGTGTTCATTGTGATGCTCGCTTTACCATTTAACGATGATCTTTGTGCTATGATGCTTTTGGGAAACCTACCCCAGAATGATTTTTCCTTTTTTGCTCCATAAAGTAAAAAGTGTACTGTTTCATTGCATCGAATTCTGATTAAAGTGTATCGTATGGAAAAAAAATATCAAACATTCTGCATTTTTTTTCTTCCAAAAATACTGATGTGTAATTTGCGTCTCTCTCCAGATGATTAGAGACAAGACAAAAAGAAGCAAATCTGATCCTTGGTCTCAGTGGGTGAGTCGTGATTTGAGGCATTGAGAGCAACTCCACTGAGAGCATTACAAAACGTGATTGTTTACTTCTTCTCATTTTCCCCCTACTGTATTCCCCTAAGCATGCTGTGTCAGACAAAACACTGGATTTAATGCGTGAAGCTTCCCACGCAGGTTGTCTGCCTGGTGGGCAGTGTCACTAACAGGCTGAGCTTTTAACTTTCTTCGCTTTTTCTGTCTGAGTTTGTCCTGTAACTATGGTACCCGGACCAGATCACCAGTTTTCGCATTATCGGTTGGGGTTTTTTTTTTGGTAAAGAAACAGCATTAGAACTTGCTACACAGATGGTGGCTTCCTGATGTAGGACAATAATTTTAGTTGATAATGAACGCTTGATCAGTACACGCTATAAAAAGATATTGCATCACTGTTGCAAGGTTTCATACGCAGGCTCTGAGTAACCCCAATCAGCATCACAATGCTGCATTTTTCATTTGCCCTTCTCATTAGCAATAAAAATAGATCTGTGTAGGCATAATGGTACATGGTCACAAATCAAATTAATAAGATGAAGAAAGAACAAAAGCACTGGCGCAAATGTACAGAAGAGAAAAATGAAGAACATTTGCTCGACATCTATGCATATTAAAGAAGTCTCATAACAGTACAAGAGCTGACTTAATAATGTTGAATATGTTATAGCAGAGGGGGCGGCACGGCGGTGTAGTGGTTAGTGCTGTCGCCTCACAGCAAGAAGGTCCTGGGTTCGAGCCCCGTGGCCGGCGAGGGCCTTTCTGTGCGGAGTTTGCATGTTCTCCCCGTGTCCGCGTGGGTTTCCTCCGGGTGCTCCGGTTTCCCCCACAGTCCAAAGACATGCAGGTTAGGTTAACTGGTGACTCTAAATTGACCGTAGGTGTGAATGTGAGTGTGAATGGTTGTCTGTGTCTATGTGTCAGCCCTGTGATGACCTGGCGACTTGTCCAGGGTGTACCCCGCCTTTCGCCCGTAGTCAGCTGGGATAGGCTCCAGCTTGCCTGCGACCCTGTAGAAGGATAAAGCGGCTAGAGATAATGAGATGAGATGTTATAGCAGGGGCGGCACGGTGGTGTCGTGGTTAGCGCTGTCGCCTCACAGCGAGAACGTTCTGGTCCACTGGAGCCTTTGTATGCAGAGTTTGCATGTTCTTTTCATGTCTGTGTGGGTTTCCTTCAGGTGCTCTGGTTTCCTCCCACAGTCCAAAGACATGTGGTTAGGTCAATTTGCGACTGTAAATTGTCCATGACCAAAAGCAGTGCAGCAGAGGAGTGGCTAGCCGGCTGTACTTACTTAGCCAAGAAAGGGACCTGACCCAGAGCACACTGGATGGGTGAAGAATAATAATAATAAGAAGAACAACTTTATTCATGGGTGGCACGGTGGTGTAGTGGTTAGCGCTGTTGCCTCACAGCAAGAAGGTCCGGGTTCGAGCGCCGTGGCCGGCAAGGGCCTTTCTGTGTGGAGTTTGCATGTTCTCCCCGTGTCCGCGTGGGTTTCCTCCGGGTGCTCCGGTTTCCCCCACAGTCCAAAGACATGCAGGTTAGGTTAACTGGTGACTCTAAATTGACCGTAGGTGTGAATGTGAGTGTGAATGGTTGTCTGTGTCTATGTGTCAGCCCTGTGATGACCCAGCGACTTGTCCAGGGTGTACCCCGCCTTTCGCCCGTCGTCAGCTGGGATAGGCTCCAGCTTGCCTGCGACCCTGTAGAACAGGATAAAGCGGCTAGAGATAATGAGATGAGATGAGATGAGATGAACTTTATTCATCACACGTACACTTGTGAAATTCCTCTCTGCATTTAACCCATCTGAAGCAGTGAACACACACATGAGCAATGAGCACACAGACATACCCAGAGCAGTGGGCAGCCATGCTAACAGCACCCAGGGAGCAGTTGAGGAGTAGGTGCCTTGCTCAAGGGCACCTCAGCTGAAAGTCACCTCCATCCATCCATCCATTATCAGTAGCCGCTTATCCTGTCCTATAGGGTCGCAGGCAAGCTGGAGCCTATCCCAGCTGACTATGGGCGAAAGGCGGGGTACACCCTGGACAAGTCGCCAGGTCATCACAGGGCTGACACATAGACACAAACCACCATTCAGACTCACACTCACACCTACGGTCAATTTAGAGCCATCAATTAGCCTAACCTGCATGTTTTTGGACTGTGGGGGAAACTGGAGCACCCGGAGGAAACCCACGCAGACATGGGGAGAACATGCAAACTCCACACAGAAAGGCCCCTGTTGGCCGCTGGGCTCAAACCCAGAACCTTCTTGCTGTGAGGCCATAATGCTAACCACTACACCACTGTGCCGCTCGAACAGAAGAAGATATTATAGCAGGCAGCATGGTGGTGCAGGGGTCATCACTGTCGCCTCACAGCAAAAAGGTTCTTGCTTTGGACCTTCTGGTCCACTGGAGCCTTTCTGTGCAGAGTTTTCATGTTCTTCTCATGTCTATGTGGGTTTCCTTCAGGCGCTCTGGTTTCCTCCCACAGTCCAAAGACATGTGCCAAGTGTCCAAGTGTCCATAGGTGTGAATATGAGTGTGAATGAGAGTCTGTCTGTCTGTCTGTCTGTCTGTCTTAGCCCTGCGATAGACTGGCATCCTGTCCAGGGTGTACCCCGCCTCTTGCCCAGTGTCAGCTGGGATTGGCTCCAGCCCACCTGCAATCCACAATGGATACGCGATATACATAGAAAATGACTGATGAACATGCTACAGGAACATTCCTGCGCTTTTCAAACTAACCTCTACTGAGACAAAACCTGATTACTCAAAACTCACCTGTTATAGACATTTACTGAGGAATAAAACAATTCCAGAAGTGCTGTTATTAACTCCTTATGAACCTTGCTCACTTGCTCGGTTTTTACGGGAAAATATCAGACCGAGATCTGTACAAAAAGACCTCGGTCTGATATTTTCCTGTAAAGACCAAGCGAGCGAGGTTCATAAGGAGTTTATTATATGGCTTTTTTATTTCTAAGATTAAAATAGACTGTCATTATAATGAGATGTGATGCTGCTTTCAGTCATGTCATATTTGTAACATACGTAGTTGAGTCACTTATGCAGAATAAACAGCTAGCGATTTCAAAACTGAATTTCTGTTAGCGGTTTCTGAATACTCTTTGTAGCATCTTCAGTGCTTTTAGGAACAGCATTTTCTTTCATAATTTGTCATTTTTCCTCACTTACAGTGACGACGCGATTGGCTGCCATTTTGCCAAGTCGCTTGCGATGATTATGGAGAAATAGTCCAAATTTCTTGACCAATCAGCATGCACGATTTCCTATAATCACCTGCGTATTTATACTAAAAAAACATTGAAAGTATGATGTGTTGTTCATTATTAAGCAAATAATTAAACTGCTGTGGTATAGGGGGAATAAAACACTTTAACATACATACAATACAATAAAACCATTAACATACTGTCAGAGGAAAATAATCAACTAACTGGTCGTAACAATAACTCCACTTTGTGTCAAGCCGCAAAGTCCAATCTGTTGTTGATTATTTTGTATTTGTGTTTTACGCCTTACTTATTGACTCCTTAAAGTGCATATCACGGGTAAATTCAGGAACAAGATCAATAGAATTCTCCTATTTTATATTAAACTTTGGTCAAATATCTGTCACATTTTGCATTTTGCACAATTTTTTTTATCTTGCGCAATACCAGAAAAATTCAGTTGAAATCAAGCCATTTGAGGCGAATTGGTCCGCCTCTGAAAAAACTTGCCATTTGGATTTCCCGGCAAACATTGATTTTCGTGACGTCGCGTGCGGGACGCCTCCTTCTGAATCCTACGTCAGCACTGGTTTGTTTATGAGAAAACGACCTGGTGGTTTTCTGCAAATTTCTTCAATGTTATCATGTAATTATTAAAATGGTTAACAGATGTATCGTAGGAGGGTGTAGCAACACCAATCTTGATGGGATTAGTGCTTATCATTTCCCAAAAGACCGGACAATGAGAGAGAAATGGGAGCGCTTGGTCTACACAGGCTGTGCACTGAAACTGTGCAAAGCTCGCGCAGCCTGCTGGCGCTTCCGCAGGTGACATCACGATTCTGGCTCCAGGCTCCCTTGGGATTTTTCCAGACACGTTTTGTTATTTTATTTTTTTCTGCTGTAGACAGATGGCCTTGTGCAAAATTACCCTTCTGGACGAGTGTGTAAAGGGACGTACTTTCATCTCATCTCATCTCATCTCATTATCTCTAGCCGCTTTATCCTGTTCTACAGGGTCGCAGGCAAGCTGGAGCCTATCCCAGCTGACTACGGGCGAAAGGCAGGGTACACCCTGGACAAGTCGCCAGGTCATCACAGGGCTGACACATAGACACAGACAACCATTCACACTCACATTCACACCTACGGTCAATTTAGAGTCACCAGTTAACCTAACCTGCATGTCTTTGGACTGTGGGGGAAACCGGAGCACCCGGAGGAAACCCACGCGGACACGGGGAGAACATGCAAACTCCGCACAGAAAGGCCCTCGCCGGCCACTGGGCTCGAACCCGGACCTTCTTGCTGTGAGGCGACAGTGCTAACCACTACACCACCGTGCCGCCCACATTCTTTCATCTCATCTCATTATCTCTAGCCGCTTTATCCTTCTACAGGGTCGCAGGCAAGCTGGAGCCTATCCCAGCTGACTACGGGCGAAAGGCAGGGTACACCCTTGACAAGTCGCCAGGTCATCACAGGGCTGACACATAGACACAGACAACCATTCACACTCCCATTCACACCTACGGTCAATTTAGAGTCACCAGTTAACCTAACCTGCATGTCTTTGGACTGTGGGGGAAACCGGAGCACCCGGAGGAAACCCACGCGGACACGGGGAGAACATGCAAACTCCACACAGAAAGGCCCTCGCCGGCCCCAGGGCCAGCGCTCGAAACTAACGGTGTCCCGATGTCCCGGGGACCATAAAAAATGTCATCGGGACACAAAATTATCATATCTGGGACAATCCCGGGACAATGGAAAAAAATAGATCTAGAAAAAAAGTTCTACATTAAAGGTGCAGTACAAGATTTTGGAATAACGGTTCCCGCAAGCCATATTTTGAAAAGAAACACTCCCACCCCCCGCGTCTCCACCCCTCCTCCCCCTTATAAAGCCTGAGAAAGTCCGGCTTTATAATGGGTGTCTATTGCGTTACACACCAGTGCAGCTCGTTAAGTTAGAGTGTAGAGAGCTTGGAAAAATAGCTCAAACTTTCTCATTTAAACTGTGTTTTCAGCCCCAATTTTCACTCCACACACATAATTTTCTCAAAAGTAGTAGCCACACTCATCCTGATTCACACAATGTGTCTACCTGAGCGATAGGATTTACTGTTTTTGAATGAGAAGCCTGAAAGTAACGAGAGCACAGCCGCGCAGCCCCATAGACTCCCATTATAAACGTGGCAGAAAAGTCACTCGTTTTTAACTCGCTCTAGTGACCTCATTTTTTACACTACAGACAAAAAAAATTACATCCGTGTGTTCAGGAGAGCCTTGTAGCGCTCACTGTGAAAGAATTTTGTGAATATCTCCTTCCGTTTTCGTGTAAATCCCCGTTGTTTGGAAGGAGCGCACTGAGAGAATCCTGCGCTCTGTGTGACACTCTGCTCGCTCTCACACACACACAGAAGGGACGGGCTGGTCGCGGGCTTCAGTCTGATTGACGTGTCAGTATCCAATCATTTTGAGGTGGTACCTCGATATGATTGGATGGCGTTTTTCCTTTATTTTACACTGTAGACTGGATTAAAATATTTCGTTTTTTGGGTCAAACCTTCTATTGTACTGCTTGCAACATGGGTGTGCATTTCATCCATTGATGGTATGGCTGATGGCTTTCAAAACATCTCTGAATGGGGCAACAGGTATATTACATAAAAATGGATAACGGTAATGGTGAAAATGCTAAGTTGGCCTTATATATGCCAACAGATATTCAAGGTATAAGTAGATGAAATGAACATAAAAGGGGTCTTATTTTCAGCTAAAGTGTACTGCAGATGTAGGGAGTTGAAACATTTTCTGAATGAGCTAGTTGGCCCCTTTTAAATAAACGGGTATCTATTCATACAGTGAGATCGCCAAAGTTTAATAAACTGAAAATGCAATAACTAATTTTGAAGTAGATGATGTATAGGACATGTGTCACTTGTGTTTTGTGACTTATTGTAAAAATGATATAAAGGGTTCAAAATCACATAGTTACAAATATAATAGTAACTTCATATGATAATATTAACCACTGGTTATTTCAGAGAGGAAAAAAATGGGGACACTATTGCTTCCATTCGGGACAATACAACACAGAATTCGGGACCACTGGGGGACACAAAGAAAAAAAGTTAATTTCGAGCCCTGCCCAGGGCTCGAACCCAGGACCTTCTTGCTGTAAGGCGACAGCGCTAACCACTACACCACCGTGCCGCCCACATTCTTTCATATAAAAAAAAAAACAAAATTGATCCAGGATATGCACTTTAACAGCTGTCATTCCAAGTAACAGACAATCATTCCAAGTAAATGTCGAGTAAACAGGATTCCAGTTGTTTCCTCAGTCCAGAGAAATGTGTTGAAATCCTTGTCTGTTGTAATCACATGCATGTTACAGATGCTCAAGGCAAGCTTCCAGACAGAGGGAAGGAATCGGCTAAATTGGTTTGAAATCGAATACCTTTCTATGTCCACCCAACCAGCTGCAAATAACATCTGCCACAGAAGAAACCGCTGATTAAATTCTAATACCTTTTGAGACCTTTTAAATCACATGGTGCTGCTGAAAGAACAAAATTCTTGCAAGAAAGAAAAGTTCATATCTTTGAACATAAGGCCAAATCATTATTAACGACAGAAAGCAGATAGTGTGTGAAGGTTCGGAGAGTTCATTTTAATTGCAGCTTCCTGCCAGCACTCATTCAGAATTAGTAGCAATTAGCAGCATTTATGTTTGACAGAGTGTGAGTGGGTGGAAAATGAGCTATTAGACAGTTATACGTTTGATTTTTACACTTCCAGAAATGGAAAGCTGAACAGAGACACAAAATGAGAAAGAATCTCAAGAATGAAGGCTTTATGGGTTGTATAAGTACGTAGCACCATCCTAAGGTGAGAGTTGGCCATTGCATTGATAATAATAATAAGGAGAAAATGATTTCCCTGAGGGGAAAAAAAAAATCAGATTTCATCTTGACATTTCACACTGACAGTCACATTTCACATCACATGATCATGTTTTTCACCTGTGATGATGATGATGATTATACATATGATTAATAAGAGCATTCAACTTTTAATAAAAATATAAATCTATATTTTAATTGTAGGGCGGCACGGTGGTGTAGTGGTTAGCACTGTCGTCTCACAGCAAGAAGGTCCGGGTTCGAGCCCCGTGGCCGGCGAGGGCCTTTCTGTGTGGAGTTTGCATGTTCTCCCCGTGTCCGCGTGGGTTTCCTCCGGGTGCTCCGGTTTCCCCCACAGTCCAAAGACATGCAGGTTAGGTTAACTGGTGGCTCTAAATTGACCGTAGGTGTGAATGTGAGTGTGAATGGTTGTTTGTCTATGTGTCAGCCCTGTGATGACCTGGCGACTTGTCCAGGGTGTACCCCGCCTTTCGCCAGTAGTCAGCTGGGATAGGCTCCAGCTTGCCTGCGACCCTGTAGAACAGGATAAAGCGGCTAGAGATAATGAGATGAGATGAATGATTTTAATTGTAGGGCGGCACGGTGGTGTAGTGGTTAGCGCTGTTGCCTCACAGCAAGAAGGTCCGGGTTTGAGCCCCGTGGCCGGTGATGGCCTTTCTGTGCAGAGTTTGCATGTTCTCCCCGTGTCCGCGTGAGTTTCCTCCGGGTGCTCCGGTTTCCCCCACAGTCCAAAGACATGCAGGTTAGGTTAACTGGTGACTCTAAATTGACCGTAGGTGTGAATGTGAGTGTGAGTGGTTGTCTGTGTCTATGTGTCAGCCCTGTGATGACCTGGCGACTTGTCCAGGGTGTACCCCGCCTTTCGCCCGTAGTCAGCTGGGATAGGCTCCAGCTTGCCTGTAGAACAGGATAAAGCGGCTAGAGATAATGAGATGAGATGAATGATTTTAATTGTAGGGCGGCACGGTGGTGTAGTGGTTAGCACTGTCGTCTCACAGCAAGAAGGTCCGGGTTCGAGCCCCGTGGCCGGCGAGGGCCTTTCTGTGCGGAGTTTGCATGTTCTCCCCGTGTCCGCGTGGGTTTCCTCCGGGTGCTCCGGTTTCCCCCACAGTCCAAAGACATGCAGGTTAGGTTAACTGGTGACTCTAAATTGACCGTAGGTGTGAATGTGAGTGTGAATGGTTGTCTGTGTCTATGTGTCAGCCCTGTGATGACCTGGCGACTTGTCCAGGGTGTACCCCGCCTTTCGCCCGTAGTCAGTTGGGATAGGCTCCAGCTTGCCTGCGACCCTGTAGAACAGGATAAAGCGGCTAGAGATAATGAGATGAGATTTTAATTGTATTTCATTACAGGGAATGGATACAATAAAATAGCCTCTGAATTTTCTTCTTCTTCTTCTTTCGGCTGTTTTCGTGAGGGGTTGCCACAGCAGATAATGTCCCTCCATCTCCTTCTGTCACACCAACCATCCTTCACCACATTCATAAATCTCATCTTTGCTCTTCCTCATTTCTTTCTACCTGGCAACTCCATCTCCAGCATCCTTTTCCCGATATACCCTGGATCTCTCCTCTGTACATGTCCAAACCATCTCAATCTCGCCTCTCTCACTTTGTCTCCAAGACGTCCTACATGTCCTGTCCCTCTAATATACTCATTTTTCATCCTGTCCAACTTTGTCACTCCTAATGAGAATCTCAACATCTTCAGCTCCGCTAACTCCAGTTCAGTCTCCTGTCTTTTTGTTAGTGTTGCTGTCTCCAAACCATACAACATCGCTGCTCTTAGTACTGTCTTGTACACTTTTCCTTTCACTCTTGCTAGCAACCTTCACAAATTCTGGCACTCTCCATTTTCTCTATGGCCTTGTGGGTTTCCTTCTCTGGTTTCTTCCTCTGCCCAAAAACACACCAGTATGTGGATTGTTGGTGAAGACAAATTACCCTGAGGAGTGAATACATGTGAGATTTGTGTGTGCATGATATTCTTTGATGAACTGGCATCCCATACAAGGTGCATTCCTGCCTCATGGCTGAAGATTCAAGACTCAAGATTGCTTTATTGTCATTGTGTAAGATACACAACAAAATTCAGTGCACTACCTTCCAAAACGGCCCTCAGATATATACATAAAAGATGGCAGATTTACAGAAGAGATTCAAGATTTACAAACAAGAAAGATGTACAGACATAAGGGTTTACAAGTATACAGACAAATATATCGAAAAAAATTTACAAATTTGAAAAATTTTCATTTTAGAAACGGGCGGCACGGTGGTGTAGTGGTTAGCGCTGTCGCCTCACAGCAAGAAGGTCCTGGGTTCGAGCCCAGCGGCCGATGAGGGCCTTTCTGTGTGGAGTTTACATGTTCTTCCCGTGTCTGCGTGAGTTTCTTCTGGGTGCTCCAGTTTTCTCCAAAGGCATGCAGGTTAGGCTAATTGGTGGCTCTAAACTGACCGTGAATGGTTGTTTGTCTCTATGTGTCAGCCCTGTGATAACCTGGCGACTTGTCCAAGGTGTATCTTGCCCATAGTCAGCTAGGATAGGCTCCAGTTTGCCTGTGACCCTGTAGGACAGGATAAGTGGCTACAGATAATGGATGGATGGTTGGAAATTTTACAAACATGAAAGATTTACAAATGTACAGACATTCATAGAACATATGCTTACGGAAAGTGAAACTGAGCGCTTGTGAAGGATATTGCACTTGGCAATCGATAAATCCATAAATAACCCTAATATAAATATGAATATTGCACAAAATGTGGGTAGATTGACATGTTATTGATTGTAGTGTGTGTGTGTGTGTGTGTGTGAGACCTCAGAGCAGAGTTCAGTGTGGTGATAGATTTGGGATAAAAACTGTTTTTGAATCTTGTGGTGCCTCATGCCCTAGACAGACCCCAGATCCACAGCAACCCTGACCTGGATAAATCAGTTACTGAAAGTGAGTGAGAGAGACTAATGTCAACAATGTAGAATTAGTATGTCAAAATAATTTCGAATATGTCTACCATCTGGCAAGAACAGTGTGCTAGCTTGACCAGCTTGGCCTGTGTTTTGGTAGCTGGTCAGGCTACGCTATCAATTAGGCTTACAGCTCATCTCATCTCATCTCATTATCTCTAGCCGCTTTATCCTTCTACAGGGTCGCAGGCAAGCTGGAGCCTATCCCAGCTGACTACGGGCGAAAGGCGGGGTACACCCTGGACAAGTCACCAGGTCATCACAGGGCTGACACATAGACACAGACAACCATTCACACTCACATTCACACCTACGGTCAATTTAGAGTCACCAGTTAACCTAACCTGCATGTCTTTGGACTGTGGGGGAAACCGGAGTACCCGGAGGAAACCCACGTGGACACGGGGAGAACATGCAAACTCCACACAGAAAGGCCCTCGCCAGCCCCGGGGCTCGAACCTGGACCTTCTTGCTGTGAGGCGACAGCGCTAACCACTACACCACCGTGCCGCCCAGGCTTACAGCTATGATAGCTAAATAATAACTGTAACAACCTTGATACTAGTTGATAGTATGAAGTATCTCTACCACCATCATGTGATTAAAAAAAAGCAATGCATTCACTGACACCATTTTGAGAAACATGGCATTAGAGGATCTATGATTGACGTTGTACAACCCCAATTCCAAAAAAGTTGGGATAAAGTACAAATTGTAAATAAAAACAGAATGCAATAATTTATAAATCTCAAAAACTGATATTGTATTTGCAATAGAACATAGACAACATGTCAAATGTCAAAAGTGAGACATTTTGAAATCTCATGCCAAATATTGGCTCATTTGAAATTTCATGACAGCAACACATCTCAAAAAAGTTGGGACAGGGGCAATAAGAGGCTGGAAAAGTTAAAGGTACAAAAAAGGAACAGCTGGAGGACCAAATTGCAACTCATTAGGTCAATTGGCAATAGGTCATTAACATGACTGGGTATAAAAAGAGCATCTTGGAGTGGCAGCAGCTCTCAGAAGTAAAGATGGGAAGAGGATCACCAATCCCCCTAATTCTGCGCCGACAAATAGTGGAGCAATATCAGAAAGGAGTTCGACAGTGTAAAATTGCAAAGAGTTTGAACATATCATCATCTACAGTGCATAATATCATCAAAAGATTCAGAGAATCTGGAAGAATCTCTGTGCGTAAGGGTCAAGGCCGGAAAACCATACTGGGTGCCCGTGATCTTCGGGCCCTTAGACGGCACTGCATCACATACAGGCATGCTTCTGTATTGGAAATCACAAAATGGGCTCAGGAATATTTCCAGAGAACATTATCTGTGAACACAATTCACCGTGCCATCCGCTGTTGCCAGCTAAAACTCTATAGTTCAAAGAAGAAGCCGTATCTAAACATGATCCAGAAGCGCAGACGTCTTCTCTGGGCCAAGGCTCATTTAAAATGGACTGTGGCAAAGTGGAAAACTGTTCTGTGGTCAGACGAATCAAAATTTGAAGTTCTTTATGGAAATCAGGGACACCGTGTCATTCGGACTAAAGAGGAGAAGGACGACCCAAGTTGTTATCAGCGCTCAGTTCAGAAGCCTGCATCTCTGATGGTATGGGGTTGCATTAGTGCGTGTGGCATGGGCAGCTTACACATCTGGAAAGACACCATCAATGCTGAAAGGTATATCCAGGTTCTAGAGCAACACATGCTCCCATCCAGACGACATCTCTTTCAGCGAAGACCTTGCATTTTCCAACATGACAATGCCAAACCACATACTGCATCAATTACAGCATCATGGCTGCGTAGAAGAAGGGTCCGGGTACTGAACTGGCCAGCCTGCAGTCCAGATCTTTCACCCATAGAAAACATTTGGCGCATCATAAAACGGAAGATACGACAAAAAAGACCTAAGACAGTTGAGCAACTAGAATCCTACATTAGACAAGAATGGGTTAACATTCCTATCCCTAAACTTGAGCAACTTGTCTCCTCAGTCCCCAGACGTTTACAGACTGTTGTAAAGAGAAAAGGGGATGTCTCACAGTGGGAAACATGGCCTTGTCCCAACTTTTTTGAGATGTGTTGTTGTCATGAAATTTAAAATCACCTAATTTTTCTCTTTAAATTATGCATTTTCTCAGTTTAAACATTTGATATGTCATCTATGTTCTATTCTGAATAAAATATGGAATTTTGAAACTTCCACATCATTGCATTCCGTTTTTATTTACAATTTGTACTTTGTCCCAACTTTTTTGGAATCGGGGTTGTAAATGATGATGCAGTCTGATATTGCAACAGAACTACTGACACCTACACAATACAAAAACTCATTCTGCCTCACTGTAAAGTGACCAGACAAAAATTCAAAATGACATGGAAAGAAATCATTGGCAGATTTAGCTGGAAATTGGAATGAATTATGTCATATCCAGGCTAGCAAGTTTTACACGTCTTGTTGAGGTTCATGCTCTGTAGCATCCTTTTAAATACAGTCAGGCGGGAATACACAACACCTGTTACTTATGGAAGACTCACACCCCTTTTCAATCAACAGGGAACAGGTTCAGTTCTTGTTAGTGCACCAAATTTTCACATCATTATCCTTCGGCCTTGGCCGAGATATTGCATACAACAGTTCGCCACACCTCTCGGTCGGCCATTGCGGATGGAAGATCCTGCAAAGGTATTCCCGAGTCCCTTGCGATGGTGGCAAGGAAAGTTAGCTTTCGTGACCTCACAGGGAGCCGGCTTGGGCTCCACAGTATCAGTCGGGAGATCGCTTCATCCTTGGCGCAGTATCAGTGCCCAGCAAACTTCAGCCTCCTTTGCCTAACCTGAGTAGAAATTGGGGACAGGTCTCTGTAAATCTCCTGTAGCGTAGCATGCGTTGACCAGTGGATCTTCTGAACTTGGCGTAGCAAGTTGGTATAGTTACTGTCCAGTCTTTGCTGTTGTTGTATTATGTAAATGTAAATGCTTTCCCAGCATTTCATCCAAAAATAAATTGGTTCAGAATCTGAAAAGTCGGTTCCCAGCCGGAACCAAAATATCACTAGTTTTTCCAGCGTGAACCATGACATCAGTCCATTAGTTTGGAGAGGAAGCAGAGCACAACAATGGAGAACACAATGGGAAAGGACAAATTTCATCTCATCTCATTATCTCTAGCCGCTTTATCCTTCTACAGGGTCGCAGGCAAGCTGGAGCCTATCCCAGCTGACTACGGGCAAAAGGCGGGGTACACCCTGGACAAGTCGCCAGGTCATCACAGGGCTGACACATAGACACAGACAACCATTCACACTCACATTCACACCTATGGTCAATTTAGAGTCACCAGTTAACCTAACCTGCATGTCTTTGGACTGTGGGGGAAAACGGAGCACCCGGAGGAAACCCACGCGGACACGGGGAGAACATGCAAACTCCACACAGAAAGGCCCTCACCGGCCACGGGGCTCGAACCCAGACCTTCTCGCTGTGAGGCGACAGCGCTAACCACTACACCACCGTGCCGCCACGGAAAGGACAAATCTCCAGAAAAAAATGGAAAACAAATATCTGTAATAACATGACACCTGACACGGTGGTGTAAGTGGTTAGCACGGTTGCCTCACAGCAAGAAGGTTCTGGGTTTGAGCCTAGTGGCCGGTGGAGGCCTTTCTGTGTGGAGTTTGTATGTTCTCCTCGTGTCTGCGTGGGTTTCCTCCAGGTGCTCCGGTTTCCCCCATGCAGGTTAGGCTAATATAGGATGGCCTTGGGCTGAGGTGCCCTTGAGCAAGGCACCTAACTCCCAACTGCTCCCTGGGCACTGTTAGCATGGCTGCCCACTGCTCTGGATATGTGTGTTCACTGCTTCAAATGGGTTAAATGCAGAGAAGAATTTCACAAGTGTGTGATGAATAAAGTTCTTATTAAAAAAAAAATGGAACCAAAGCTTGCAAGTAGTCAATGCACACCACCATTTTGCTACTACTGTACTGCTTACTCCCGTTGTGTATTGTGCAACTCCTTCCGTTCATGATTACCAAGGTTCCGCTCAAAATTGGTGAAAACGTGGGCTGGTTCACGAGCTGGCACCAAGATTCAAAGAATCCTGAATGGAACCGGTTCAAGAATCCATTTCCTGTTGGTCAAAAAGGGGAACGAGTGGGAATGAGAAGTGGTTATCAATCCTGTGTTGTTTTTACCTGATACATTAATGGGTTTTGTATGTGAAAGGGTGGCACGGTGGTGTAGTGGTTAGCACTGTTGCCTCACAGCAAGAAGGTCCTGGGTTTGAGCCCAGCGGCCAGCGAGGGCCTTTCTGCGTGGAGTTTCCATGTTCTCCCCGTGTCTACGTGGGTTTCCTTCACAGTCCAAAGACATGCGGGTTAAGTTAATTGGTGGCTCTAAATTGACCACGAGTGTGAATGGTTGTTTGTCTCTATGTGTCAGCCCTGTGATAACCTGGCGACTTGTCCAGGGTGTACCCCGCCTCTCCAGCTTGCCTGCGACCCTGCACAGGATAAGCGACTACAGATAATGGATGGATGGATGTGAAAGGGGCTATATTCAGGTATCTACAGTACATATAGTACTTTTGGCCAAATATGTGTACACACACATTGCCACAGTTACCCCTTTTCCACCAAATCAGTTCCAGGCCTGGTTCGGGGCCAGTGCTGGTGCCGGTTCACAACTCATTCAACTTGTGAGCCAGCTGAGAACCAGTTTGCTTTTCCATAGCTCGGGGTGCTAAGGGGAGCCACGTCATTACGTTGCTGTATACATCAGTTACGTTGCTGTTAACGTTAGTTATGTCGCTGCGTTTGCATAAACCTTGGCGCGAACATCAGGGGCGCAGATACGTTTTTTGAACTGGGGGGGACAAAGCTGCCAGCAAACCAACCCCGATATGCCTGTCAAACTTCTTGTGGGTTACCATAGCAACCAAGCTCGAGCTCGCAACCTGTGCAGTCTGCGCAGCTCAACCAACCGAATATCAGTCTTTGTTTTGTTTTATGTGAGTTGTTGCAACTATGTATACACTGCCGTGCACCTCAATAAACCGAATGGTAATTAGTCTTTTGATTTTTCCGTGAGGTTTGCCTTATGCAAAGAAAGACAGCATAGACGTTTTTTCCTCCCTATAAGTGGGGGGGACCGAACGAAGTGAATTGAAATCTGGGTGAGACGAATCCCACCCGTCCCCCCCTCTATCTGCGCCCGTGGCGAACATCGAAGCAGCAACAACACGGAGAAGAAGAAGCAGCAACAACAACAATAATGGATGACTTTGCGTTTGTACAGTTGCTGCTTCTCGTCGCTTAAAAATGGCGACCTTTCGCGGTCTTGCTATTGTTGTCGGTCTTAACAACTCTGCCCCCCCCACACTGATGTAAGCGGTTCTTTCTTCTGGCCCAGCAAAGAGTTGGTGCTAGCCTGGAACCGGTTTTTCTGGCCCCAGAGCCAGTTCTTTGTCAGTGGAAACAGAAAACTCGGTTCCAAACTAAGTACTGGCCCCGAACCAGCCCTGGAACTGCTTTGGTGGAAAAGAGGCAAATGCCACCTTGAACCCCCAACCCACCCACCCACCTCAAGTGCCTATTTGCCCCCCAAATGTCCAAATATGGTCACTTCAATACTCAATACAGTCACCGACAATAAAATAACTTTGACACCCATGTGTTAAAAAGTACGCCTTTTATTTGTTATTTCATTATTTTTTATCACACTACATAGCCCAGCTGAAATAACCACAGCGTCTGTCAGTCTCTCCACACGGAAGTAGGCGTATCCGGAAGTCCTTTACCGCAGGCGGAAGTGAAGGCCGGGGCCCGTCGGCTGGACAGGAGACGTTTTGTGGCGGCGAGAAAGGAAATTCCTCTCAAGCTACGTTTTGAGAAACGTTTCCTAAGGTAATGTAAACATGGCGTGGGTTTATCGACGTGAAGATGTCCGAGTGTTAAGTGTGTGTGCATATTAGTGGTCAATTTAATTGCTGGACTAAATCGCCTGTGTCATCCAGCTAACCGATGCTAACCTGTTACGCTACCAAGTTAGCCGCCTAGCTATGATTGATAAGCTTAGCTTGTTAGCTAGAATTCTTTCAGAAATGGTGTTTGTGACAGGACAGTGGTATTCGCTTCTCATCCTGTGCCTCGAGGAGTAAGTTCTCCGGGTAGGTAGTTACGTAGTTAGCGTAGCGCTAGTTAGTTAGTTAGTTAGCTAGCTAGCTCGCTCTGCTTTCGGTGTGAAACTGCTAAGAGTGCGTTCGTGTTTGGTGTAAATAGACGCGCATGTCTAATTACAGGGTTTATTATTAAAAAGGTGGTTGAGGAGCTCGTTAGCATGGAGGAGAAGTGAAGTGAAGTGAAGGATTCAGCTTCTGCTTTCTGAATTTTGACGTCGTTCAGGAGCCATAACTGACCGCGCTGCTGCTGCGTACTGCTCCTGAGAGTCTTCACTCTTCTTCACTCATCTTTATTCTCTGCTTATAAACAAACAAGCACGTAGTCTGATAGATAGTTTAAGTACTTCAGTAGCTAGGTAGTTTTTCACTTGTTCACAGGTCTGTTGTGTGTGTGTGTGTGTGTGTGTAAGACTACAGCTGAGTGCAAAAGTTTGCATCCCCTACACCAAAAGCTTCCAAACTTTCACCACCTTTAACTCTAAAATAACTTCTCCTGAACATTAATCCAATACATTCATCTTAACCTCCTAGGGCTTAGCGGTCACATGTGTGGACAGCACTTTATGGAAATTCGGAACAAGAATCCACATATGTGGACATACTTTTTCTCTAAAAGTACATCTTATCAAAAGATGATGCTTAGTTTTTATTCTAATCAGGTTCTAATAAGCCCAAATAGCAAAGAGAAATAAAAAATGCATGTAAAAAAAACAGCTTGGGCCTTAGGAGGTTAACACTGGATATTAAATGTGCCCCGTAGCAGTTTTGGCGGCTCACTGGGGCCCCGTAGCAGTTTTGGCGGCTCACTGGGGCCCCGTGGCAGTTTTGGCGGCTCACTGGGGCCCCGTGGCAGTTTTGGCGGCTCACTGGGGCCCCGTGGCAGTTTTGGCGGCTCACTGGGGCCCCGTGGCAGTTTTGGCGGCTCACTGGGGCCCCGTGGCAGTTTTGGCGGCTCACTGGGGCCCCGTGGCAGTTTTGGCGGCTCACTGGGGCCCCGTGGCAGTTTTGGCGGCTCACTGGGGCCCCGTGGCAGTTTTGGCGGCTCACTGGGGCCCCGTGGCAGTTTTGGCGGCTCACTGGGGCCCCGTGGCAGTTTTGGCGGCTCACTGGGGCCCCGTGGCAGTTTTGGCGGCTCACTGGGGCCCCGTGGCAGTTTTGGCGGCTCACTGGGGCCCCGTGGCAGTTTTGGCGGCTCACTGGGGCCCCGTGGCAGTTTTGGCGGCTCACTGGGGCCCCGTGGCAGTTTTGGCGGCTCACTGGGGCCCCGTGGCAGTTTTGGCGGCTCACTGGGGCCCCGTGGCAGTTTTGGCGGCTCACTGGGACAACATAGATTTCCATCATCCAGTTTGACATTAATATTAGACATTATTTGTCGACTTACTTGTTTGTCATCATGTTGAATTTTGGATTGAATTCATTTCTCAACTGAGGCTAAATTGAGTCAGAACTCAGTGTGTCTAACGCAAGTTGTCACTTCCACCTCTATTTTTATTTATTTATTTATTTATTTTTAGGTTTCTAACACGTTTAAGTATGTCTTAAACGTACATGTCTTAAGACAAACTAATAATCTCAAACATAAGGTGAAGCCAAGAGAAGAGTAGTGTTGTTGGGGTGGGGTTCCCCCCCCCTTTGGGCCATACCTGTGAACTGGATATTCACAAAGTTCCACTACTAAATAATATCTAAACTTGCACAGTGTAACCTATGATCATGAAGAACTTTTTTGTGTAAGAGAGAGAAACCTACCACTAAAAATGCCATTGATAAAAATTATGTTTCCTTGTTTCCTTTAGGGTGTCAACTTTTGAATGCCATTTGACTAACGAGGTTGTAATGTAGCTTGCTGCTTGCAAACTTCTTGTTTTTGGGAGATTTTTCAGATCGTGCGGACTCCTTGTACGAGCCCGACGTGTTCGTATTCCCGTCTGCTTAACGGTTTAAGGACCGTGTGTGTTTTGCTGTAGGGAAGGAAATGAGAGAGCTCAAGTTTTGCTGTGAAGTTGATCCCAGTTCCAGGCTCAAAGGTCAGTTCAGTGATTACTGGGACATAAAATACAGCGTGTGTCAGCATGTGTGACTTGGAGGCGTAGAAATGGAAAGTGGAATCGTGTCGTCTGTGTTCAAATCATGCTGGCTTAGCAAACTGAGTCATTTCTTGTTGCGTTTAGGCCTCGCGGACTGCTGGGAGTGCTGATGCTTGAGGCTGTGTGGCCTGATTTCTTCGTGTGTACATGCGTCAGGATCACATGGAAGAGCTGCTATACCCCCCCCCCTTTTTTTCTTTTCTTTTTTAATATGAGATGACCCTGAGATATATTTTACCACAATGATGAGCAAATGTTAGTACGAAAAAAATAGACATTGTTTCTGTATAAAGGCACTTTTATATTACGCATGTCGGCCTGCTTTTTAACCACTCTGACTGAACTGGTAATACCATTTTCAACCAGTTGTTGTTTCAAGATTTTCTATTTTCTAAATTTGTTTACAATATTTTTATTTATATAATATTAAAAAAAATGAATGAGAGAAGTCCATTTTAAAAAGGATTCCCCCCCCGATCATCAAAAGTTACCTTTTTGTCTCATGTGATGTGTCCATAATCGTACTAAATTAAGTAAAACAAAGAAATAAACTGGTGGCTCTGTTCCACTGGAGAAACCATTTTCCTGGTCCTCTGGACGGGCGTGGTCTCCTCTGTGCACAGAAGCTCCCTAAATGGCTTGATGATAAAATCATCTGTGACCTTCAGTCACTAAATCTTGATCAATTTGAACACTTAAGGAAGATTTTTGGAGTGATCTGTCCGATAGCTTTCGCCGCCACCACCATCCTTAAAACACCAACTGAAGGAAAATCTTTTGGAAGAAATAGAGCTCATTGCTCCAGAGACATGCTGAAAGGATCAAAGCTGTTTTGGTGGCTCATGACCTTGAAAAGACCTTGGTTTATTGTAGATATCGCTCTTACTGGGTGTAGGCCGATCCAAGCAATGAGATGCATCCATAATGCTGGGCTCCAGCACCAGGATGGGCTTTTGGTCTTTATGGTGCAGTCAGAGAATACCTAGACCTCTTTGGGTTTATATTTGCAGCTCAACGTGATCTCTTCAGCCCTGAATGTGATGTGATGCAGTATGTGATCTGGTTGTTCTGGTAACTGTAGTGTAGGCTTTTGGTCATGTACAGGCATGCACAAAGGCACCACCACCACTTTGTCTCATCTCAGTAGTTCTTTGCTTTGCTGTGTGAAAATGAAATGCACAAGCTCAGTTTGAGGTATCTCACATTAGCCACTTGTGATTGGGGCAGCGTGGTGTGATTTGATTAACTGGAAATGGTGTCTGTCATGCTGCTTTTTCAGTTCTTTCACTTCGAGCTGGTTAATATGGTCTACAGTTACAGCCAGCTGTTTTTAAGGTGATCATGTTGAGTCATAGTGGTGGCAGATGTTCATTCAGTCGGTCTCGGTCACGGAGTTTCTCAGGGTCAAACTCGCCACCCGTCATGTTAACTTTTTATAAACCATTGCTCGTTCAGGTGGAGGGCAATTAACTGGTTAATATATAAATGTGAAGCACATGTCAGTCTTTCAGTCACACTGGAACAATCAGGAATCTAGTGCTCATAATACATTCAGGATACAGGGAAATAGACTTGTTTGGATTATTATTATTTTTAATTTGTAGGTGTGCGCGCGCTTGGAGTTTTCTGTCAGAGCATAGTAAGGTTAATTGTGACTGCAGTATGGAAGGACTAGAACATGACCAGGCATGCTGTTAGTTTTCTTCTATCAATAAAAGGGTGGTGTTATAAAGCGTGGTATTAAGCTAGGACCACATGGCGTACATTTTTAACCATTTACAGTCATGTTTGACGTTGTGGAACGGCCGCAAAACATATCAGTTGATGATATTGCTTGCATTTTATTTATATTGGAGACTCCTTTCATCAGTATTCGCTTAAATAATGGTCTCCTTACAGAAACATCACCATAGCAACAAATATGCGATGTCTTTCAGAGAATATTTTTTTAAATCAAATTATTTATTATTCTTCTGAGGCTTGATTATGTGGCAGTGTATGAGTGAGTGTTTCTACAGTAACCAATGTTTTAGATTAAGATAAACCCGTGTAGCGCTATCATCAGAGCTGACCAATCGGATTTGAGAATTCAGCATCAATCAGTACGTTTACATGCACATCCAAATCGAGCTACTGTCGGTAATCGAGCTAAGGGTCCCAGCAGGGGTGCCAGAGAAATCCAATCCTACATGCACACAAGGAAATCGAGCTGTGTGAGGTACATCGTGCACCCGAGCCACAGGTGGCGCTACACGCCCCATCGTGTTGGTACACTTCCGGTTGTCGTCATGAAGAAGAGCTATTCAAGAGTATAAACAAAGTTATCAGCAGTGTTGCCAGATACTGCTGACGTTTTCCAGCCCAAAACATGTTCAAATACGCCAAAATGCACTTAAAACCTCCCAATCTGGCAACACTGGCAGTTCCGTGTTCACAAGTCCCATGCTCAAGCTGTTAGGCTTGCTCTAACAGACTGTATGGCTACAAACTGTCCTGCGCAGACCCCTGTTTTGTAAGACAACTTATTTTGCACAATTGTATATTTTTGTAAAGTCCATTTTTTTTACTTAGAATTTAACTTATGTCTTAAACACACAAAGTTCAATTGTTTTGTTTTTATTGACATTCTTCAGATCTTGGACATATATACACACACATACAATTACTTGTTTATGTACACAATTCACAGCTGTGCAACAGATGTATTTGGTGATGCAGTAAGTGAGCTAAATTTTATAAAATTTATATAAATTATAAAATTTTTTAAATTTTAAATAGCTCGATAGGGTTTACATGCACTAAGTAGCTCGGCAGAAATCGCATAATCTAGGTCGTGTAGCTCGATTCCGAGAAATCAAGTTTGGTTCAATTTCAGCCGAATTAAGGTGTATACATGGCATTTTGAACTTCGATTTCAGTCGAGCAACGGCAGAAATTCGATTCTCTCTATGTGCATGTAAACGCACTGACTGTGGTATAAAGACAGTGAATCTGACCGGTCGGGTTTGAGAATTTGAAACGACGCAGTGGTATAATTTTTGATATTTCAGATGTTATAAAGATAAGATTAAAAATAAGATCTTTTGCTTTGGTTAAAAGTAAGGGTGTGTGTTTGCGTGAGCAACAGTGTTATCTTTTTGTTTGAATTGCAGAATGCTTCTGTAAACCCAGGCTAATTGTCTTCTCTTGCAAATGCTCTCTCTCTCCACACACACACACACACACACACACACACACACACACACACACACACACACACACACCCCATGGCAGCTTCTCAGGAAACTGGGTTGAGATCCAGGGAAGCATTTCCTATTTTTGTTTTCAGTAATGTCCCCCTTCCTCTTCATGAAGTGAAATGGAATTGGATGTTTTTGCGACTTGTGTAATGAAACCTCATCCCAGCAGCCAAAAAAAAAAAACCCAGCCCAAAACCCAGCACCCTGTACAGTAAGTAAATCAAGTACAAGGTTGTCATCTATTCTAACTAGTGTTCTTAGTTACACAATCCTGATGTTACTCTTGGGTGAAATGGTGAGCAACTGAAATGTTTCTAAAGAAATGCATTTCCTCAAATGATATTGTAGTCAGATTTTTTCAGAATTGGCAGAAGTGGCGGGTTTAAATTTCAACATGCTTTTCTGAAAGTTCATATCTTTTTAAAAAAATATATAAACAAAGGACACCATTTTCTGAAGTTTTATATTGCTGTAAATTTGTGATGAGGAATTTCATGATGCATCGGTTTGTTTCCTGAACAAGTAGCACTGATGAAGAATACACCTTTTTTTTTTTTTTAAATAAAGTATTAAAAACTTTTAGTTTTCTGGTTTGTATTCTGATAAATATCAGGTGACGGCAAGGCAGTACAGGTGAAACTGAAATTTTGGTGTTTGCTGAAAAATCCACGCATGCACAGACAAGCTGAGAGATGTTTTGTTTAAATGTGGAAAAACTAGAAATCCCACTTTTTCTTTTCCGCTAATGAGTCTGTTATTGAGACCTTGATCACCTTTTTAAAGAAAACGACTTGGCTTTTAGAATGAAGAAGCAGCACTTTACTGAAGTTTTTTAAAAAAAGAAATACAGGAAAATGGCTATAAATATGATGTACACAAACCCACAGCTGCCCCCCCCCCCTTTTTTTAAATTCAGTTACATTCACTGTTCTGAAGAATAAATAAAATATGAATCCTGAGTATTGGATCAGTGCCATTTAAAACGGCATACCAAAAAAAAATCGTTTGTTGGTGCCAAAGATCAAAACGCACAATTTCCTTGTATGATCTTTAAAAGTCCCTCCCATTATATAGTGTGTATAAAATAATACGCCAGCGGATCGGACCTTAACTGAAAGACGTCTTTATCCAGAGTGATCTACAAATCTGATTACTTACAGTACTAGTCAAAAGTTTGGACACGCCTTCTAATTCAATGTTTTTTCCCTTTATTTTTATTAATAAAGACACTTCATGTCTTGAAGTAATGATGGATGTCATTTCTCTTTACTTAACTTGTCTGAAATCGCTCCCTGCTCACTATATAGTGAGTTTGCCATTTTGTATAGTGAATTATTACGTCCTATATAGTGCACTCAAAGTATCCGACAATGCATCATGAAAAATAGTGTACAACCGATGGTCACTAACCAAGCAGTATATATCCCATCATGCATTGCGGTCGCGCTGAAAGAAATCAAATCAAAAGCTTCACATTTTGATTTAATAAAAGGCAGCGGCAAAGAAGAAAGTATTCAGCCTTGATTTAAAAGAACTGAAAGATGCAGCAGACACACAGTAATTTGTATTGATTAATGTGGGAAATGCGCTCAGTATCATATGGATTTATCACAAAAATACATGCGTGTATTTATTTTTGAAAATCCACCAGCTGGCTGATCTGGCACGTTTTAATTGTGCAGCAGTAGTGAGGTAAATAACGGCGCGACGGAGTAGTGTCTGAAAACTTTTTTTTTTTTCTCATTTTATCAATGAGCTCACTATATAGTCCTCTATATAGTAATTCCCTATATAGTGAACGAGTGAGTGATTTCGGACACGGTTAGTTGAGCTGTTCGTGACATGATATGGATTACTACAGTTGTAGTATGAATAGGGCTATTTGCTGTGTTTTTTTTTTTTTTTTTTTTTAAATTGTTTGCTCTCAAACGCATTAAGAAGGCAAGAAACTCGTCCACTTAAGAACTTTTGACGAGACACAACTGTTAACTGAAAAGCATTCCAGGTGACGACCTCATGAAGCTGGTTAAGATAACACCAATAGTGTACAAATGCCGCTTTTCCACTACAAACGCGGCCGTGCGGTGCTGAGTCGGGCTGAGCGGGGCTGTTGGAGTTGCATTTCGACTACAACCGCGCTGAACCGTGCTGGCTGGAAGTGGGTGGACACATTGGGTGGAGTTAGCGAAAGTGGGTGGACGTCACGTGATGTCGTTAAGCAGCGCAAACAGTGACATCAGTGAGCTTTTAAGCGGTAGTCTCACAACCCGGATAGTAAACAATAAACATGGAGGACATGGAGTCGTTAGTGTTGCTGGTCTTGGTGCTGTGGCTTGTTGTCACCGACAACGCCAACAGATACTGGCAAGAGCGTATAGATGAGGCGAGGCGCATAAGGCTTCATAATTTTCGTAATTCTTCTTCTTCCGGGTTTACGGTGTTTACAGATCCCAGCGTGCTCGCGGGGCGTGTGTGGGCATGTGAGGACACTCCTCCTCACCAATCAGTGCACAGGGGAGTGTCTGCTCACGCCCCCAGCCTTATTCGGCTCGGTTTGGCTCGCTTCAGCCCCACTCCAAAACCGTGCGAGTTTTAGGGGCTAAGCAGGGCTGAAGTGAGCCGAGTCGTGCTGTTTTTTGGTAGTCGAAACGCGAGCCGTGTCGGGCTGAAGCGAGCTGAAGTGAGCTGAAAAAGGGTAGTGGAAAAGGGCTAAAAGTGTGAAGGTATTGAGTTGGTGCCCAGATAAACCCACGACTCATTTTTGCAAAATATACAAATTGATGGTTCGACTCTGAAAACGGTAGCTATTAATATTTCTAAAGAAGTACACATCTGAACAGAGGAGTTTATAATAAAATACAACTGATAGTTGCTAAATCCCACACATTGTAATTCAATTAAACACAGATTTGGACAAACGTCCCTACAACTGGGAATTCGTACTTGGGAACGCATGACGACGATCTCCGCTCCGAATTCAGCCAGTGTTGTCTGATCAACATGGCTGTAGTTCAGTCAACATGGACACATTAGCTTGTTTAAATCGATCATTGACTAGACAGTTTGCTGCTTTGAGAAGGAAAACGTACATCACTCGTCTCGGTTAGCTGGTTAGCTTGCTGCGAACAAAAGACAAAACACAAAGGCGTTCATGTTTTTCCCCCAAATATTGTAGATTGAATACATGGTCAAATGTACCAAGCTCTGTCTTCCCATTTCTAAATGCAGCGTAATTTGCACCCCCCCCCCCCCCCCCCCAAATTGCCATATATAGTGCCCTGAGCAGGCTACTGATTGCTGCGTAGGATTGACATGTCGCATAATCTAAAGGTGAAATTTTTTGTTGAAGAAATAATGATTTGTTTTGCTTTTATGGCTGCGTGTGTGCTTTCTATTGCCCCAGTTACATTTCGAGCTAGTAGGGCTGCAACGATCCACTAAGACTTCGATTCGATTCACGATTCTAGGGCCTCCGATTTTCCGCGATCGCAGAAATTGGGGTCAGAAACGGAATCTACGGAGCCCCTCTGATGACATGGGTGGAAAAAAAAAATTCCGTGGCCACGAGTTAATAATGCGTGGGAACGAGATCCTATTCTGTGGCCATGACTTGTTTAATGCGGGGGAACGAGATCCTATTCCGTGGCCATGACTTGTTTAATGCGTGGGAACGAGATCCTATTCTGTGGCCATGACTTGTTTAATGCGGGGGAACGAGATCCTATTCCGTGGCCATGACTTGTTTAATGCGGGGGAACGAGATCCTATTCTGTGGCCATGACTTGCTTAATGTGTGGGAACGAGATGATTATTGGGTGGCCACTCATTAATAACGCGTGGCCACGAGATAATTCAAGTTCCAGCCTTATGGGATGACGTCCAGTTTTTGAGCGGCTGTCAATTGTGCAATAAATACAGGATTTATCCTGCATGATGAAATCTATAATTTCCCCGAGGTCAGCATATTGTCTACGTTTGAGCCCGTGCTTTTTGAGCAGCCGAATTAAGTGTCTCTTGCTCAGAATTACTCCATGTCTAACTGCAAGTGATTTAAGGATATCATTATAATTCATTCCTAGATTAAAATAAAACGAAATCAGATCAAACTTGTCCATATTTGCGGCTGAAGCTACTGATGCCAGAAAGTCAACAGTCTCAGTGATGAAATGACTAACACTTCTCGTGGCCACGCGTTATTAATTCGTGGCCACCTAATAATCATCTCGTTCACACGCATTAAACAAGTCGTGGCCACGGAATAGGATCTCGTTCCCACGCGTTATTAACGCGTGGCCACGGAATATTTTCAAACACAAAGGAACTCCTAATGCTGTATTATAATGGTGATTTTGAACAGTCAGATTTCCATTAGTAGTTTGCACCAAGGCTTTTCAGTTTATTATTATATAATAGCAGCTGATTATTTTCATGATTTAATGGTTTGTTCTTAAATAAGAAGTTATGTTCCGAAGAATGATTTTCTATATAAAGAGTTTGAAGACTTGTGCATTATTAAATGAATAATTTACAGGCAAAATGTAAATTAAACTAATAAGAGTTAACTGTTAAATAATTTGAATCATTTAAAGTGTATATTAAATGGACACTGTTAGACCTGTCGTTGCACTGCAAACGTAAGCATGACAACGAATAAAAGTTTGAAAAACATGGATAAAATGATAACTGCGATTGTTTTATTTAAAATGTACATGTATAAAGAGTAAGGATAACCATAAAAGTATTAATATGCAATATAAAGTTTTAAAGAAAATAGCAGGAGCCAGTCAACAATCAAGTTAACAGCACTAATTAACTACAGTCTTAAATAAATGAAAAACACTTTCAGTGAAGTGAAATTTCGTGTTGATTCTAAGGTGCATTAAGATATTACTGTGTACAGAAAGTTTAAAGCTTTATATGAAGTTGTACTACAGCAGGCCAGTAAAGCAGGATTACAGGCAGAGATGCACAAGGACAACAAACATGCAGATGCCTCCCAACACCAGTTACCTGAAACATAAAATTTCATGCATTTATTACATGTACTTAAGAATTCTGATTCTGAATTATGTATTTTATATGTTGAAAATCTAAAAATGCCAATTTAGTTGTCATTTGAGCTAGGGATGGCGAAAACTAAAAAAAAATCTTGACCGACCACCGAGCCTCATTAGCCGGTTAAAGTCGGTTAACCTATGAGTTTAAAATTCTAGAATTGGACTTATTAGAATCTATTCTAAATCTAACCGCAAGCATCCACACATTCAGTCCCAGTCGTTGCCCTCTACTCACATTACCTTTTCTGTAGTGTGAAACATTTAGTCAAACGCGGCACTGATGTCGAGGGGTTTGTATTGGAGCGGAGGACAAATGGCTCCAGCTTAGGTGGGGTTTACATTAGACCGTATCAACGGATCATCAGATTAACGTTTTTAAAAACGATTAGCGTGCACACAGCAACGCCAATACAGGATTCGCGTGCACACAGCAACGCCAATACACGGATACGCTAATCACATGACTAATTCGGCACGTAAGTTGAAATGTCTCAGTGAGGCTCATCGCTTCCTCCTCAGCGGCTGCGCTCCAAATCACTCCGCCCTGAACAGCGAGTGCCCTCTGGAGGGTGCGCACTCCAGCCCTGCGCAGCTCAGAGCGCGCGAGTGTAGTGCACGAGCAGTGATTCGGGACTGAGCCGCTGTGCGCAAGTCACTTACCACTTGCAAGTGGAAGGATGGCAAGCCTAAAGACAATCATAACTACACAATGGGCAGTATTTGCATCAGTATTTGCAGTATTTTCATACTTTTATACTCTTTAATGAAAGGTGATACAAGGTGGAAGTCCGCGCCGTTTTTCAGCAATTGCGTCACATGACCAATGCCAGCGAATCAGGAAGGTGGATGTCACAGTGACGTTGTCCAATGACGACACCAGCTAGAGCTCAGCACAGCGTATCCGCGTATTCTCAATGTTTACACAGCACCGGACCAGACACGATCTGGATTGAATACGTGGACCCTGGCGGATTCCCGTTTCCAGGCGTTTTAATGTAAACGGACAGTGCATCCACGAAGAAAACGAGACAGATACGATCTAATGTAAACTTGGCCTTAGAGACAGTTTCAGTTGGCCATGATGGCGTTGAAAATAAAGTCAAGTGCTAGAAGAAGTACATAACATTCAGTGATGGGAATAACGGCGTTAAAATAAAGGCTGTTATAACGCCGGGTAATCTAATTAATTAGCTACAATCGTTATAACGCCGTTACCAGTATCAGTCTAAGCGGCAAGCTTTAGCTCAGTCACTGCCGGTGCTTGCATTGAGTAGCCTATTGAAAACAATCCTATCATACACTTGTCCCATCTTAACTTTTCATTGAAGATAGGACGTTTTAGCGATACGGCCCCTGGTGTTTACGGTTAACTGCAGTAGGCTGTGTTGATATTGCATACTGCTACGGACTAGGCACTTTTCTTCGAAGTGAGACACAGAGACCTCATACTGCAATTGTTTTCCAGCTACTGATATTACGGTTACATGGCTGCTAATTGTGCACAGCCATTGGGAATGGGATAGCTGGAGCTGACCTGATTAGCCGCTAAGCTAATATAGCAACTCTCTGATGCTAAGTAACATCAGTGAGTAACCAGGTTTTAGTTCAGATCTTGTGTATTCTTATTACGTTGACATTAATATTCACCAGACTAATCAACCATCGACTTCATTCATGCGCCGTGTTCTTGTTTCTTTGATAGTCAAGAATTTCCTTGATGATACGTACCTGGTTAACATCGTAGTAAGATGTAATCCAACACTGAGACTTTTCTTTCGCCGAGTGGCAGCTGTCTTCAACTGGGGCGGGAGGGCGGGACATGACTGAATGGGTGTTTCTGATTTGTCAGCTGTCGTCCTTACACCGCATGGCATGCCCCAAGCGTTTGCAACGCAGAATTCCAGGTTCTCCGCTTCAAAACGATTGATTTTTTTTTTTTTTTTAACAACCAAAAAAAAATTAACCGGTTGACGTTGATTCGGTGAAACGGTCATCGGTTAACATCCCTAATTTGAGCATATAACTGAAACTAATTGTCTGAAACGGAATTTAATGTTTTTTGAAACGGAAAATGGGAGGCTCTACGATTCAGACCCTTCGATTCAATTAATTTTGATTCTGCAACTAAATATAAAAGACAAACAAACCTCAGATTTTAAACTTGAATTAACAATCCCATTGAAATTTGTCTGGAAAGATAAAAACTTTCCAAATGTTGTTGAGGGAGCAGGGTATGAAAGTATAAAATGCTTAAAACAAAATATTTAAAATAAGGATATTTTGACAACTTGAACTGATGAATTCCGGAGCATTTGCTGAAACATGTCCTACTAGGAATGGAATATCTTAGCTCAAGGACATTTATCATGTTTTTAAACCCATCAGTCTGTACGGTGGAGTATGCCCGCATATCATAGGCGAGGTAGCCACCAATAGCCTTCGAAATGGCTTTATTTCTAGTTTCATTCAGTTTTGGTCTATTCACATCAGTCAGTTTTAACTGTCCCTGCGTACCTGGTTTTACTACTTTTTGTAACACTTTCAGTTTTCGATTCGGCAGCACTTACTTCGTTGAAATCCACATTGTGTTTTCGTTTTAAATGATTTGCGAGGTTTGTAGTTGACCCTCCCTTATACTTGGCATCAACATAACGTGCGGCACGTTGCAATGTCCTTCGTGTCTTCTCGAAACCCAAAATGTAGCCAAACTTTCGATTTAAGATGAAACGCAGGCTCTTTAAGCTTGGCTTCTGCCATTTTGGTGCCCAGCAATGGCGTTGCCATGTAAAGTGTCGGCTACTATGATTGGACAAGAGCAAGGAGCCAAACCAATCAAATTGCACGTTTTATTTGGAAGCAAAACTGTGCTCTATTCCAGCCGATTGCTTTCTCCAGGGATGAGAATTTTCCGCGGATCTGCGGAATTCCGAGTTTTTCCCGCTGAAAATGTCATTTTTGTGAAACGTGTAAACCCGTTGAGAAAATTTCGGGGGGTAGGGGTCGGCGCGAGGCGAGGCTTGTGGTGGCACAAGCAGGCAGGACCGACCGACTGCCCACCAGCATCTTTCGGCAACGCTCATCGCAAAATTAGTTGCAGCTGTGATAACGGAAATCGTCGTTGCTTTCTTCAATATTTATGCTAACGACGATTTCCGGCAACGTTTTGGCGCTAGTTTCATCTCACTTCTACAATTCACGGAGAAACAAGCTACACGTACATGGTTTTGATCACTTCTTAAGTTCTAGTTATTTTGGTTAGTTTTCAGTTACTTCGCCAATATGGCGAAAGTTTTGGACCGCAAAAATGAGGATCGTGCCAGGGAAATCGAACGGGATAAAGAACTGTTTCCGATGGGCATGGCTCGATATTAGCGTTACCGTGCAGATAAGGACACAAACTGTGACGACGTGCCTAACAGAACATATCCGAAAAGTGGACGTGCCGGGAAAGGTTCTGTGTATTCTGTGCTCAGATATGATCAATTATGGAAACACAGGAGCTAGAAACATCCAGGAGCGCATCAAAACAAAAAAGCACAAAGGTACGTTTTACTTAAATTGTCAAAGATAGTCAGGAGGAATCTAATATATCGTTACGGTTACCTCCATTATCGCTCACGATATATGTCACGGAGTGAGCCGTGATGCTCGCGCGCACACACGCGCCTCTCACGCAAGCGCACAGCGCATAGGCAGTAATCTGCTGGCAACGTTCAAACATCTTGGCTGACCTGTCGCTGTGAGTTGCACTTCATTTTTGCCATTACTGTTTTCTGTATGGATATTACTGGTTTTCAAGCATTTCATACTCCACCGTTTGCCATAGTTTCTAACGAGAGCAGCATTTGTTACGAGTGCAGGGAAAGGCCGACCGGCATTCTAGTAACATTTGTTTGGCTCCACTCATGTAAAACGCATCACACATTTCTAAGCATTTTCATCTCCCATCTGTTAAGCATCGTCTATGGTCTAGGAAACGCGTACAAACCGGTTATTTCTAACGTCAAGTTTATTTAGTTCTAGCCTTTTTATAATACACAACAGTTTTCAGTAACTCATTACGCGAACTCCACATACTTCCTGTTTGTTGTGAGAAACCGAGGGACTGTACCATTGGCTTGTTATGAAGGGGTTTCGCGGGTGTTTGGTAGAACAGACTATTTTAACGGGGGTGTTTTACTGGTGTTGAGGAAACATGTATTTTACTATGCACTGAAGGGTTTTTGGTTAATGAAAATTATTTTGGATGTTTGTATATTTTGTGTTTGTTTCTTTAAATTATTTTGTATTTAGGATGTCATTATTTAGTTGATTGATTAATTTTGCAATTTGGGCTCAACTGCGGGCGGGGCTGCGGGTATGTAAGCTCTGCAGTAGCTCCAGAGCCTCAGTTGTGGTTGGAACGTCTTGTTTGAAGGTGCTGTGGTTTGGCTGGCTAATAGTTTTGTTCAGGGTCTTTTTGATTTAGTCTGGCAGACTTGAAGCCTCTTTATTTTTGTGTTTTCTTATTTTGTTTGTATAGTCTTCTTTTTGGCAATTTGAACCTTTTGGTTGGCGCACTGTAAATATTTGCACTATTTTAAGAAAAGTTTTGAAAATAGAAAAAAAAATTTTTTGGAGGAAGTTGTTTTCCGGCTCTCTGTCTGCTCCATCGCCGTCCATCCTTGCAACTAAAATAAATATATAAAGTTTATAAACGTTTTAAACCGTCATGGAATTTGAAAACATTCATTCATATATATATATATATATATATATATATATATATATATATATATATATATATATATAAATATAATATACGTATATGGAAAAGGGGGATTGTGAATTGGGCAAATGCCCCCTAGACCGGCCAGGCATTTCAGAGTTTTTTAAATGTCCCATTCTCATCCCTGTTTCTCGCGTCGATTTAACAATGTAAGTGTTGCGCAGTAAAAGTGCGTTTTATAAATCAGTAAAAATTGAAATACATACTGTCGCCGAATCGAGCCGAAAATACAGCTACATGGATCCATAATCGGTAGCCTGGCAAGCCAGGCTAAATGTGAATATTTAGTCTGGCCTCGATCCGTAGACATTTCTGAAGTGGGTAGGAGGAACAAACCGCTGTCTTTCAAACTGTCTCTATGCGTATAGGCCAACGCTCTGACCAATCAGCGCAACTGTGACGTAGTCAGAGCGACAGAAAGCAGTGGGGGAGGCCTTGAAATTAAGTAATTTTTCAAAATGCGTATTAATTAATAAACAGGTTCTAGATATTAAGAAGTTTGGAGATAATGACCACAAGTTTGGAGTCTGTACCACATACACATTTTTTTTCCAAGTGTTTTTCAAGGGTTTGCTTAAACTGTTTTTGAGAGTTTTTATTTAGTGGTGTTTGGTGAAATAATTTCCCTTAAATTTAAAATAACGGGAAAATAAGAAACAATCAAAAAGTAATGTTTCAAAGCTGTTTATTAATTCTTCGTACTGCACAAACAAGCCCCATCCTTTTGGCTACGAGCGGAGCCAGCTGGTAGATCAGACTTTTGCCATAGCCGGTCGGCAAAACAGCGAAAACGTCCTTCTTGAAAAGGAATGAGCGGAGAGCCTCTTCCTGCTCATGTTTCAACGAAAACTACAAGTCTAATTCTTCTAAAACTGATTCCAAAGCGGAGTCAAACGCGCGCTGTTCACTAGCCCGTAGCCATCTTTCCTGCTGTGCTTTCTCCAGCGTCGTGCAGCTTTGTCGTCACTCCTGCAAAAGCCCGCCCAAAGAATCCAAACAAAAACCTTGCATTGTGATTTGGCGGGCACGATTTGATGCCCGGGGTGTTTTTGTTTATATGGTGCAAGGCTAGACCCATTTGCTAGGCAAAAATATTTTTGGCCGCCAGGCGGGTGGGTCTAGTTTACTAGGCTACATAATCGGTACAGCAGGTACAAACTCGATTTTCGGTGCACTGTGGTGAATCGTTGCAGCTCTATCTGAGAGTGCAGAGGACTAATGCCGTATCTCACAACAATTAGTAATAATGAAGCTAAATTCGTGGATCCGCCCTGTGATTTGGAGCTGCTTCAAAATTTAATGGGTTCTTCCATGGTCCTTTCACCAAGTTTCATGGAAATCTCGTCAGTAGATCAAGTGCAGTCCTGCTTACAAACAAACAAACTGCACCAAAAACTGCTTTCTTTCCCTGATGTGTTAGAAAACGTGCCGTTATTTAACTCTAGATGGTTAGACAATATGTTTAACTTTCTCTTTGAAATGTCCCTGTGGATAAATCCTCTAGAGTAGAGATTAAATAAATCTGCGCTGAACAAATGAAAGTAAATACACAACACCCTCAAGCACAAGAGGAGAAGCAGTACAATGTGCATAGTTGATAAAATAAAACATCCGGGCTCTTCATCTCTTTGCTCACAGTGACTTTATGATCTTGCATCGGTGTTGTAAGCCTGAGTCATTCCTGTTTTGAGTCATTTTGTGCAAGTGTGCGTTGGTCATTATAGAATCACCCCAGTGCTGAGTTGTGGTCTTTAGTGGTGTTGGATGTTTCACTCAGTGCAGGGACAAGGAAGTTTTGTACCAAAGAGGACACGAAGATCCGCATAATTGTGCGTCTGGATGTTATTCGGAACGTTCATGGGAGAACTAGCAAGGTGTAATGGTTTAATAACTTTTTAAATACTCTATTATCTAGTCTCAAGTGTTGTAGTAGATGTGCTGTCTGTTAGGGGTGCCAGTAATTGTGACGTATGGATATAAGCAACAAATGTTACTAAAATAAAGGAGATGGACAAGGATTTGAATTGAAAAGGCAGAGTTGTAGCTTAAAGGTTCTGACTGCAAAGTTGAATTCTGGGTAAATTGTTCTATTTCTATTGCTCTTGGAGTTTCGAGATGTTTACCTGCTGCGCGCGCACAGTGCATCCTGCGTGTAAATGTTTTGCCGAGATAAAGAGTCCCGCGTTTTATGATTCCGGAGATTGCCCAAGCAAGCAAGCAGCAATGTCATGTGACCACCATGGGGCGTGTTTGTTTGACCGACTTTTAACCAAAACAAGTCGGCGTGAGCAAACATGGCGGACTCGGCTCTCCGTCCAGCTAAAAGCCAGCGGAAAAGAAAAAGCAAGCCTGCGTAGTGGATGCAACTGCAAGATAAAGCAAGGTTGGATGGCGTGTCATTTTTCTGGTCAGATAACTAAATCATTCTAGCTAGCGCTTGGCTGTCTGAGCCTTAAAGGACATGGGACATGGATTTTTTTTCTTTCTGGGTATAATTATGTATAAAGGACATAAGAAATGCCATCTAAATCACTGCAGGGCGTCAAAAATGTGAAAATCGTCACATTATTCAACTTTTTTTTATACATTAGCGTAAAACAATGATTCGTTAATTAGCTAAGCGGTCACGTGGCCCGTGACGTCACAAAAACTTTCCAAGGAGCCAGCGCTTGGGTATCTAATGTAAACAGGTTACCGAAATGGACACCATCGACAGTGACATTCCCGATGTTTCACAGAGATGTGAAGTTAGACCCTATCAATTCGAACCGATAGCTGGAAATTCACATGAACATAGATCTTGTCTTTACTCTGACGGGTCAGATGATTCTGAGAGTGAGAGTTCATTCAGTCCCCATGAAACTGAAAGCGGTCGGCTCGATAACACTTCCTGGTAAGTTAAAAACAATTCTGCTCAAAGGCTAATGATCTGTTGAAAGAAGTATTATTTTTGTATCATACATTGAAAGTTGGGGCGGCACGGTGGTGTAGTGGTTAGCGCTGTCGCCTCACAGCAAGAAGGTCCTGGGTTCGAGCCCCGGGGCTGGCGAGGGCCTTTCTGTGTGGAGTTCTCCCAGTGTCCGCATGGGTTTCCTCCGGGTGCTCCGGTTTCCCCCACAGTCCAAAGACATGCAGGTTAGGTTAACTGGTGACTCTAAATTGACCGTAGGTGTGAATGTGAGTGTGAATGGTTGTCTGTGTCTATGTGTCAGCCCTGTGATGACCTGGCGACTTGTCCAGGGTGTACCCCGCCTTTCGCCCGTGGTCAGCTGGGATGGGCTCCGGCTTGCCTGCGACCCTGGAGAGGGATGGAGCGGCTAGAGATGATGAGATGAGACATTGAAAGTTCATCATAGATCTAGCTAAAGTCCGTTGCAAGCTAGTTTTTTTTGCTGATATTTTTCGAGATTGATTGAGATACAATGCTTCCAGAGTCCGAGATGAAAACATTCAAAATGGCGAAACGAGTCAGAATTATGATAATCAATAATTGATACACCCAAAATTATAATACTGATCCTTACCGCATGAGGCCCATGGTAAAACCACACTTCCAGGAGGGGCTGCCGTCTGCCTCCCAAGCCGGCCGAGAGCGCTCCTCATTGGGCACGGCCAGGCGGGCGAATGCCCTGGTCCGTCCGCCCTGTCTAAAAAATAATGGTACAACTCCGAGTGAAGGTATCAATGCGCTGCCGAAGCGCGCAGAAGGTGTTAGTACGCCTGTCATTATAGTGCGGACTTTCCATCGCATAGAAAATCGCCACGTTTCAATTTGTGTAACTGAACTTGTTTCATATCACTGGTCATATAAACCTATGTAAACAGGAAAAACGCGGAAGAGTTTGGTCGCATCTAACTACAGCCCCAAAAAATACCATTGGCCATACTGAGCCTAGCTACATTGCTAACAGGAGTGACAGCGCGTCTGACTGACTGGGAGGTCGCAATACACCATGATGTTCAATGTACGTTAAACACTCTAAAAACGAAACAATCCAAGACACAAAAACTATTTTGTCGCATTCGTCATCATCACGATTCACACTTCTCCATATTCATCTACCCGCTTGTGCTGTACCTGAAAGTTTTTGTGACGTATGATCACGTGACGGCGGCTCTTCCGGTTGTAAAATATGCATATCGGAGCTCGAGCAGAAATGCCATATAATCATCACGAATATAACGATTTTGCTGAATTTAATAGATAATTTTGTATTTGTTGATGCAATTATTTCATATTTTTAATGGAAAGAAACTGATATAGCGTGCATTTATGTTTCATGTCCCATGTCCTTTAAATTGCATGGGCTTGAGTCCACGGTAGCGACCATGGAGTTGTACACCTAATGTTTTGATCTTACAGAGAAAGAAGCAAGAACACGAAAGCACTAACAGAGAAAAGAGATATTTGGCTTTTGTTTCACGGATCTATTTGCAAACGTCAATCACAAATTACATCCGTGCGACTCAAAATTCTCCGAGGTCGATGCAGAGTCATGATGTTTTCCGCACGTCGCCATCTTGGTATGACGCAGTTACATAGTTGTGCTAATTAGTTCAAGCTCCTCACGTATGGCTATTTCCATTGGGCCGTACTGTTTACCTCAGGAGGGAGGATATTCGGTCCCAAAGCGGAGGAAAGTGACTGTCTGGGCATTAAAACGACCACATCTTGTTCACATGATGATGTTCTTGCGAGACAGAGGAAAATGACATGCACAATTTAAAAAAAAAAAAAAAAAAAAAATCTGATGAATTTGCAGTCGGCACCTTTTAATGCAAGTCATTTTTGTTACCAGTCATTTATGCAAGATTTTTTTTCTTCAGTTCTTCAGAGTTGTTTATGGCTTGCCGTAGGTCATTTTCATTACTGCTTTATTTTTTTTTAAATATATATATAAAGTGTAGAGTTTTCTGACTCTAGTGAGGTCAGCATAACTAACAAAGGCGAACACGAAGCAGAAATAGCTTAAATGACCGCTGAGACACAGGAAATGGGGCAGAAATGACTGTTATTTTGTCCTGGAAGCAAATGAGAGTGGTCATGTTTGTTACTGCCAACTTTTGAAGCTATAACGAGGCAGAAATGGCAGCAACTACTGTCATTTTTGTTTGTCATTTAAGCAAACGTTGTTAAAGGTGATCAATTTAGAAGAACTGTATCACTTGGCACTGCCATCTTTTAAAAAGTGTATTGTGACACAGTGGATAACAATCAATATTCTAACGATATGTTCAGTTCTCGTGAGTATCCTTTTTAAGTCAAGTAGTAATGAACTAAAAGTTCTCTGGCAGAACACAGACTTCATTCAGAAACTCACGGGCGTGTCTCAGGATGGTCGATCAGATCCGACGTGAACGCTCTGCTCTACTTTGTGATTAGTGATGATAACCTGAATTTAATAATAATAATCTCATCTCATTATCTCTAGCCGCTTTATCCTTCTACAGGGTCACAGGCAAGCTGGAGCCTATCCCAGCTGACTACGGGCGAAAGGCGGGGTACACCCTGGACAAGTCGCCAGGTCATCACAGGGCTGACACATAGACACAGACAACCATTCACATTCACACCTACGGTCAATTTAGAGTCACCAGTTAACCTAACCTGCATGTCTTTGGACTGTGGGGGAAACCGGAGCACCCGGAGGAAACCCACGCGGACACGGGGAGATAAGGTATTAGGCAGAGACCCGTCCACCCGTAAATTTGACGGGCGATTGCCGATTTCAACGGGCAAGTATACACACAGACGGATACTGAAACGGACGATAATGCCGAAAATTTTCGCACATGAATACTCCCACATGTCATCCGATAAATCCAGTTATGTTCCGCCCACACACGGACTGGCCATCGGGAGTAGCGGGAGTTTTCCCGGTGGGCTGGTGGTTCAGCGTGGGCCGGCGGAGAAAAAAAAAAAAAAACAGTTGCGCGCTGGCCTTTAATATGATAAGCAATGTTAACAGTTTCTTTAACAAACTGTTAACATTGCTTATTACAGTTGCGCGCTGGCCTTTAATATGATAAGCAATGTTAACAGTTTGTTAAAGAAACTGTTAACATTGCTTATCATATTAAAGGCCAGCGCGCAACTGTTTTTTTTTTTTTTTTTCTCCGCTGGCCCACACTGAACCACCGGCCCACTGGGAAAACTCCCGCTACTCCCGATGGCCAGTCCGTGTGTGGTTCCGCCATCATTTACAAATCGTAAGAAACACAGTTTAATACGAAAAATACTGAAAACTTGAAATGAAAAATCAGAATATTTCATCGTTTCCGCCATTTTGGCCCGCACTGAATCTTGTAACATGCGGACTGAATAAATCGCGAATTCTGATTGGTCGAAAATTGCCAAACACCCTGCGTTGTAGTTTCCTCTTTCTTGGCGGGAGAACCGCATTTTTTTTTGCTGACTCACTCTTCTGGATCAAGATGAATCCCAACAAACGCCCCAAATTGAATGTGACAAAAACTGATTCGTTTTTCCACAAAAAGACAGAAAAGGTATGTGTGATACATTGATTAACAAGGGGGGTTCATTGGGGTATGGTAAAATAGAATACTGTTGGTTTTTTTTTTTTATTAAATACTGTAACTAGATCAAAAGATTATATACAATTCATTGTTGTTTATTTTCTTTTCACTTTTGTTACCAAATCAAACACCATACATACATCTGATACATTCAGGAGTGAAACTGAAAAAAATACAAAGTAAAAATATGCAATATTTCTGATCAAAAATTACACGCCATTTCACCCTGAAAATGTCCTAGAATGCAGGAAATGAAGTCTAAATTTCAAAAATTTTCTGGGGGGGCATGCCCCCAGACCCCCCTAGAGGGACTTCGCGCCTGCGGCGCTCGTCTTCGCACCTGCGGCGCTTATCAGGATTATATAAAATATTCTTTTTGACTGGTAAATTTCTTTTTCTGCCTAATACCCTACGGGGAGAACATGCAAACTCCGCACAGAAAGGCCCTCGCCGGCCCCGGGGCTCGAACCCAGGACCTTCTTGCTGTGAGGCGACAGCGCTAACCACTACACCACCGTGCCGCCCATGAATAAATATATAAAAAATAAAAGTAAAAAGCCCACCAAGTAGGGGTCAAGATGTAATTCCAGTGGTGTAGCAGCCACAGTCCCACCAAAAAGGTGCATGAAAACGAGTCCCACATCTCCAGCACAGCCGCCGCGCCGCCGCCAGCAACATCACTCGAACACCACGCCGTGGATCCACAAAGCGAGCAGAGAAGCTCCGCCACGCAGAGCGCTGGTGTGTCCCAAACCGCCTGCACAGCCGCCGCGACGCCACCGAGCAACATCGCTCGGAACATCACGCCAAGCGTTAAAGCGCAGAGCGCTGGACAGCCACGATGTAAAATGAGCAGCGAGCTCACTGCAGTCCACAGCTGGGAGTGCAGGCATCGCCCACGGCGAACCAAGGCCTGGAGGGAACCAACGCCCAAACTGGGTCCGGAGCCACACCACAACCGGCAGACAAAACACTCAAACATCAAACTACACAAACACACACACACACAAAAAATAAATTGAAAAAGAGAGAAAATGTATATTTAAAAAAAAGCTCCGGTGAGAAGCGGCAGCCAGAATGCGCATGACATGCTCTCAACCGGAAACGAGAAAAAAAGTCGCCTCACAAACATCTCACAATCAGGCTGATGACCCCAGCGAGTCCCTGCATCATGAATGTTCTCCCAAGGTATTTTTATCATTCAGCAGCTCTGTGTAGACGCCAGGGTTCAGTTCCGTGTGTGACTCAAAGAAGAAACTAGCACTTGCTCAACATGGTGGCTTAAAAAAAAAAAAAAAATCGTCATTTTATAAGATGTGCTGAAGCAACAGACTTTCTGGTTGAGTTTGTCGCAAATGAGACGACACTTTCAGCTTCTGTGAAACGCTGCCTTGAAAGGAAAACGACTCCTGTTGTGGATGTGTGGGATTTGTTGGAGAAATCCTCCTCCTGAAGGTTAACGTGGTTGCAGAAGCTTTGTTGAGGTTTAACTTTTATACGTTAATGAGGAATTCTGAATTTTTTTTTTTTAAGATTGTAATGATGTGGTGTTTTGTGTTTTTTCTAGGCTTCCTCCACTTGTGACTGCTAATCCCTCCTTCCATCCATCGTCCTCAAGCCAGTCTCGATCCTGGTGTCCTCTGCTCCCCCTCTCGTCCTCCGTGTCCTTGCTGAGCTCCAGTCGCGGTGTTAGCCCAGCCTGCTCTCCTCTAGTGCTGGCATGGCGGGGCGAGTAGGAGTGACGCGGACCAACGGCACGACTGCCGCCGCCGCCAACAAGATCTGCCAGTTCAAGCTGGTGCTGCTGGGAGAGTCGGCCGTGGGCAAGTCCAGCCTGGTACTGCGTTTCGTCAAGGGCCAGTTCCACGAGTACCAGGAGAGCACCATCGGAGGTGTGTGTGTGTGTGTGGTCAGAGTTTTATTAAATGAACACGTTTGATATCAGATGTGGCTCTTTACAGCTACTTTAACATCCACTTGTGTACGAGTCAATGATTGATTTATTGAAGGATTCAAATCATGATCATGTTAATCATAATCTAGAAAATGAATAGAACTTACCTTTTTTTTCCTTATAGTGAATTTGATTAGCAGTAACGTATATAAAAAAATCTCTCTCTCTGATATAAAATGGTATACATACCTGTATAAGCCTTCAGTCAGTCTAGTTTCAGTGTTTGTTTAAAAAAAAAAAAAGTTTGATTTCCAAAATGCAGGTGAGGCATGGCGTTAAGATAGAGCTTGCACTAGTCATGTGATCGTGCTATTTTTGTGAAGACCCGAATGTTCACCGATGACGTACTCCACCCATGTACGCCATGAACTTTTAAAAATGTATACATTTCTACAATGGTAGAAATGTTTAAACAATTCCTGATACATTTGTACGCCACTCGGACAGCTATCGTCTTTGTTTTTCCCCAGGGAATAATTCTTCTTAGCTTCCAGCTAAATTATGGGATCGTGTAGCATAGTGTGATGCGTTTGCATAATACGGCTGTAGTAGATCATCTAGGTACCGATCGACGACTATAAGATGCTTGCCGAGTATTCGGACACCATACATACTGCTGTTTGCATACTAATCAGTGGCGAACTGTTACTATTAGAGCTGGGACTTGAGCTCAGCCAAGACTTAGCTAGACACACCAAAAAAGCAACAGGGCAAAGGATTTTGCAAGGGATTAGCGGCAGGCTGCCAGGTCGCTCTGTTGTGTGGAGTTGTCGATGTTGATTTTCAAAGTAATTGAGTAAATTACAAAGGGAAATGAATACTGGAGTCTGGGTGAAGAATACTGTTGCGAGCGTGCAGCGTGGAAGAAATCTTATGCCGCTTTTCCACTACCAACGCGGCTGAGTCGGGCTGAGCCGTGCCGTGCTGAGTTGGGCTGAGTCGAGCTGAGTGGGGCTGTTGGAGTTGCATTTCGACTACAACCGTGCTGAACCATGCTGGCTGGAAGTGGGTGGACACATTGGGTGGAGTTAGCGAAAGTGGGTGGACGTCACGTGATGTCGTTAGGTGGCGCAAACGGTGACATCAGTGACCTTTTAAGCGGTAGTCTCACGACCTGGATAGTAAACAATAAACATGGAGTCGTTAGTGTTGCTGGTCTTGGTGCTGTGGCTTGTTGTCACCGACAACGCCAACAGATACTGGCAAGAGCGTATAGATGAGGCGAGGCGCATAAGGCTTCAGAAATTCTCGTAATTCTTCTTCTTCCGGGTTTACGGTGTTTACAGATCCCAGCGTGCTCGCGGGGTGTGTGTGGGCATGTGAGGACACTCCTCCTCACCAATCAGTGCACAGGGGAGTGTCTCCTCACGCCCCTAGCCCCACTCGGCTCGGTTTGGCTTGCTTCAGCCCCACTCCGAAACCGTGCGAGTTTTGGGTGCTGAGCAGGGCTGAAGCGAGCCGAGTCGTGCTGCTCTGAGGTAGTCGAAACGCGAGCCGTGTCGGGCTGAAGTGAGCTGAAAAAGGGTAGTGGAAAAGGGCCATTAGTTTCTCGGTTGTTAGCCTGTGCAGGGTTAGCCTGGACCCGCCCATCCTAAGTGTGGCGCAACACGGGGGCCTGTTGCGAACTTAGTCGGGCAAGGCAAGCTATCTACAGCTCTTCCAAGCTCCTGAAAAATCGGGAGCCAATCAACTTTGAGCATCTCCAACGGCCCTGGGTAGAGGCGTGTTCAAGGCAGTGACGTAGTAGAACTGCGACCGGAAGCCATAGATTGTTTACAGAATCTATGCCGGAAGCGCTTCATTCACTAGAAACATTACGAACATGGAGCAGCGGCAAGCCTTTGACACAGCGGTAGATGCTGTGTTGAAAGCATTCAACGGGAAGTTCTCATTGAAAACGGAGCAAAGAGCAGCCCTGGAGGTATTTATCTTCTTCCTGTTACTCAAGCAGTTTCCGTCGCGTCACATACGTCAGAGGAAAGAGTGATGTGATTGGTTTAAGCTTCGTCACAGCCTTTTCTGGCTTCAACCAGTAGCAAACTGAGGCATTTCAGGGAGGCGGGTCAACCATGCCTTTGGGAAACGGTTGGGCTTAATATCTTTGCCAGACCAAATGCTCACAGAGCTTTGAAGTTACGTTAGCCAGACTAGTGCAGGGTGGCCGCGGGTCCTTAAGTCTTAAATTTAATTTTCCTAAAATAAGGCCATTAAAAAGTCTTAAATTGTCTTCAATTTCAAACCCCGTGGTCTTAAATTTTCAATCTTAAATTTATGGAGATTTTGCTCAGTCATATCGTTAAAATGCGGTACACTTTGGATGGGTTTAATCATTTTTGATGCTCACAATTATACCGCGCAGGCTCCGAATCCACCAGTTGCTAGACGCACGCGTGCTTGACAACCACTCAGTGCCTGATCTGTTGATGGAGGGTAGTCCGAGCCACAGTGGGTAAATGTAAATTTAATGACGACTGGCTGCAAGATGCAAAATACTCGTGGTGGCTGAAAGCTGTACCCAAAGATGCCAACGAGGCATACTGTGTAGCATGCTGTAAGACTTTTAAGTCGGGCACAATGGGGATAAGAGCGGTGGACTCTCATATGAAGAGCGCCAAGCATGTTGCTTTTGCTAAAGGCTGCGAGCATCAGCCTCAAATATCCGACTTCAGCGCTGCCACCACCAGGGCTCGAAATTAACTTTTTTCCTTTGTGTCCCTCAGTGGTCCCGAATTCTGTGTTGTATTGTCCCGAATGGAAGCAATAGTGTCCCCATTTTTTTCCTCTCTGAAATAACCAGTGGTTAATATTATCATATGAAGTCTCATCTCATTATCTCTAGCCGCTTTATCCTGCCCTACAGGGTCGCAGGCAAGCCGGAGCCCATCCCAGCTGACCACGGGCGAAAGGCGGGGTACACCCTGGACAAGTCGCCAGGTCATCACAGGGCTGACACATAGACACAGACAACCATTCACACTCACATTCACACCTACGGTCAATTTAGAGCCACCAGTTAACCTAACCTGCATGTCTTTGGACTGTGGGGGAAACCGGAGCACCCGGAGGAAACCCACGCGGACACGGGGAGAACATGCAAACTCCACACAGAAAGGCCCTCGCCGGCCACGGGGCTCGAACCCGGACCTTCTTGCTGTGAGGCGGCAGCGCTAACCACTACACCACCGTGCCGCCCATCATATGAAGTTACTATTATATTTGTAACTATGTGATTTTGAACCCTTTTATATCATTTTTACAGTAAGTCACAAGACACAAGCGACACATGTCCTATACATCATCTACTTCAAAATTACAGTTATTGCATTTTCAGTTTATTAAACTTTGGCGATCTCACTGTATGAATAGGTACCCGTTTATTTAAAGGGGCCAACTAGCTCATTCAGAAAATGTTTCAACTCCCTACATCTGCAGTACACTTTAGTTGAAAATAAGACCCCTTTTATGTTCATTTCATCTACTTATACCTTGAATATCTGTTGGCACTTATAAGGCCAACTTATAATTTTCACCATTACCGTTATCCATTTTTATGAACTTTCCGTTATCCATTACCGTTATCCATTTTTATGAACTTTCCGTTATCCATTACCGTTATCCATTTTTATGAACTTTCCGTTATCCATTTTATGAACTTTCGCTGCCGAAACATGGGTGCAAATGTTAGCAACATCAGCATAGTGCCAGGTCCGAGCCTAGTTGTGCTGCTGACTGACTAAACTTTCTGAACTAGAAAGACACCAAGAAAACTCACTTATTCTGTTGAACGGTATCTTCCGTCAATATCATCCACATCATTCCTGTTGTATTTTATAACGTGTCTAACAGTGTTCATTAAGTTCATTCAGTTGCTAGCGTTGCCTGCAGACCAGGCGATGACACTTTGGATCCTGAAGGTCCCGGAGACGTTATGTCTGGGCTTTCAGTTTCTTCCCCGCGGTCGGTCCGCTTCAACCACTTCAGCATTTTTGTTCTGGCAAGAGTCGGCGCAGCGTGTGCGGTAGCAATTCCATTCCAAGTCCATATAATGCGGACTCCGGCCGAAGATTCTAGAACAGAATGCGCTGCTCTGTAGCCTACGGATGCAGGTGCATCGAAAGTGTAGCTACTATGTATTTTTCGCTGTTAACGTTTTAAAATTAAAATTGACAAATTAGGTGAATGTCTACGTATGTGTTAGGGCTTTGTAAATAATATTAATGTAGAACTTTTTTCTAGATCTATTTTTTTCCATTGTCCCGGGATTGTCCCAGATATGATAATTTTGTGTCCCGATGACATTTTTTATGGTCCCCGGGACATCGGGACACCATTAGTTTCGAGCGCTGGCCACCACTAACGGTCGTGGAGAAGAGGATAGATCTGCGAGATGTAAGAGAAAATTGTGTGTGTGTGAGAGAGAGAAAATTGCGTGCATGTGAGAGAATAGTATTGTTTGTGTGTGGGTATCGTTCCAAGTGTTTTAAGAAGTGCAAGTGAGCGTACCTTTCAAGTGAGTGAGCTGACGTTTCAGGTGTCTGTGCATTCACGTTGTTTAACTGTTGTTTTCTGCATTGTTGTTCGACCAAAGATGGACTTGAACAATTCTGCTTACAATGTGACTCCCCAAGCAGAGAAAATAATAATTTTAAAAAAATGTTGCATTGGATTCTGTGTGTGAGACTTCATTCACATTTTCACATTAGATTTAAACGCTGTGACTGCATTCTGATTGTCGCATAGTTACAAGTTTATCCGATCCTTGTTTTGTGTTCTGAATGTGTGAATGTCTGTCAAGGAAAAGAAATGAAGTACTTCTACTAGAATAGTGTTTTCTGGTGAATGTTTACAAGAACAATAAGTTACATTACATTATAGTTTTTTTTTGTTTGTTTGTTTTTTTCAAGAGTACGTTTTTGCATGACTTTAGATTTGGTCTTAATTTTTTTTGGAACATGGTATGAAAAAGTCTTAGGCCATGTACACACGTAGCCGGGTATTTTTAAAACCGAACATCTCCCCCGTTTATAAAAATGTTTTATCCACACCACCTCGTCTTCGAAAAAAATCCCTTCCACACATAACCGAACATCTGCGTTTTCAATCACATTCATAAGCATTCCAAACCTGTAGATGGCATTATTTCCCCAAATCCTACCCCCTAATCACATCAGAATAGCCCTCTGTTGGCGTCCCTTCCGCCTAAACATAAAACATGGCGCCAAGCTCGTTCGTCTGGACAGACTCGGAGACAGAATTGCTTCTAAACACAATTTTGGAGTATAAACTTTAAAAGACGCAAGAAAACGTTGATTGGGAATCTTATCAGTAGTTGGGCTTCTAAAATTAAACATGTAAATAGCCCCTGCACAATAATTAACGCTTTCACGGCACTACTCCGATCCATTACTCTTTGTCCATGCTTAATCTGGCTTCTGCAGTAAACAAAGGTCGCACGTTTGACGTCAGGGCAGATTTGTTGTCATTTTTTTGGCGCAGATTGTGACGTTCTAAAACGCAAAACTCCGGTTATCTCTGTCTACATGAAAAGGCATACACGGAGTTTTCAAAAATCTTCACTTTGCCCGGAGTTTTTTTTAAATATTCGTTTTTGATGTGTTTTCATGTGGATGACAGGCCAAAACATAGAAAAATATCTTCGATTTAGCAGATACCCGGCTACGTATGGACGGGGTCTTAGGGTGTTTTCACACTTGGTCCCTTTCAGCCATCTAACCGAACTCAGATCGATGACTCAGCATTTTTTGTGCATATGTGAACACTCCAACCGTACCCGGACCCCTTTAAAGCAAACCGAACTGAGACCACCTCAGGAGGTGGTTTCAGTACGGTTCGCTAAAAATCAACGGTACGGTTCGCCTAATCTGCGCATTGTGAACAAAAATCGCACCGGGTTCACTTCGCCTTTTTCACTGTAGTTTAACCTTCTTCGTTTGCCGTAGTTGGTCACGTGACTGTAGCAGGGAAACTCAACTTCCTTTTGGAACTTACCACAGCCGCTTTACAGTTCTCTGAACTTACTGACTGACGAGTCGGCCACAATAATATAACTATATTTTTTATTTATATATATATATATATATATATATATATATATATATATATATATATTTATATTTATATATATTAATTAATATAATACATTTATTTTCCTTAATCCGCACTATTTTTGATCAAAGAATACAGCAGGGCAAGCATGGCAGCAGACATTTTGATTCAAGAGAAAATTACCCAGAATTCCGTGCACTGGGGGTCTGAGGGCTCTAGAGGACCTGGTGTGAACAGAAAGAGGACTGAGGCCCTATCAAAACTTAACAGGACCAGAAAGAGAACCCAGTCCTCTTTGTAATAAATTCAGTGTGAACACAAAAAGAACAGTTCTTTTTCTGTTGGTCCACTTTTTGGTCCACTTAAAGAGGACTGAGTCTGGTTCCTTTAAAGGGGACCAGGTGTGAAAACACCCTTAAATTTAACTTGGACAAACCTGTAGACAGCCTGCTGTGCTACTTGCTCTTGATAGCACCGGCTTGACCACTTTATTAGCATTCGCTAACACTACTGATAAACGCTACACTGGCTGGAAGGTGACTTCACTGCTGCACTGACTTTGCAGAGTCGTGGTTAAGCTCGTGTTGGCCAAGGGTAATTAAATTTTTGGTCCCTCCTGCTATAAATCAAAATCCGATTTGGTTAATTCATTTGTCACTTCCTACATAAACACACACTGCCATGGCTTTCTGTCCCAGCAATGATGTCCTAACCAATGAATGAGCCAGCTCTAAACTCTTCTCAGCCGAGAGACAACAAATAAACAAAAAAAATCTCATTGGATAACTCAATTTTAACGATTTCAGGACAGTAACCCTTTCATTTCTGAAGCAAATTTGATAGAAAATGAGGTTAAATTAGAAGAGAATAATTATAATGAAAGCAATTAAATATAACATTTGAAATGCTGCTATGTTTGGGCTTCTTTGAAGGCCTGGAAGGCTCTGACGATTCCCCCCTCTGGTACTAATGGTATCCGAGTATGCGTGTTTGGACGCAGGACCAGGTTTCCTGGTTTGGAGATAAATATTTTATTTATATATGTTCTAACTCTATGGTAAGACCACATAATGGGAGAGATGGCTGATGTGACCGTGGAAACAGTAGTCATGGCGTGTGTTGGTATCTTGAGAGCATTTGGTATTGAGGAGTCTCGGATTCCATGCTCTGGATCTCAGGTGTTAAAGGAGGCGACTCGGTGTTGTCAGACTCTGTTAGCAAACAGAGGTTGTGTACCCGTCCCTAAAAGTAGGGGTGCCAATAATTGTGATGCAAGCGATGTAGGGTGACGGGATGGGAATAAGAAATGTTCTTAAAAATAAATGAGACGACTGTAACGCGTTTGAAGTAAGAAGTGATTTGTTTATTAGAGAGAATTTTATTGTCTTGGTTCTTCCAAGTTGTTTCTAGGTGCAGGTCGTTTTTGTTCCTGCTAACATTTGGGGCTGTAGTGGAGCTGTTAAAGCTGTCCATATCTCACCACAGATCTAAAAATGACACCAATAAACAAGACAAGGATGCAACAAAAATGACCAAGGCAAAAGTATTGACACCTGCCCGGATTTTACCAAGAATAAAATTGATGATTATTTTTTTCAGTCGCCTTAAGGCCAATTTATGCTGACAACCCAGTCCTTGCAGACGGCGTCGCAGACAGTGTCTGCATAGCCCCCCCACCTTCGCAGACGCTCTGCGTGCACCTCCCAAAAATTGTGACCACCGCAGAAGCCTCGCAGACAGCGTCGCAGACGAGGGGGCTCGGATTGGTCCACTCTACATCCGCTGTACACGCACTTCCGCTTCCCTTCTTTCCCGGTTTGGTTTGTTTTCACGACCGCCATTTTTAAAAACACGAGCGAAGATGGAGCAGCACGAAGAGCGGTTGATCGAGGAAGTACGTACATCTATACGACTCCAGTTCTAGTCATTCTAAGTAACCGGAGGATAAACACTCCACTAACCACACCCACCAACTACTCCTAGCGATTTCGCGACTTCGCGCCCCCTTGCGTTGTGGCAGTGAATAACATCGCGCACGCCTATTACTCCCCGCTCAACGATAAATTACAACTGTCTGCGAAAGCCTTGTCGCAAGAGCATGCAGAGGCCTTTACTGTTCATAGTTTCGACAGTTTCTTTTTAAAAATATGTAGGATCTAATCTCATTATCTCTAGAGCCTATCTCTAGAGCACACTCACATTCACACTCACATTCACACCTACGGTCAATTTAGAGTCACCAGTTAAACTAACCTGCATGTCTTTGGGGGAAACCGGAGCACCCGGAGGAAACCCACGCGGACACGGGGAGAACATGCAGACTCCGCACAGAAAGGCCCTCGCCGGCCACGGGGCTCGAACCCAGGACCTTCTTGCTGTGAGGTGACAGCGCTAACCACTACGCCACCGTGCCGCCCTATGTAGGACTTGACCTAGTAATTTATGACTAAATAGCATGGATTTGTTTTAAAACTTAGATTTTTATCCCCTTGGAAGACATTTAAAGGTGAGCTTTCTTTCCCTGTGTTTTTTTTTTTTCCATAACCTTATCATCAAGGGTGCCAGTAATTCCAAAGTTAGTTATGAGCTCATTCACTTCCAGATGTGCTTTAATGTTATTTCTTCAGTTAATGGATGCCAAATTTATTTATTTAAAGGTGCTTGTTTATTTACTTGTATGAGTTTGTGTGTTTAGTGGGAGCAGTTAGCTATTCCTTTGCTGGAAAAGGATATTTGGCGACAGTGAGGGAGAAAAATCACGATTGGCGGAAACGGTGTCGTGACTTAAATTGAGGTCTTTTTATTTTTTTATTTTTATTACTTCGTGGGCTTGGAGACATGAAGACTCGGTATGTCTCAGCCAAGTCTTTTCTCACAATAAATGCTACACTGTGATTAAGTGCCTTCAAGGTTAAATGGCTTTGTGTGTTCGTGAACTGCAGGCCGTGACGTCGTTAGAAAGGTGAGCTGGTGCTTTCCTTGTGAGCGAGCTGACAGGAAGTAGCTACACCTCGTGCACGAAGTAGAGGAAGCAGCACGGCTGTGGAATTTCCTGGATTTTCTGGTTTGTGTGCGTGCGCGCACACGCGTCTGTCTCCGTATTGAAACCGTCTTGTTTTTAGTGGCCACCTACTCAGTGTGAAAGAGATCCTTTAGTGAAAGGACCGGCTTTTGATGAGAGATTAAATTGTGTGCAGAAACGGAAGGAAATTCTACGTCTTATTCCATACAGGATGCCACATGCTTACATCAGCCGCAGTGTACGGACAGGATTCGGGTTTTTTTTTAAAAATATCTTCCTCCTGCTTCCCCCCCCCCGTCGAGCGTCAGGTCAGAGGTCACAGAGCTGTGTACCTAAAGTCATGTGAGCAGCTTTGCTGACTTGCCACAAGTAGTGTAGCGGCTAACATGAAATTTTCACCAGAATATTTCACTTGGTGAGCAAAGCATGAAAACTGGCACACATGTAGATCAAACCATACTGTTTCCAAAACAATCGTTGGCCATCGCGATTTCCGCCATTTTGAAAACAGCGGCGGCCATCTTTAAAATGGCGGAAATCGCGATGGCCAACGATTGTTTTGGAAACAGTATGGTTTGATCTACATGTGTGCCAGTTTTCATGCTTTACAGTCATTTTCAACAACCAAACTTCCGAAATATGGACATGTATCTTTATCGTGGTCGTTTTTTTGGCCGGATTTTCACAATTTTAATGTAGAAGGCTTTGGTTATTATGTGAGTGAAGTTATAATGACTATTCTTTCAAAATAATTCAACATGGATCAAAACTGTCCAGGAGCATGATAAAAGTTTGATTCAAAAGGGCAACTAATGGCCCTTTTCCACTACCCTTTTTCAGCTCGCTTCAGCCCGACACGGCTCGCGTTTCAACTACCAAAGAACAGCACGACTCGGCTCGCTTCAGCCCTGCTTAGCCCCTAAAACTCGCACCGTTTTGGAGTGGGGCTGAAGCGAGCCAAAGCGAGCCGAGTGAGGCTGGGGGCGTGAGCAGACACTCCCCTGTGCACTGATTGGTGAGGAGGAGTGTCCTCACATGCCCACACGCCCCGCGAGCGCGCTGGGATCTGTAAACACCGTAAACCCGGAAGAAGAATAATTACGAATTACGAGAATTTCTGAAGCCTTATGCGCCTCGCCTCATCTATACGCTCTTGCCAGTATCTGTTGGCGTTGTCGGTGACAACAAGCCACAGCACCAAGACCAGCAACACTAACGACTCCATGTCCTCCATGTTTATTGTTTACTATCCGGGTTGTGAGACTACCGCTTAAAAGCTCACTGATGTCACTGTTTGCGCTGCTTAACGACATCACGTGACGTCCACCCACTTTCGCTAACTCCACCCAATGTGTCCACCCACTTCCAGCCAGCACGGTTCAGCGCGGTTGTAGTCAAAATGCAACTCCAACAGCCCCACTCAGCTCAACTCAGCCCAACTCAGCACGGCACGGCTCAGCCCAACTCAGCCGCGTTTGTAGTGGAAAAGCGGCATAAGAAACTGTTTTATATTCTCAAAAGAGTAAATTGCAAACACTACCAGGGCACAATGGTGCAATTTACTGCCGTTAAACTCGGCATGGGGTTCAGTGTAAGCTTTGTTCATTATTGATACAAAGTCTCCCAAATACATTACGATCCGCCCCGTATATACAGGCCGTGATGTCGTATCCGAATTGACGGAGTGTGCCAACGCGGGAGAGCCGGGCCAAGAGGGACGGGGCTAAAAGTCCCTTGAATGGTGTACAGATCGCACGGGAATTAAATTGCACTGGATGAACGATCGGGCGAGGTGTAGGAATTCCATCTTCGAACCTAGTTGTATCCCATACGTTAAAGTGTTATAGCTGTAGGTGGTAAAAGGATAATCCCTCGGCCTTCAGTTATTGATAGTGACAAGTCATTTTCCTTATTACTGCGTTTATTACACCATTTTGAAAATCATGGCAGCCATCTTGAAAATGGTGGAAACTTGAGTGGCCAACGATGATTTTTGGTCAGGTACATGCAGACAAAGTTTCATGCAAAATTTGGTGCTTTGCTCACCAAGTGAAATATTTTACCAGCTATCCGCTCCACTAAAGTTCTAACTTCTGTGTGTTTTAACACACATTTCAGGATTTTCTCCTTTTTGTCTTCTCACTTGTTGAGCGCTGTTATTTCCAGCACATCCCAAGTGCCGCTGTTTCAGTGAAGCGAGTCAGAGCTTGAAAGAAATCTGGGATCATTTCAAAAATAGTGTAATTTTTTTTCCATTCAGCAGATCAACTAAATATTTTTTTGGGCAACGATAACGCTTGAATAAAGGGAGAATGTCTACTTTATGACCTCGTTAAGTGATGCTTTTGCACGAGAGTGAATTGAAGAGCGCTGGGTTATTTATTTAGCACGATTTGTTGTCCTCATTAGCGTAATTCTGCATCTGTAATTTCTTCCTTCCTTACAGCCGCATTCCTCACACAGACAGTCTGCTTGGATGATACAACAGTAAAGTTTGAGATTTGGGACACAGCCGGGCAAGAGAGATACCACAGTTTGGCTCCAATGTACTACAGAGGAGCCCAGGCTGCCATTGTAGTCTACGACATCACTAACACAGTAAGAGCACGCACACACTCATCATAGCTGTGTAACGCTCAAACTCAAGGATCTGGTGCTCAAATCCCTGATGTGGACTTAGGCGCTGTTTACACATACCCGGGTATTTTTAAAAACGCGTATTTTCTAAACTCCGTTTTCCAAAATAACTTCGTGCACACAGCTGCGTTTTTTTATTTTTATTTTTTTTAAATTGCGTTTATATTGATCCGCATAAATACGCTGTCAAGAGCTGTTAAACTACGCCAAGACTGTCGGTGGCAGTGTTAGAAGAATGACAATTCCACACAAGCCAATCGGAAGCCTCATCGAGAACCGCCGACACGAACGTCTTCCTGTTCCTTTCAAAGAAGAAAACATGGCGCCAGGGTCGTTTGTTTGGACCGACAGCGAAGTGGACAACGCCATTCTCGAAATTCTCCCACCGGATAGCAGTCCGTCCAGGTCGAACCCAAAATCGCTGACGCTGGCGGTGGTACGGTCGGGCTCTTTTGGTCACCAGAAGCTCCGCAATTGCTGCCCTCCGAGCCCTAATGCGTCTCTGCTGGTCTATGAGCTTTATTCTCAAAAGCAAACAGGCGAATATAGCTCTTAATAACAGAAATGCTGCTACTCTGAAGGCCTCTGCATGCTCTTGCGACAAGGCTTTCGCAGACAGCTTTTCGCAGACAGTTGTAATTTATCGTTGAGCGGGGAGTAATAGGCGTGCGCGATGTTATTCACCGCCACAACGCAAGGGGGCGCGAAGTCGCGAAATCGCTAGGAGTAGTTGGTGGGTGTGGTTAGTGGAGTGTTTATCCTCCGGTTACTTATAATGACTAGAACTGGAGTCGTATAGATGTCCGTACTTCCTCACTTCCTCGATCAACCGCTCTTCGTGCTGCTCCATCTTCGCTCGTGTTTTTAAAAATGGCGGTCGTGAAAACAAACCAAACCGGGAAAGTAGGGAAGCGGAAGTGCGTGTACAGCGGATGTAGAGTGGACCAATCAGAGCCCTCTTGTCTGCGAGGCTTCTGCGGTGGTCACAATTTTTGGGAGGTGCGCGCAGAGCGTCTGCGAAGGTGGGGGGGGGGGCTACGCAGACGCTATCTGCGATGCCGTCTGCGAGGACTGGGTTGTCAGCATAAATTGGCCTTGAGTGTTTCCATGCTTGTCATATGTACAATGGTCGCTCTTTTGTGGCGCAAAGATTGCGTAAAACTCCGTTTTGGTCTCTTTACACACGAACGCAAAACGGAGTTTTCAAAAAATCTCCACTTTTGCCGGGGTTTTTAGAAAGAATCGTTTTCAGAGGAAAAAACTCCGTTTGTGTATAAACGAAAGGCACAAACGAAGGCAAAGGTCTGCGTTTTTAAAAATACCCGGGTATGTGTAAACGGCACCTTAAAGGGGTGTCTAAGAGTAAATGTTCTCGTACAAGGCCTTTTTTTTTTGCCATGCAGGTCAGCATGAGATGAGGTTTTTCATGATGTTCTCACTCTCCACACTCGCACCACAAAGGTGCTGCGTAGTTTCACTATCTCATCTCATCTCATTATCTCTAGCCGCTTTATCCTGTTCTACAGGGTCGCAGGCAAGCTGAAGCCTATCCCAGCTGACTACGGGCGAAAGGCGGGGTACACCCTGGACAAGTCGCCAGGTCATCACAGGGCTGACACATAGACACAGACAACCATTCACACTCACATTCACACCTACGGTCAATTTAGAGTCACCAGTTAACCTAACCTGCATGTCTTTGGGCTGTGGGGGAAACCGGAGCACCCGGAGGAAACCCACGCGGACACGGAGAGAACATGCAAACTCTGCACAGAAAGGCCCTCGCCGGCCACGGGGCTCGAACCCGGACCTTCTTGCTGTGAGGCGACAGCGCTAACCACTACACCACCGTGCCGCCCTAGTTTCACTGTGTGCTGAGAAAAATACTACTCGTATTGAACTACTTTCTTCCTTCTGATAATTAGATCTTCAGTTTAACCATCTCACTTCCTCCCAGAGCTTTATTTAGGACTTGAATGCAAGCTCAGGATACAAGTACGAGTGCTGCGGTTTAAAATTCACCTCGCACTTTACAACACTGAACCTTTGCTTGCTTTATTATTAGATCTTCGAGTGGTACGTTTTGGTCATTGCGCTGCCTTTTAATTATCAGGAGGCCAACACACAAACACACACGCTCCATGCACTTCTGCTCAGCAGTCTCAGCTGACTGACTGACTGACTGCTGAGGTCAGTTATTACTCACCGTGTGACGAACAGACCTTTGCTCTGTACTGTGTACTCTCATTTCCGTAGTTATTTTAAAGCAGATATGACTTGGTGTTTTTTTTTTTTTTTGTAGCATTTTATTGAGGTGTGTTGAATTTTACCGTAGTCTTCATACTTGCGCCAACCGACATTAGTATGCATGACAGAATTCTTGTTCAAGCAATCTTTTGCTAATGAGCATGCTGAATTCCAGGACACTTTCACCCGAGCAAAGAACTGGGTAAAGGAGCTCCAGAGACAGGCCAGCCCCAACATCGTCATCGCTCTGGCTGGGAACAAAGCCGACCTTGCTAACAAGAGAGCTGTGGATTTCCAGGTATGTGCGTGTCTGCATTTTCTGGACAAAGGTTGCCATGATGATGATGATGATGATCATGCGCTCAGGCATATTTCTGACTTCTACACACGTCTTCTCAGGAAGCGCAGGCGTACGCAGACGACAACAGCCTGCTGTTCATGGAGACATCCGCTAAGACTGCCATGAATGTCAACGAGATCTTCATGGCCATCGGTAAGCAGCAGCTGTCGCAACTTGCGAGCGGCGCTTTCGTCCACGTCTTCATGCGGCTCGAGAAGATGTTAAAAAAAAAATGTGGAGTTGGTTAATCGATTAAAAAGGCACTGCAGGTTTTAATTATAAATCGATCACTTTTGTGTCATGAATTTGGCAGGAGAATAAACTTTGTCGAACTGTCCGTCAACAATTAGATTTCATCCTCTTTTGAGAATGAGAAATGCTTTATTAACCCGTAGATCGCAGCCCCAATAGGCTGAATTGCGTATTATGTAAATCATGGTAAATAAATACTAATTATCTATACAAATATTCAATAAAATTTTCCTGATCAATTTCAGTGCAACTTTGAAATTCAATTAGGTTCACGACATGATGTTTTCAAAGAGTTTTTCAAACGATTTGTTTTGAATTTAGGTACAGTGCTGAGCGTAAATGAGTGCACTCTCTTTGAAAAGTCACATTTTAAACAATATCTCAATAAACACAAGCAATTTCCAAAATGTCGACAAGACAAAGTTTAATATAACATCTGTTTAACTTATAACGTGAAAGTAAGGTTAATAATATAAACTTAGATTACACATTTTTCAGTTTTACTCAAATTAGGGTGGTGCAAAAATGAGTACACCCCACAACAAAAACTACTACATCTAGTACTTTGTACGGTATGGCCTCCATGATTTTTAATGGCAGCACCAAGTCTTCTAGGCATGGAATGAACAAGTTGGAGACATTTTTGCAACATCAATCTTTTTCCATTCTTCAACAACGACCTCTTTTAGTGACTGGATGCTGGATGGAGAGTGATGCTCAACTTGTCTCTTCAGAATTCCCCATAGGTGTTCGATTGGGTTCAGATCAGGAGACATACTCGGCCACTGAATCACTTTCACCCTGTTCTTCTTCAGAAATCCAACAGTGGCCTTAGATGTGCGTTTAGTCATGTTGGAAAAGTGCACGACGACCAAGGGCACGGAGTGATGGTAGCAGGTTCTCTTTCAGTATAGAGCAATACGTCTGTGAATTCATGATGCCATCAATGAAATGCAGCTCCCCGACACCAGCAGCACTCATGCAGCCCCACATAAGGACACTGCCACCACCATGTTTCACTGTAGGCACCAGGCATTTTTCTTTGTATTCCTCACCTTTGCGACGCCATACAGTTTTGAAGCCATCAGTTCCAACAACATTTATCTTGGTCTCATCACTCCAGAGTATAGAGTCCCAGTAGTCTTCATCTTTGTCAGCATGGGCCCTGGCAAACTCTAGGCGGGCTTTTTTGTACCTGGGCTTTAGGAGAGGCTTCTTTCGTGGACAGTATCCATGCATGCCATTCCTCTGCAGTGTACGCCGTATTGTGTCACGGGAAATAGCCACCCCAGTTTGGCTTTCTACTTCTTTAGATATACTGCAGTGAACTTGCATGCCGATTTTCTTCAACCCTTCTCATCAGAAGACGCTCCTGTCGAGGTGTTAACTTCCGTGGACGACCTGGACGTCTCTGTGAGATGGTTGCAGTTCCATCTTTCTTAAATTTTTGTACCACTTTTGCTACAGTATTCTGACTGATAAGTAAAGCTTTGCTGATCTTCTTGTAGCCTTCACCTTTGTGGTGTGAAGAAATTATTTTCTTTGGGGAATTGTGAAGAGACAAGTTGAGCATCACTCTCCATCCAGCATCCAGTCACTAAAAGAGGTCGTTGTTGAAGAATGGAAAAAGATTGATGTTGCAAAATGTCGCCAACTTGTTCATTCCATGCCTAGAAGACTTGGTGCTGTCATTAAAAATCATGGAGGCCATACAAAGTGCTAGATGTAGTAGTTTTTGCTGTGGGGTGTACTCATTTTTGCACCACCCTAATTTGAGTAAAACTGAAAAATGTGTAATCTAAGTTTATATTATTAACCTTACTTTCACGTTATAAGTTAAACAGATGTTATATTAAACTTTGTCTTGTCAACATTTTGGAAATTGTTTCATTTCAATTGTTCGTTGACTGGTACTTTGGCCCTCTTCAGTTGTATCAGGAAATAAATCCTTTTCAGTATACTAATCAAAGCAGGAATGATGATGAAATGGAAAAACAAGGTCTGTGAAAACCCTCCTCTTTCTGACGTAATGGGTCTTGCCCTGCAGCTCTGGTCTTCAGCGAAGTAATTTACATAACTGATACAGAAGCTGAGCTGGTTCCTGTTTATAAAACTCGAGTCACTGAACGACAGCCAGTTCTCCTCCTCCCCCACCACCACAATCACTCATTTCCTAGCTACAGAATTTACTCATATACACTGAGTGCAGAATTATTAGGCAAGTGAGTATTTTGACCACAACATCCTTTTAATGCATGTTGTCCCACTCCAAGCTGTTCAGGCTTGAAAGCCTACTACCAATTAAGTATATCAGGTGCTGTGCATCTGTGTAATGAGAGGGGGTGTGGTCTAATGACATCAACACGCTATATCAGGTGTGCATAATTATTAGGCAACCTCTTTTCCTCTGGCAAAATGGGTCAGAAGAGAGAGCTGACAGACTTTGAAAAGTATAAAATTGTGAGATGTCGTGCAGACGGATGCAGCACTCTTGAAATTGCGAAGATGTTGAAACGTGATCACCGAACAATCAAGCGTTTCATTGCAAATAGTCAACAGGGTCGAAAGAAGCGTGTGGAAAAAAAAAAGGCGCAAAATAACTGCACATGATCTGCGGAAAATCAAGCGTGAAGCTAACAAGCAGCCATTAGCATCCAGTTCTGCCATATTCCAGAGTTGCAACATTCCTGGAGTGTCAAAGAGTACAAGGTGTGCAATACTGAGGGACATGGCCAAGGTAAGGAAGGCTGAAAAACGACCACCACTGAGTAAGGCACACAAGATAAAACGTCAAGACTGGGCCAAGAAATATCTTAAGACTGATTTTTCTAAGGTGCTGTGGTCTGATGAGATGAGAGTGACTCTTGATGGGCCAGATGGATGGGCCTGTGGCTGGATCAGTAATGGGCACAGAGCTCCACTCCGACTCAGACGCCAGCAAGGTGGAGGTGGAGTACTGCTATGGGCTGGTATCATCAAAGACGAGCTTGTTGGACCTTTTCGAGTTGAGGATGGACTCAAACTCAACTCCCAGACCTACTGCCAGTTCCTGGAAGAAACCTCCTTCAAGCAGTGGTATAGGAAAAAGTCAGCATCTTTCAAGAAGAACATGATTTTCATGCAGGATAACGCTCCATCTCATGCGTCCAAATACTCCACTGCGTGGCTAGCCAGTAAAGGTCTGAAAGGTGAAAAAATAATGACATGGCCCCCTTGTTCACCTGACCTAAACCCCATAGAGAACCTGTGGTCCATTATAAAACGTGAGGTCTACAAAGAGGGAAAACAGTACACCTCTCTGAACAGCGTCTGGGAGGCCGTGGTTGCTGCTGCACACAATGTTGGTCGTGAACAGATAAAGAAATTGACAGAATCTATGGATGGAAGGCTTTTGAGCGTCCTCATGAAGAAGGGTGGCTATATTGGTCACTGATTTGTTTTTGTTTTGTGTTTGAATGTCAGATATGTTTATTTGCAAATCTGGAGTTGTCATATCAGTGTACCTGGTGAAAATAAATAAGGGAAATGGCTACACATTTGGTTTTTATTAAGTTGCCTAATAATTCTGCACAGTGAAAGTTACCTGAACATGTACATATTCTCCTAAAATGGCCAAAACTAAAAACACCCCACTCTAACTTCCATACATATTCAGCTTTTGATATTTGAGTCTTTTTGTTTGATTGAGAACATAGTTGTTCAATAATAAAACTAATCCTCAAAAATACAACTTGCCTAATAATTCTGCACTCCGTGTACAGTTCAGACCACTGCGATACCACTTGATGTCTCCTGAGGAAGCAGTTCAGATGGTGTTGAATGCTGAACTAGCTGTCTGCTAACCAGGCGTTCTTTTATTCCAGTTATTGTCTGTGCTTTACACCCTGTTTGATTTGCCGTCATGATACTGGAATAATAGCAGTAAATGGAAATGAACAATTATTCATCTCTGCAAAGTTTGTCCCGTAAACATTTGTCTGATTTTAGTTTGAGATATTACAGCGTTTTATATATCAAGATGTACTTAAAGTGCCATTCCACCATTGGATGTATTCTTTGGCATAAAATACAGTATATTTTATGACAACATGACTAGACAGAGAAATCTTTTAGCTTCAAAATGATATATCGAACATAATTTTTTGACAACGACAAGTATATTAATTTTGCGACCAAAGTCACCTACCCTTTTAATTTCCGCGCGGTAGTGAAACGTGATGTCATCGGCAGGTTCCCCTTCTTGTGTACCACGTCACGTGTGACGTGGCACAGATTATCAGCAATGGCGGATAGAACGCGATTTCCACTTGTCGATTGCTGTGCCGATATTCACCATCGACCGTCTCCTTTGGGCATCACTTGCTATTTTCCTTCGCTTCTTTTCCGAAGCTGACAGTCGCGTTCTGTCCGCCATTGCTGATAATCTGTGCCACGTCACACGTGACGTGGTACACAAGAAGGGGAACCTGCCGATGACATCACGTTTCACTACCGCGCGGAAATTAAAAGGGTAGGTGACTTTGGTCGCAAAATTAATATACTTGTTGTCAAAAAATTACGTTTGATATATCATTTTGAAGCTAAAAGATTTCTGTCTAGTCATGTCATAAAATATATTGTATTTTATGCCAAAAAAATACATCCAATGGTGGAATGGCACTTTAAGTTATTCCACAAAATCAGGTCATACATGAGCTGATGACTGACGAGGCACATAACACCGAGTCGGCTATAAGCCGTGTACGACGAGATTGAGTGGAGTACCGTGTTTTCCGGACTATACGTTGCTCCGGAGTTTAAGTCGCATCAGCCAAAAAATGCATTATGAAGACGAAAAACACATATATACGTCGCACCGGACTATAAGTCGCACTTTTTTGAAGGGTTATTCTATCCATAGAATGTGTGATTGTATCTGATAAGCGGCGCGTGGTTACTGTGCGACTGCATTGTTTATTTAATAAACGAACAGCTGAGCAGTGATAACGCGCCCTTTGCCCTGTAAGTAGCCTAGTCTGATTATTTTAAATATCTACTACTATCTTTAATACTATCACTATCGTTATTACTAATAGCCTATAATATTATTATTATAACTAATATTAGCCTATTACTGATGCATTAATCAGTTTTCTTTTAGAATATTTTTACCGGTAGGGCTTATTATCGCCCCATGGCTCTTTCATCTTTGTTATTAAAGCTGTAGTCATCATCGAGGAGGGTCATTCTTCATTTTTGTCGAATTTTATTTCATCAAATCAGAGACCAAGTAGGCTATAGGTATATCATCTCCAAAGACAGGTACGGTAGTAAAAACAACTGTCTAGTGAAAAAAAAAAAAAACACCAACAACCGCTCAGAGAAAAAAAAAAAAACAGGCAGAAAGTGCGCCTGCCAGTTAACGTCATATCGGATAAAAACATTAAACGTTATTCAGACCATTAACACCATAACATCAGAGACGAGACGAAGAATAAAGTTCATCTTGGAAGGAGAGTTATTTTTAAAAATGCAAAACAAAATCATTTATAATAGCCCAGAGAAAAACTGGCTGAATATGTACCGTAACATCAAGTTATTCAATAGCCTATAGGCCGAAAATCATTACATAACTTATTTAAATAACTATAGGCCTATCATTAATAATAATAATAACACAGGTCAATCAAGTTTATCAAGCTGACGATTTCACTCCAAATCAGCAAATCCATTGAATTCCTCATCCTCTGTGTCGCTTCTGAACAACTCTGCCAACTCCAGCAGCAGACGAAGCGCCGTTTCCTCTTCTGCGTGGCTGTCGTCAGACTCGGCATCAGCTCCAGTTATTCCAGCCTTTCGAAACCCCGACAGGATGGTTTCCGTTGTCACTGAAGCCCATGCTCTTCTAAACGTGGCCATCTAGCCTTTAGCCCTCGGTTAGCTTTTTTTGTTTTCATTCCCTTCAAATTATCCTCCGCTTTTCTCCAGTCCCTAACAAGTTTTTCACTGCATCCAAACTTTCGTTCAGCTGCCCTATTACCATTTTCGGCTGCATATTTAATTACTTGCAGCTTGAATTCAGCAGTATATGATTTTCTTTTTAGCGGCATATTTCTGTTCAGTCGTTGTTGTAATGCTAATTTTTGTTGTCAGTTGTAACGGTATTTTTTTTCTTTCAGTGGTATTAATAGAGTACACGGCACATACCTTTGCATAGCTTTGCATGCAAGTACACGGTACTTGCATGCAAAGCTACATAGCATCCTCTTGCGGTGAAAAAAAAAAAACATATGTGCGTCGCACCGGAGTATAAGTCGCATGGCCAGCCGAACCATGAAAAAAAGTGCGACTTGTAGTCCGAAAAATACGGTAACTGTTATTCTATCCACATTCACTGGATTTTCAGAAACTGAGCAAATTTTTTTTTAATTATAAATTCAAGAAATAAAAACTTGACACAACATCCGACGAAATAATTTCCGCTTAGAATGTAAACAAACCGGCGAAATGGCAGTTGTAATTTGTGAAAAATGCGATAATTCTTGAAAAATAAAAATGTTCTTGCCATCAAATACTTTGATTCCATATTTTGTTGCCTTTTGGTTTTTTTTTTTTTTTGGGGTCTTTGTTTTTTTTTTTTTTTTATGTTTGGCAAACCAACTTAAAGGTGCATTACTGCCACCGACTGGGCTGGAGTGTGAAACGGAGCTATTTTGGGGGGAGGGGAGACCCAAAACCCCCACTATATTCTTTTCTGTTTCTTTTAAATACTTTTATAACTATTTTTTGGGTTTTGTTTTCAAGTAGAGTTTTTATTTCGTCCTCTGTTGTTTCAGCAACACACTCTGCCATTTTGTTTTTCTGAGCTGATGGCCTAGTCGTAGAGTAGCCAATCGGAGCATGTGATTGCTCATATCCAGTGAATGTGGATAGAATAATTAAACAGTGTTCGAAATACCCGTCTGCATTTTGCAGAATGACTTTCAAGATTGCAGAAGAAAAATTAAACAACCTGCAATTTTGCAGAATGAAAAAATCAGGCTCGGGATACAGTGGTTCTCAAATTAGCAAACTAGCGGCGCTGTAAAAAAAACAAACCTGCGCCGCGTGAACCTGACGGGGTTTTCCAAGTCAAAGTTGAGCAATATTTACGTAATACCGACAAAAGGCGACGACAACCAAATAAGGGCAGTTGCCATTTTCCGATGTAAGATTTCGTCACTTTTAATACCCGCCGGGAGGACCCGACAACTACCTCGGCAGTTTCCGCCATGCATCTCCCAGAATTCAATGCGGCACAACAAACATGGCTCCCAAGAAGGGGATTGTTTCTTCAGGGCAAGAGTCCGACAAAAACGCCCAGAAAACAAGGACGATTTTATCGTATCTCGGCAAAACCGGCAGCCAGCGTGACTCCAACAACAACAGCGACAGATCGCACGTCCGCGAGGGGGACAAAAATGAAGACGGTCGCTGTTATAGTTCCATACATGTATATTGGTAAATTTGTATAGGTTTGTATATATTGTATTGTTGAATCATGCAAAATTATACTGATATTATATCCCTTTTGAAGACAGCAACAGTATTTTTACCTTTATTCATAGATACTTTTGAATATTGTTTTCTCATACCAAGCTACAGTAAGGCAAAAAAAAAAAAGTGTGTTTCCGGTTACGTAGATTTCAAAACTAGGGTCGGTAGGCAGGCTTTTTTTTTTTTTTTCTCAAGATGGCTGCCATAACCTATATTTAGACAGGAATAATTTCACAAAATATAATGAATTTCTTTGCAGGTCACCTGAGTTACCACCTTCTGATGAATCTGATGCAGCATGAGACACCTTTTAACATGAATTTTTCTGTAAATATAACAGCTCAATACACTATGAGAGAGAGCGCAGCCCCTCCCCTCTCTGCTCAGAGTGCAGCTCGTCGCCTTGGTAACGGTGCAGGGAAAAGACACAACATAACAAGCAAAGAGCGCTTTTTCTCAGAGTTCCCTCTCCTCGAACAACGCTGATTTACATGGAAACGGAAGGAGCTATTCACAAAATTCTTTCACATTGAGTGCTACAAGGCTCCCATGAACGCATTAATATAATTTTTTTTTGTCCCTAGTGTAAAAAATGTGGACACTAGAGCGAGTTAAAAACAAGTGACTCTTCTGATTTTGCAGTAAAAGCGCCACCACGTTTATAATGGAGTCTATGGGAGAGCGTGGCTGTCCTCTCCTCACTTTCAGGCTTCTCGTTCAAAAACTGTAAATCCTATCGCTCAGGGAGACACTTGTCTTTATTCACACAATGTGTGACTACAACTTTTTGAGAAAATTGTGTGTGTAGAGTGAAAATTGTGGCTGAGAAAACAGTTTTAAATAAGAAAGTTAGAGCTTTTTTTTCCAAGCTGCCTCCACTCTAAACTCCACTGGTGTGTAACGCAGTAGACACCCATTATAAAGTCTGAATTTCTCCAGATTTGCTCATGGTGTTTGATCTGTGACTGATCAAAAAGTATAGAGCCTAGCAAAAAAGTTGAATGCCAGATCCACACAGGAGAATTTTGTCTCTGTTTTAAAGTTTGAATCATGTCTCTAGGTGAAAGACAAAATAAGCGTTATCTCTGCTTCTGTTCCCTCCCCGACACACTACTGCCTCCGCCGAGTTCGCGCGCGCACACCGCATGTCGGGGCCGCGGATGAGTTACTCTCCCCTGATCAACGAAGTCGGCGGGGAATTTGTGGTTATTATCGGTACAATCAGCGTGAATCACAACTTAAATGAGTGCGGTTCAGTTTGACATTGTCAGTCCGTTAGATAAACATTTTATTAAAATCGAAAATTAATATTTAGAGCCTGTGGGCTACAAATATAATAGTCATTAAAGTCGCCGGCTGGACTTAATTGTGTAGTCGGCTGTATGGCCGGCAGCCGGCGCTTGTGGAAAGCCCTGATTTTCCCAGTGAGTGACACAAACTTCCGGTTCACGTGGTTGGGTTATATGTAAAAGTCGCGACTGGGGGAAAAAAACAAAAAAAAAGATTAGGGTCGGTCGGGTAACTGGAAACACACACTTTTTTTTTTTTGACCTAACACATGTTTTGTGTACATGTTCTATTATTTTTTTTTAACTAGTGCTGTCTTGCCTGTGGTGCAGACTAGCACAAAGTAAAACAGTTGCCCTGTAAGACAAAGCTCATCGGTTCAGTTCTGTAGCTCTCAGTTCTGCCATGATTAGTTTGTACCCAGTTCTCTGTTGTTAGTTTAGAGCAGTGAAGCCCCTGCAGTCGTTCTCAGTTCAGTTCATGACCTTGCACTTTAGAAGCCAGGCAAACACCATGAACCCAAACGTCTTTCCATCTGCCAGTTGGGTTTTATTCCATAATGGCATCAATTCTTTGCATCATCGTAAGATGTAACAGAGTGTAGAATTGAAACCTTGCTTTCAATTTAAAACTACAGGTTGCAGATGCAAACCCTGTGAATGAAGTACATTCTGGGTAACAATTTATTGTTCAAGCGAGAAACTTAATCTTGACAAAATGTAACATGACGTGTAACATGAAAATGAATGTTTTGTTTCTTGAAGAACAGTTGTGCTCTATTTTTTATTGTGGTGATCCCTTTATTAGTATGTTGTGTGGAAGGATAATGTGTGGGTGTGATAACTAGTACATTTATGAATTAGTTGGTATACTTCAAGTTGTAGTAGCCCGTAGTGTCAGGGCGAGGGGGATGAAAGACCTGTGGAGGGATCCTGGAATGATAACTTTGCTGCAGAGAAGGATCTGTGAAGACTGAGATTAAAAATAGTGAGAGAATAAAAAATTACAGTAATGCTATGAGTTGTAAAGCTAGATATGATGTAAATATAGGCATTATTAGGCTGAGAAGGGTGTAGTATGGAGGCTTGTGTATTTGCAGAAATTTCCAAATTGCAGAACAATTTTGACATTCTGCAATATTGCAGAACACTGGAAAAAAGTATTTCGACCGCTGATAAATATACCGTATGGACAAAAGTTTGTGGACACCACGTGTCTGTTGAAGAGGTCATTCCAGATTTAGTCTACGTTTGCGGTCATAATAACTTTGACTCTTCTGGGAAGGCTTTCCATTCGATTTGAGTGTTTCTGTGGGGATTTGTGATCATTCAGCTAGAAGCGCATTAGTGAGATCAGGTATTGATGTGTGAGGAGGTCTGGGGTGCACTCAGTGTTCTAGTTCATCCCAAAGGTGTTCAGTGGGGTTGAGATCAGGGTCTATGGGGGACACTCGAGTTCTTGCGGTTCCACCTTGGCAAACCATGTCTAAATGGAGCGTGCTTTATGCACAGGGGCATTGCCATGCTGGAACGTGTTTGGGCCTTTTAATTCCAGTGAAGGAAAATCTTAAATTTACAGCATCGACATTCACAGTTGTGTGCCTCAAACGTTGGGGCAACAGTTTGGGGAAGAACTACATATGGGTGTGATGGTCAGGTGTCCCTCCATGCATCAAAATATATTATGGTGTCACTCTTGGCTGTAGATCTGCATTTAAAAATCGATATAATGTATGAAAAGTCATATTTTAAAACGCAAACCAAGCACTATTAAATGAAGGTTAAAATTATTTGAATGAAATCAGATTTGACTGGCACCCAAACTGAAGATCCTTTCAACACACGTAGCACGGAGTTGTTCGATACGATACAGCTGTCGGTGAGGAGTGAGTCATAATTGCACTATCCGGTGTAACCCAAAAGAGGATTGGTTTTGTTTTGAGTCTGGTTTCTGTCGAGGTTTCTTCCTCGTGTCGTCTCGGGGAGATTTTGCTTTGCCACCGTCGTCTCTAGCTTACTCATGAGGGACATTTTTCATTCCGTAACCGGATTTTTGTCTTGCTGCTTTGTGACAGTGTTGAGCTACATAATTGAATTATATTGAAGAAATTTTAAAGACGTTAAAATTCACTGTGGTGATTTTATTTTTATTTGTGTAGTTTTCATAAGTTAATTTGAATTTGTGAAACGTTTGAATGAAAATATGTTGCTTTATTTTTCCCCTGTGTGTAAAAATCCGGCGGGGATATAGAAATGGGTTCTGTCCGTCTGTCCGGTCTCGTTTCCGGGCCATGTCTTTTAAAACTGCTGAAGATATCTTCATGAAACTTTGTATACCTATTAAGCAACATGTGAACTGGTGCATTTTGTTATTTTGGGTTTTTGAAAGTGTTTTTCAAATTTTTACATAAAAATTAGATTTTGACTTCGTTTCTAAGAGCAATGTTCGTTTCCGGAGCGTATATCCAAAACTATCCATGATACAGATTTGAAACTTGGTATACATGTTAACAAGGTGATGTAGATGTGCCTTTTCATATTAAGATATTTGAGATTTAAATTTTTCATGTTTCCATGGAAACAGTTTCAGACTTGTTCTCTCAGGTTAGTCTTAGGGGTAGGTTTTGTTTTTTGAGCAGAACTTGAAAACTGAGTGGTATGGTCTTGAAAGTCAGTATATGTGTTGATTTTAAGTAATGTACAGTGTTTCCCACAGACCAGGTAGCAATTTGTGGTGTTCCACTGTGCCGATGAGGGAATCGTGCGCGGTGGTGTCGTGGCGGTCGGTGGAGTCGGTCATTGGGGTGTATGCAAAGTGTTTACAGCGGGCGGTGTTCAAACACACAGTATTTTTCTTCAGAGTGACCTGCTGGGACTATTTTAAAGCTACGAGAAGCATTTGAGATTATTCAGTTCAATCTAAATTCTTTTAAGTTCTTTAAGAGAAGACAGCTAAAACAATTTTTCCCAGAACCCTGCCTGGTTTCATTCCTCGACCCAACTTTACATTACAGGGCAGGCCATTAGTTTGCTGGGCTTGATGTTGGTGGAAAACCTGTCTTTTAAATTTATGAAAATTACTCACCAAAATTGAAGTTAAAGTTTAGTTTTTACTAGAGATGCACCGATTTGCAATTTTTTGGGCCGATTCCGATTTCCAATTTTCCATGGAGTGTGACCTGCCAATACTGATTTCATTTTTTCAAACCACTTCACAGCACACAGACTATTTTCTTTTTATCTTTTCTTTAATAGAACATTCTGCCAGATTTTCAGTAATAAATTTAACACCTCAAAGGTTGAAAACAAACAAAAAGACATTGTTCTTTGTAAAATCTTTCTTCATGTTTGGTATTAACATATTAATTCCTGAAATAGGAAATTCACACAAACACATTTTTTCTTTTCCCATCCAATATCTGGCACAAAAACAACTTCCCCCTCATATATCATTTGCCTACTGCTATGGAACACACTTTCATAAGCCTATTTAGATCTGAAAACTTATGCCTTATAGAACAACCCATTTCTTCATTCAGTATCAAAATACAAAAATAATTTCCAGTCATACCATAGCCATTCTATCATCTTTGTCAAATGTGTATTTGTAGAGTAATTTCCAATGGAATCAAGTGCAACCAAGGTTGTAAAACAAACAAAAATACATTTTTTTTTCTCTCTCTCTCTTTGTACAAATCTAACTAGATGTTTGGTAATAGGCTAACGTATTAATTCCTGGAATGGGAAATTCACACAACCACAAACATTTTCTTCTTTTCACATCCAATATCTGGCACCAAAAAAAAAAAAAATCACTATATTTAGATATCCAAATATAGTGAATTTTTTTGTTAATGGCGCGCACGCCGGAGCTCGTTAGGTGCGCAGGACTGGCACCGTTCTGCGCAAGCGCAACACAATCGCACTAGAAAGCATGTTCAAGCTGCCAGTGTAGCTGCAGTCTTTTTAGTTGCGAATTACGAGTATTTCCACTTTCATCTCTATGTGATACACAAGTTTTGATCGGCAGAAAATCGGCATATTTTAATTTTGACCGGCCGGTCGCCGGTCATGGCCGATCACGTGAAAATCGGCCGATTCCGATCGGCAGCCGGTCAATCGGTGCATCTCTGGTTTTTACCTTAGTTTCTTGCCTTTTTGGTGGCGATCTTTCAATCATTCTTTAGTTGACATTCAAGGAATAAATTGCAAAAAACAAGCTGGAGGTTTTTATTTTAAATATTGAACTCAACACTTACCTCAACCAATACTAAAATGAAATAAATAGTATAATGTAATAAAATAAAATATAATTCGATGTAAAAAAAAAACCACTTAAGGTAACACCAAGGCAACTAACAATAATGAAAAAGCATTACCCTAATTGGTGCAAAGCCTGCATGCCCTATCAGAACATTTAATTCTGCATGGCTTCCTGAAAAAAAACTCCAGTGCCCTATCGTAAGGGAAGTTATTGCTGAAGCGGGATAAACGGGATAATGCAATAAGGCCGGTTCCTCGCGTCAAGCTGCTACTGTATGCATCAAAATTGGTTTGTAGCCTGACTCGGGGATGTCCGTTTCATGTAAGCCAAGGTCGCTATGACGAAGCTCATCACGAGCACGACGTAGGCTACCTTTTAAAATAAGGGGTCGGAAGGCGAATCAGGAAGGCTGCGTTATTTTTAATTAGCCTAACGGGCCTACTTGCAGTCCGAGTATATGCGCAACGGCAAGCCTGTGGACACGCCTCTCTGTCTCTGTGCGTGCGCGTGAACAAGAAGAAAGGGCACTATGAATGAACGGAACGATACGCAACGGATTTTTTTTTTTTTTTTCAAAATCGCGAGTCTGATTGTGTGGCGATAGGAATCCATTGTGTGGCGCTGCACAACACAGTGGTCTATGTATGGGAAACCCTGATGTATATGTGCCTTTTGATACTAAGAAATGTGAGATTTTAATTTTTACCTCACCTGGACCAAAGGTCTGGTGGGTTTATGCCAGACCTGGGCATTTTACGGCCTGCGGGCCGCATCCGGCCCTTTGGTTCATTCTGACCGGCCCGCGTAAGGTTAATTAGAAATTACAAAATAAACGTATTTTCTAATTTTACCTCATGCATGGACTGAATAGCGATTCGTACAACTGGTTTCTTCTTTTTTTTTCTTTTCTGAATGTGCATTGCTTTTATTTTGAAGTTGTGTTCAACAAAAACGCAATGCGCGCGACATGAACATGACATGAAATCCCACGAAACCTAATCCCGCAATAACTGCTTCCGTAATTTGTCCAGACCAACCACAAACTTGTACGTCATCCTTCAAACGGTCCAGCCAATCACATAGTGTGACGTCACCAGCAGGCGCCCGAGCCGATCTGTAGATCTGATACCTACACCGAAGTGACGTTGTTGCGAGCAGGTCACAAGAAGACTTTAGCCCCCAAAATGTCCGCAAAAAGAAGAAAGGTAGATGCCGAATGCAGGGCTTTCAACAAAACATGGACTGCTAAGTATTTATTTACTGAAGTCAGAGGTAAAGCCGTGTGTTTAGTTTGCGGAGAGCAGATCCGAAAAACTGAAAAACACCAAATGAGGTGATTAGACTACAAATGTGGGCATCATTATTATAATATGATGTATCTTGCTTGATATTTGGAGTAGAAAGACAATATTGTGATGTCTTTATTGTGTTTTGGGGTGAATGTGACCTGGAAAAAAAATGGTACAAACGTTCACATTTTGTTAACCATTGTTTTGGGAAATTTGATTGACATTTTTTGTAAGGCAACCTCGTTTTTTCCATACTCTCACCAGTCTTAGCAGCTTGTACAAACAATGTTATTTATTGCTTTATATAAAGAAATACAATTAATATTATGCAGAATTTAGTTCAGCCTTTTGGTCCGGCCCTCCACTAAATTTTCTGTTTCTCATGTGGCCCCATGGAAAAAATAATTGCCCACCCCTGGTTTATGCCATGGGCTGCTGAGGTCAGTATAAAGAGGTTTATTAGTTTATTAGGATCCCCATTAGCTGGGCACAGACCCAGCTATTCTTCCTGGGGTCCAACAATAAAATCATATACAGTTAAAAATTCTATACAATTCAATACATTCATTCAATCAACCCTCAATTGAAGAAAGGAAAAAAAAAAAAGGTAGGGTTGGTTTCCTGCAGCAGAACTTGGAAAATGTGACACTATCTTGAAACTTGGTATATAGTTGGTGTATATAGGGCGGGGGATATAGATGACTGTCTTCTTCTTGTCCATGTGATAAACCTATACTTTGCTTTCATCTCCAGTCTCAGACTTGCTGACCATTCTTGTTGATTTTGTCTTCTTTTTTTTAAACAGCGAAAAAGCTTCCGAAGAACGAGCCACAGGGCGGGGCAGGGCCTGGGGGGCGGGCTCGAGGCGGAGTTGACCTGCAGGAAGCGGCACCTCAGGGCAGATCTGGCCAGTGCTGCGGAGGAGGAAACTAACCATGTGTCCAGTCGTGTGGAGAACGTGGCCGAGGATCAACAGACACATTATCAACCAACTCATAGTCTGACAGTTATGTCTATTCACAGCACAAGTGGAAAATCTAGTCAGTTAGACTGTGACGTCCATCAGATTCTTCTTCTGAACTGACCAAAGGGGCCGTTCACAGCCACTTGTAAATATTTTGACCAATTATCCCTCCTACTCATAGGCAGCGCCACAGCCGCCTCCTTCACAGCTGTGTTTAAGAATCGGCCACCTGTCAAAAAAAAAGGAAAAAAAATGATGAATTTGGGGAATAAGGAGGGAAACCGATCACTTCTGTCACACTTAACCGGAGCTGTGAGGTTCTTGTTCTAGTCTATTCACAAAAAAAAAAAAAAAATCAACACTGCAGCTGGAGGGAAAACAGGCTTCTTTCAACTTTATATCCTCAATTCTCTCTCTCTGTCTCTCTCTCTTCCCACCCCATCGCACTCTGAACTGCACAGCACCCAACAAGTATTGACGTCTTCTCTCCTTCCTGATCTAATTTCCAGTGAGAGGAGACAGACAGACATGAGCGAGAGGCTGTTTTCCCTTCATGTGCAGCATTTCTGTAGATTCTGTATTATTCTTGGTTATTGCTACTATTATTATTATTGTAATTATGAATACATGCCACTACTCCAGGACTAATGAATATAAACGATAGGTTAGTTCCCCCTGAAATCGTTACTGTCTGCCATCTTAATCTGTAAATGCATAACGCATTAACGGCTATAACACCAGTGTCTTTAAGCATTAATGAAATGAGATTCATCAAATCGTTCAGTCAACCAAGCTGGTGTTAAACATGAATAACGCAAGGCAATGTTCGCTTCCTCTGACCAAAATCAAAGTATGTGTATTGAGAGAAAAACTGTTGCTGTATTTGTACTTTGTATTTTCTTTCTTTTTTTTTTTTTTCCTGCAAAAGTATATCCAATCATTAGCCATTATCAATACAATACCTTCCCAAAACCAGATCAATCATCCATCTGTTTTTTTTTTTTTTCTTCTCCTTTTTGGTGAAATGATTTTTGTAACTAAGTTTTCTGAGTGCACTTTTTATTTTTCATTCTTCTAAAGGTGAACTGATATTTTTCATCTTGTAATTTAGCACAACGGATCAGAACCGCTGCCCAGACCCGACTTTGAAAGGGTTGGACAAATGTTTTGTAGTCTTCCATGGACGGGGGACGCAAACTACAATCTTCTACGTGTAATTTTACCAATAAAAATGGGGAAGGTACTTTTTCTGTGGTTTGCGTGGGCTTTGTTATAGCAGCCGGTATAACCAGTCGGCTCTCGAGTTAAATATTACGTGAAGCAACAAAAGTTGCTGTCCTGTTTTTGAGGAAGCGGAACACCGAGTGAAATATGTTCCCTGCAATTGAGTCATACAATCCTGATCAATCGAATCTCACACCGCCTTCCAGTGGAGAGCATGGAGTTCACAGCTGTAGTGACGGCTTTTATTAGTACACTGACTGTAGTGCGTAAGAAAATGAATACAAAGCACGTTTCATAACTGCAGCACAGATTTTATTATTAGATACACAATTCATGTTCAATTATTAGACAAATTTAAGTATTGGCGCTTACCTGACTATCACACCTGTACAGTTGTGTTCAAAATAATAGCAGTGTGTTTAAAAACGTGAGTAAAGCTCAAAATCCTTATAATAGCTTTTATTTCCATGCATTGGGAACAATGCACATTATATTCTACATCAAAACATGAAGAAAAATGTATGAATATTTTAATTACTTTACAGAAAATGAAGAAAAATGAACATTGGGCTGTTCAAAAAAATAGCAGTGTCTGCATTTTTCATTACAAACTCCAAATATTTACTGTATAAACTGAAAAAATCTTAAGGATTTAGTATTCCTGTGAATCACTAAACTAATATTTAGTTGTATAACCACGGTTTCTGAGAACTTCTGGCACCTGTGAACAGGTATTCCAGCCCAGGATGATTTGACAACATTCCACAATTCCTCTGCATTTCTTGGTTTTGCCTCAGAAACAGCATTTTTGATGTCACCCCACAAGTTTTCTATCGGATTAAGGTCCGGGGATTGGGCTGGCCACTCCATAACTTTCATTTTGTTGGTCTTGAACCCTGATGCTGCTCGCTTACTGGTGTGTTTGGGGTCGTTGTCTTGTTGAAACACCCATTTCAAGGGCGTTTCCTCTTCAGCATAAGGCAACATGACCTCCTCAAGTATTTTGATATATGCAAACTGATCCATGATCCCTGGTATGCGATAAATGGGCCCGACACCACAGTAAGAGAAACATCCCCATATCATGATGCTTGCACCACCATGCTTCACTGTCTTCAGAGTGTACTGTGGCTTGAATTCAGTGTTTGGGGGTCGTCTGAAAAACCGTCTGCGGCTCTTGGACCCAAAAAGAACAATTTTACTTTCATCAGTCCACAAAATGTTTTTCCATTTCTCTTTAGGCCAGTCAGTGTGTTCTTTGGCAAATTGTATCCTCTTCAACATTGTTTTTTTAACAGTGGAACTTTGCGGGAGCTTCTTGCCGATAGATTAGCTTCACACAGGCATCTTCTAATCGTCACAGTACTCACAGGTAACTTCAGACCGTCTTTGATCACCCTGGAGCTGATCATTGGCCGAGTCTTTGCCATTCTGGCTATTCTTCGATCCATTCGAATGGTAGTCTTCTGTTTTCTTCCACGTCTCTCTGGCTTTGCTGTCCATTTTAAAGCACTGGAGATCATTTTAGCCGAGCAGCCCATCATTTTCTGCACTTCTTTACAGTATACGTTTTACCTCTCCAATCAACGTTTTAATCAAAGCACGCTGTTCTTCTGAACAATGTCTGGAACGACCCATGTTTCTCAGGTTTTCAGAGAGAAATGGATGTACAACATGTGCTGGCTTCATCCTTAAATTAGGGCCACCTGATTGACACCTGTTTTTTCACAGAATGAATGATCTCACTAATTAAACTCCACACTGCTATTATTTTGAACACGTCCCTTTCACTTAATTATTCGATTACACAGACTCAGGAGCATGCATATCATGAATGTTGGGTCTGTTGGTTTTCTATGACTCTACTACACCTACTGGTAAATTATTTGCCATGTAGTAATATAATTTCCACCAAAAACAGTGATTGATCTGGTTAGTTGTGTTGGACTGCTATTATTTTGAACACAAGTGTATGTGCTTGTTACCTGATTTGCTGCCATCATCAGCTCCGCTCTTCTGGGAAGCCTCTACTCTAAAATTGTGATTCCAAGTTTGTGGCAACAGTTGGGCAAAGAACCTCATATGGATCATGTTATGGTCAGGTGTCCATAACCTTTTGGCCATACTGTGCAACATGTTTGTTGCAAGTGTAGACAGAATTACGTGAGAGATGTACAACCCCTGGCAAAAAATATGGAATCACTGCTCTGGGAGGATGTTCATTCAGCGGTTTTACTTTGTAGCAAAAAAACAAATCACAGACATGACACAAAATTGTTTTATTTAACAGCTGAACATTCTGGCTTTGTAAAATATACCTCAAAAAAATATGAAATTGTTATAATTAATGGCACATTTTTTTTAAAGATCAAGTAGAAGAAAAAATTATGGAATCAAGCTATAACTTGCATTTCTAAAACAAATATCCGCACAAGCCTAAATGTGCAAATGAGTCTGCAGTTAAAAGAGACTGCTTGTAGACCTGAATGAGCTGTTGCACCTGGCTGATTGACAGAAAACATGGCCCCAACAAGAGAGCTGTCAGTTGAAACAATGGAAAGGATTATAAAACTCCTTAAAGAAGGTAATTCAACACGGAGTGCGGTAAAAGATGTTGGGTGTTTCCAGTCAGCTGTGTCTAAAATTTGGAGCAAGTACAAACAAAATGGGAAGGTTGTAAAATAGAAACGTACAGGTAGATCAAGGCATCAGGACAGGAAACTCAAAGCAAGATGCCTTGAAAATAGACAATGCACAAGAAAAGAAATGAAAAACAAATGGGCAGAAACAGGAGTCAATGTTTGTGACCAAAATGTAAGAAATCGGCGGAAGGAAATGGGGTTTACATACAGAAAAGCCAAACGTTAACCATCATTAACACCGAAACAGAAGCTATGGGTGGTAAAAGAGAGCAACTGGACTTGCTTGAAAATTCTTGAAGATGTTTCACCTCTGGTGGCACGGTGGTGTAGTGGTTAGCGCTGTCGCCTCACAGCAAGAAGGTCCTGGGTTCGAGCCCCGGGGCCGGCGAGGGCCTTTCTGTGTGGAGTTTGCATGTTCGCCCCGTGTCCGCGTGGGTTTCCTCCGGGTGCTCCGGTTTCCCCCACAGTCCAAAGACATGCAGGTTAGGTTAACTGGTGACTCTAAATTGACCGTAGGTGTGAATGTGAGTGTGAATGGTTGTCTGTGTCTATGTGTCAGCCCTGTGATGACCTGGCGACTTGTCCAGGTTGTACCCCGCCTTTCGCCTGTAGTCAGCTGGGATAGGCTCCAGCTTGCCTGCGACCCTGCAGAACAGGATAAAGCGGCTACAGATGATATGAGATGAGATGTTTCACCTCTCATCCGAAAGGCTTCTTCAGTTCTGACTGACTGGTAGGGAGCATCAGGTATTTATCCTCTCATGGATGAAAAGCTCATCCAAGGTGTCGTTGAGTCATCCTGTTGGTGTGGGTCACTGGGGGCTGAATGTGAATGGCCTCGAGAGTCGTTAGGATGATCAATGGAATGCTGATTCTCTCTGTCCTCCTGTGAGCCACTGAAAACAGCTGGGTTTTGGTGTGCATTCAGCTGTCTGGGAAGTGTGCCAAGGACTGCATTGTAGGTGGCTGATAAATGATGTCTTAGACCCCCACCTCTGTTCAGTGATGGCCGTTCCAGGTTGACAAAAATGGCTTCTTTAACTCCTCGCTCATACCAACGATCCTCTCTGGCTAAAATGCGTACGTTGGAATCCTGAAATGAGTGTCCTTTGTTGTTAAGATGAAGGTAGACAGCAGAGTCCTGGCCTGAGGAACTGGCTCTCCTGTGTTGAGCCATACGCCTGTGAAGCGGTTGCTTGGTTTCACCAATATACGAGTCCGTGCATTGCTCACTGCACTGAATTGCATGCACCACGTTGTCCTGTTTGTGGACACCTTAGATGAGCTTTTCATCCATGAGAGGATAAATACCTGATACTCCCTACCAGTCAGTCAGAACTGAAGAAGCCTTTCGGATGAGAGGTGAAACGTCTTCAAGAATTTTCAAGCAAGTCCAGTTGCTCTCTTTTACCACCCATAGTTACTATGACCTGGATGACTGAGAATATTCACAGACACCGAAACAGAAGAAAACAAGGTTACAGAGGGGTTAAAGAGAAGGAGTCGTGGACTGTGGGCGATTGGATGAAAGTTACATTCAGTGATGAATCATGAATCTGCATTGGCCAAGGAGATGATGCTGGAACTTTTGTTTGGTGCTGTTCCAATGAAACATATAAAGATAACTGCCTGAAGAAAACAAGCAAATTTCCACAGTCATTGATGATATGGGGTTGGATGTCCGGTAAAGGACCTGGGCAGATGGCAGTCATTACCTCTACAGTAAATGCACAGGTGTACATTGAAATTTTGGACACTTTTCTCATTCCATCAATCAAAAGTACTTTTGGTGGTGATGAAGTCATTTTTCAGGATGATAATGCATCTTGCTACAGAGCAAAGAGCATTAAAACTTTTCTTCAGGAAAGGCAGATCAACTCAATGGCATGGCCAGCAAACAGTCTGGATCTCAATCCAATTGAAAATATATGGTAGAAATTGGAAAAAAAAAAAAAAGTCCATGACAAGGCTCCATCCTGCAAAGCTGATCTGTCAACTGCTATTGAGGTTTTTCACCCACGTGACCAAGTCATGTGATGCATCGTTAGGCTGCCATTTTGGACGGCACGGCTCGAATCAGTTTGAATGTGAGGAAGGCGACAAACGAAAAACATAAAAGAAAAAGGAGCGAGATGCAGAAAACACCTTCACTATCCAGCGACGTAGGGCATTTACAGGGCGAGCATTTACAGGGAGAGGTATTTGCAAAAATTGAGGTTAGCAGGCTTAGAGAACGACGTTTACCTGCTTCCACCAGGATTGTTCACTGACGTACGGAAGTACACCAAGCCCTCGTCTTTACCTGACTTCGGCCCACATGATCTGTATACCTATGTCGTTAAAAACCCATCGCCATACACAGGTATTGATCTGAAAGCGTATAAGAGTTTGGATGCCTACAAATATTTTGTGTCAGGCTGGGTAACATGCCTACATCAGCGGGTCGTCCCTGGAGCCGGTGGTCACCATCTGATTACAGCTAAGGTTTGTTCACATTTTCATTTACTTTCGGTCCTCAGGATAAACAAAATGTTATTAAATGTCATTGAAATAACTTCTTAGTCTGTTGAGACATGGCCCGTTATAAATTTGCTGTTACCAGGCAATGACCAAGAACTGTATTATTAGGGTCGGTGTCTGTGTTGTAGCAGTGTACTAGCAGCTAGCTGTTAGCACTAGCTAATGTCAACAACATAGTAGCTAGTATGTTACTGTAGCAATGTTTACGTTCAGTCATTTGGATGACTGTTAAAACCTATCAGTCTCAAGTTTTTCCTTTACTGGATTTACTAGTTTACTGTAATTATGATCCGGCAGGGGGCGGCACGGTGGTGTAGTGGTTAGCGCTGTCGCCTCACAGCAAGAAGGTCCTGGGTTCGAGCCCCGTGGCCGGCGAGGGCCTTTCTGTGCGGAGTTTGCATGTTCTCCCCGTGTCCGCGTGGGTTTCCTCCGGGTGCTCCGGTTTCCCCCACAGTCCAAAGACATGCAGGTTAGGTTAACTGGTGACTCTAAATTGACCGTAGGTGTGAATGTGAGTGTGAATGGTTGTCTGTGTCTATGTGTCAGCCCTGTGATGACCTGGCGACTTGTCCAGGGTGTACCCCGCCTTTCGCCCGTAGTCAGCTGGGATAGGCTCCAGCTTGCCTGCGACCCTGTAGAAGGATAAAGCGGCTAGAGATAATGAGATGAGATGAGATGATCCGGCAGCTATTTACACCGGATCCAGTGTAAATAGCTGCCGGAGCGCGCTCCGGCTTGCTCCCCCTCAAATTAAGCAGCGCGCTCCGGCTTGCTCCGGAGCGCGCTGCTTAATTTGAGGGGGAGCAAGCCGGAGCGCGCTCCGGAACCTCGGCTGGAGCACTCCGTGAGCAAGCCGGAGCGCACTGCTTAATTTGAGGGGGAGCAAGCCAGAGCGCGCTGCTTAATTTGAGGGGGAGCAAGCCGGAGCGCGCTCCGGCAGCTATTTACACTGGATCCGGTGTAAATAGCTGCCGGATCATAATTACAGTAAACTAGTAAATACAGTAAAGGAAAAACTTGAGACTGAAAGGTTTTAACAGTCATCCAAATGACTGAACGTAAACATTGCGACAGTAACATACTAGCTACTATGTTGTTGACATTAGCTAGCTTGACCTTCAAAATGGCGGACACCGGGGCGTCACGTGACCCTGTGACGTAAGGTGAAATACCTCAATACGAGAAAGTTGGAACCTGACTGATAAAGAATATTGTTTTTCGTTAGTGAAGTCCACGCCTCAAATAATTCAAGCTGTCATAAAAGCCAGAGGAGGTGCAGCAAAGTACTAATTGTGATTTTTTTTTAAATTTATGATTCCATAATTTTTTCCTCATCATTGAGTGATTCCATAATTTTTTCTTCTACTTAATCTTGAAAAAAATGTGCCATTAATTACAAAAAATTAATTTAATTTTTTTGAGGTATATTTTACAAAGCCAGAATGTTCAGCTGTTAAATTAAATAATTTTGTGTCATATCTGTGATTTTTTTTTTTTGTGCTACAAAGTAAAACAGCTGAATTAACATCCTCCAGGAGTAGTGATTCCATATCTTTTGCCAGGGGTTGTACAACTGACAGTAACGAAGACTGGTATTTGACACGCATACATAAAGGGTGACCATGATCTGTATCTATATTTGAGTTTAAACCTAAAGGCCTTAAAATTTATTTCATTAAAACCTACCACGAAACCCCAAGTTTAAAAATGTCAGCAATATCAGGAATGGTGGTGAATTCTGACTCCTGACTCCGACGGTTCAACCTTAGCTACATCAGTTCAAAATGGCTTTCAGCTGGAAATGTGTGGGACTGTATTTTTATCTCGCTTGCACTGTTACTATTTTTTGTTTCGACCTGCCAGTGCTATTTTCGAACACATTTAGTTGGTTCTATTTACTTCAAAAAATATGAGTCATTTAGACCACCGCAACCCTGAACTGAAGGAATAAATGAATGCAGTTACTAGATTGGACCTGGTCTTTCTTTATCCTGCAAACTTCATATCTGACTGCTTGCTTGTGCACCCGTGTACACCTGTCCAGGGTGACCCTGCCTCTCACTCGAAGTCAGCTGGGATTCGCTCCAGCTTCCCCCATGACTCGAATGTACACTTGTGTTCAAAATAATAGCAGTCCAACACGACTAACCAGATCAATCACTGTTTTTGGTGGAAATTATATTACTACATGGCAAATAATTTACCAGTAGGTGTAGTAGAGTCATAGAAAACCAACAGACCCAACATTCATGATATGCATGCTCCTGAGTCTGTGTAATCGAATAATTAAGTGAAAGGGACGTGTTCAAAATAATAGCAGTGTGGAGTTTAATTAGTGAGATCATTCATTCTGTGAAAAAACAGATGTCAGTCAGGTGGCCCTAATTTAAGGATGAAGCCAGCACATGTTGTACATCCATTTCTCTCTGAAAACCTGAGAAACATGGGTCGTTCCAGACATTGTTCAGAAGAACAGCGTGCTTTGATTAAAACGTTGATTGGAGAGGTAAAACGTATACTGTAAAGAAGTGCAGAAAATGATGGGCTGCTCGGCTAAAATGATCTCCAGTGCTTTAAAATGGACAGCAAAGCCAGAGAGACGTGGAAGAAAACAGAAGACTACCATTCGAATGGATCGAAGAATAGCCAGAATGGCAAAGACTCAGCCAATGATCAGCTCCAGGGTGATCAAAGACGGTCTGAAGTTACCTGTGAGTACTGTGACAATTAGAAGATGCCTGTGTGAAGCTAATCTATCGGCAAGAAGCTCCCGCAAAGTTCCACTGTTTAAAAAAAGACGTGCTGAAGAGGATACAATTTGCTAAAGAACACATCGACTGGCCTAAAGAGAAATGGAAAAACATTTTGTGGACTGATGAAAGTAAAATTGTTCTTTTTGGGTCCAAGAGCCGCAGACAGTTTTTCAGACGACCCCCAAACACTGAATTCAAGCCACAGTACACTCTGAAGACAGTGAAGCATGGTGGTGCAAGCATCATGATATGGGGATGTTTCTCTTACTATGGTGTTGGGCCCATTTATCGCATACCAGGGATCATGGATCAGTTTGCATATATCAAAATACTTGAGGAGGTCATGTTGCCTTATGCTGAAGAGGAAATGCCCTTGAAATGGGTGTTTCAACAAGACAACGACCCCAAACACACCAGTAAGCGAGCAGCATCAGGGTTCAAGACCAACAAAATGAAAGTTATGGAGTGGCCAGCCCAATCCCCGGACCTTAATCCGATAGAAAACTTGTGGTGTGACATCAAAAATGCTGTTTCTGAGGCAAAACCAAGAAATGCAGAGGAACTGTGGAATGTTGTCAAATCATCCTGGGCTGGAATACCTGTTCACAGGTGCCAGAAGTTCTCAGAAACCGTGGTTATACAACTAAATATTAGTTTAGTGATTCACAGGAATACTAAATCCTTAAGATTTTTTCAGTTTATACAGTAAATATTTGGAGTTTGTAATGAAAAATGCAGACACTGCTATTTTTTTGAACAGCCCAATGTTCATTTTTCTTCATTTTCTGTAAAGTAATTAAAATATTCATACATTTTTCTTCATGTTTTGATGTAGAATATAATGTGCATTGTTCCCAATGCATGGAAATAAAAGCTATTATAAGGATTTTGAGCTTTACTCACGTTTTTAAACACACTGCTATTATTTTGAACACAACTGTATAAGTGGTGTCAGGGTGGGCCGTTGGGAAATACCCTTAACCCTACCCCATCTACGTCTAGTCAAGTTTATTTTGTAAAGCACTTTTACAAGTAATAGACATTACTGGAAAGCAGCTTTAGAGAAAACTTTATCCCTCATGAACAAACCTGTGGTGGTGATGGCAAGAAAAAACTCCCTCAGGCGACACAAGGAAGAAACCTTGACTCAAAAGGGAACCCATCCTCATCTGGCTGATAACAGATAGCATGATTATAAATAACTCACTTCTACATGGTCACAAAGTACAACCAGGAAATTCGTTGTAGTTTTAATATGAAGTCTGTTTTGCTGACGTTAGCAACTGTTCATGAAAACTACAGTCCTGAAGAAGTTGTCAGAGCAAATCTGAAAACCATCTTATAAAAGTGTGTCCATACTGGGCCGTCCTCTACAGGAGCGATATACTGAGACTCCAGTCAGAAATAGGGCATCAGGATGGATCAATGCTACTAGTGTTAACTGGAAAACAAAAATAATTTATTCGTATTTCTTTCACATCACAGTTAAACCTGAGCAAATATATATATATATATATATATATATATATATATATATATATATTTTAAATTTCATAAATCTTTGAAATACAGTGGTGCTTGAAAGTTTGTGAACCCTTTAGAATTTTCTATATTTCTGCATAAATATGACCTAAAACATCAGATTTTCACACAAGTCCTAAAAGTAGATAAAGAGAACCCAGTTAAACAAATGAGACAAAAATATTATACTTGGTCATTTATTTATTGAGGAAAATGATCCAATATTACATATCTGTGAGTGGAAAAAGTATGTGAACCTCTAGGATTAGCAGTTAATTTGAAGGTGAAATTAGAGTCAGGTGTTTTCAATCAATGGGATGACAATCAGGTGTGAGTGGGCACCCTGTTTTATTTAAAGAACAGGGATCTATCAAAGTCTGATCTTCACAACACATGTTTGTGGAAGTGTATCATGGCACAAACAAAGGAGATTTCTGAGGACCTCAGAAAAAGTGTTGTTGATGCTCATCAGGCTGGAAAAGGTTACAAAACCATCTCTAAAGAGTTTGGACTCCACCAATCCACAGTCAGACAGATTGTGTACAAATGGAGGAAATTCAAGACCATTGTTACCCTCCCCAGGAGTGGTCGACCAACAAAGATCACTCCAAGAGCAAGGCGTGTAATAGTCGGAGAGGTCACAAAGGACCCCAGGGTAACTTCTAAGCAACTGAAGGCCTCTCTCACATTGGCTAATGTTCATGAGTCCACCATCAGGAGAACACTGAACAACAATGGTGTGCATGGCAGGGTTGCAAGGAGAAAGCCACTGCTCTCCGAAAAGAACATTGCTGCTCATCTCCAGTTTGCTAAAGATCACGTGGACAAGCCAGAAGGCTATTGGAAAAATGTTTTGTGGATGGATAAGACCAGAATAGAACTTTTTGGTTTAAATGAGAAGCGTTGTTTGGAGAAAGGAAAACACTGCATTCCAGCATAAGAACCTTATCCCATCTGTGAAACATGGTGGTGGTAGTATCATGATTTGGGCCTGTTTTGCTGCATCTGGGCCAGGACGGCTTGCCATCATTGATGGAGCAATGAATTCTGAATTATACCAGAGAATTCTAAAGGAAAATGTCAGGACATCTGTCCATGAACTGAATCTCAAGAGAAGGTGGGTCATGCAGCAAGACAACGACCCTAAGCACACAAGTCATTCTACCAAAGAATGGTTAAAGAAGAATAAAGTTAATGTTTTGGAATGGCCAAGTCAAAGTCCTGACCTTAATCCAATGGAAATGCTGTGGAAGGACCTGAAGCGAGCAGTTCATGTGAGGAAACCCACCAACATCCCAGAGTTGAAGCTGTTCTGTACGGAGGAATGGGCTAAAGTTCCTCCAAGCCGGTGTGCAGGACTGATCCACAGTTACCGGAAACGTTTAGTTGCAGTTATTGCTGCACAAGGGGGTCACACCAGATACTGAAAGCAAAGGTTCACATACTTTTGCCACTCACAGATATGTAATATTGGACCATTTTCCTCAATAAATAAATGACCAAGTATAATATTTTTGTCTCATTTGTTTAACTGGGTTCTCTTTATCTACTTTTAGGACTTGTGTGAAAATCTGATGACATTTTAGGTCATATTTATGCAGAAATATAGAAAATTCTAAAGGGTTCACAGACTTTCAAGCACCACTGTAACTAAGCCAGTTCTCTACACTGGTTTGATGTTTCTAAAGAGAATTGATATTGATTTTGTGAAATGAGTGGGGTTTTTTCAGGTTATTTAATTCAGTCAAAGGCAAGGCAAGTTTATTTATATAGCGCATTTCATACACAGTGGCAGTTCAATGTGCTTTACAGAGGTAAAAGCAAAACAGTAAACAATAAAAAAATAAAATTACATAAAATAAAGGGGGAAGAAGAGAGAAAAATAAAAATGAGAATTAAGCAATAGTAGAAATAAAGCAATAAAATGAAGTAAAAGTTCAGTAAAAACAGCAGAATAAAAGTTAAGTAAAGTTTAAAACATGCAAAGACTGTAAAAGTTAAGTAAAGTTTAAAACGTAAAGATAATGACCTTTATCAGTTAGCAGAAAGCATCTGAGAACAGCTTGGTCTTTAGTCTAGATTTGAAGCTGCCAACAGCAGGAGCATTTTTGATGTCCTCTGGCAGTTGGTTCCATAGCTGTACTGCATAGTAGCTAAAAGCTGCTTCACCATACTTTGTTTTAACAACTGGTTTTACCAGTAAATTTTTCTGCTGCGATCTGGTAGATCTGATTGGGTTAGGCCGCTGCAACATATCAGAGAGGTAATTGGGCCCTGTACCATTTAGAGATTTGTACACCAGCAGCAATGCTTTAAAGTCAATTCTGTAGCTTACTGGAAGCCAGTGAAGGGACCTTAGAATTGGAGTAATGTGTTCTGTTCTTTTTGTTCGTGTGAGAACCCTAGCCGCTGCATTTTGAACCAGCTGAAGTCGTTTGATGGTCTTTTTTGGCAGGCCTGTGAAAAGGCCATTGCAGTAATCAACCCTACTAGAGATGAAGGCATGTATTAGTTTTTCTAGATCATTTTTTGACACAAGTCCTCTTAGTTTGGAAATGTTTTTTAGGTGATAAAATGCCGTTTTAGTGATTGCTTTCATATGACTGTCAAAGTTTAGCTTACTGTCAATGAAAACACCAAGATTTTTAACCATATCTTTTGTTTTAATCCCCTTTGTGTCAAGAATAGTGGTAATCCTGAGTCTTTCATCTTTTTTCCCAAATAGAATTACTTCTGTTTTATGTGTTCAGCTGAAGAAAATTTTGTGACATCCAGTTGTTGATTTGGTCGATACACTGGTAGAGACATTCAAGGGGGGCATAACCATTACGTGATAGACCAAAGTAAATTTGGGTGTCATCTGCATAGCAGTGATCTCATCTCATCTCATTATCTCTAGCCACTTTATCCTGTTCTACAGGGTTGCAGGCAAGCTGGAGCCTATCCCAGCTGACTACGGGTGAAAGGCGGGGTACACCCTGGACAAGTCGCCAGGTCATCACAGGGCTGACACATAGACACAGACAACCATTCACACTCACATTCACACCTACGCTCAATTTAGAGTCACCAGTTAACCTAACCTGCATGTCTTTGGACTGTGGCGGAAACCGGAGCACCTGGAGGAAATCCACGCGGACACGGGGAGAACATGCAAACTCTGCACAGAAAGGCCCTCGCCGGCCACGGGGCTCAAACCCGGACCTTCTTGCTGTGAGGTGACAGCGCTAACCACTACACCACCGTGCCGCCCCATAGCAGTGATACAAAATTGAATTGTTCTTGATAATTTGTCCAAGTGGGAGCATATAAAGGTTGAATAGTAATGGTCCAAGGATCGACCCCTGGGGGACACCACAGGTCAAGGACATTGATGTTGAGGTACAATTTCCCATGGTAACAAAGAAGCTTCTAAGTATGATTTTAACCAATTGATAACTTGACCAGTCAACCCAACCCAGTGTTCAAGTCGATATAGCAGTACACTACCATTCAAAAGTTTGGGGTCATCCAGACAATTTTGTGTTTTCCATGAAAAGTCACACTTTTATTTACCACCATAAGTTGTAAAATGAATAGAAAATATAGCCAAGACATTTTTCTGGCCATTTTGAGCATTTAATCGACCCCACGAATGTGATGCTCCAGAAACTCAATCTGCTCAAAGGAAGGTCAGTTTTATAGCTTCTCTAAAGAGCTCAACTGTTTTCAGCTGTGCTAACATGATTGTACAAGGGTTTTCTAATCATCCATTAGCCTTCTGAGGCAATGAGCAAACACATTGTACCATTAGAACACTGGAGTGATAGTTGCTGGAAATGGGCCTCTATACACCTATGGAGATATTGCACCAAAAACCAGACATTTGCAGCTAGAATAGTCATTTACCACATTAGCAATGTAGAGAGTGGATTTCTGATTAGTTTAAAGTGACCTTCATTGAAAAGAACAGTACGGAAGCGTATTAGGGCCACTTGGAGAAAATATTTTTTTCTAATTTTCGAGAAAAAAAGTCGATTTTTTCGAGGAAAAAAGGTCGATTTTTTCGAGGGAAAAAGGTCGATTTTTTCGAGGGAAAAAGGTCGATTTTTTCGAGGGGAAAAAGGTCGATTTTTTCGAGGGGAAAAAGGTCGATTTTTTCGAGGGGAAAAAGGTCGATTTTTTCGAGGGGGAAAAGGTCGATTTTTTCGAGGGGGAAAAGGTCGATTTTTTCCGAGGGAAAAAGGTCGATTTTTTTCGAGGGAAAAAGGTCGATTTTTTTCGAGGGAAAAAGTCGAAATTATGACATACAAAGAACGCATGCTCTAACTGCTGTCATGGCAACGAATGGCCACCGGAAAGGGAAGTCGTGGAAAGTGGCTGCCAACCGGAATTTCGAGTTTTTTCTTGAAATTTCCGACTTTTAATCTCGGAATTTAGAAAAAAATATTTTCTCCAAGTGGCCCTAATAAGCTTCCGTAGAACAGTGCTTTTCTTTCAAAAATAAAATAAGGACATTTCAAAGCGACCCCAAACTTTTGAACGGTAGTGTATGTTGTGATCAACAGTATCAAAAGCTGCACAATAACACCAGGACAAAGTATAATCAAAATTAAAAATCTAAATATTATAATTATCTATTAAAACTCGTATCAGCATAACGTGATTTAAAAAAAAAATCGAAAATAACAACATTGACCGACTTCCGGTTGAGAGCAACTGGACTACATTACCCAGATGCATTAGGAGTGGTGCGCATGCGCAGCGTGACCATTGTATCTCGTGGAGACAGGCGTGAGCGAGGCCTGCAGTAAACATCAAACGGAGTTAATTCGCGTGCGCCCAGGATACAAGAGCGCGCGAGCCGAGAGGAGAGAATAAAGATGGCGGAGGCAGCGGCGGCGGCTTCCTCACAAGCCCGGCTTCAGCAAGGCCAGAGCGGGGGCTCGGGTTCAGCCTCGGCTTCCGGAAGCAGCGACCCGGCGCGTCCCGGTCTGAGCCAGCAGCAGTGGGCGAGCCAGAAAAAAGCGCAAGTCCGCGCTTTCCCTCGGGCTAAGAAGCTTGAGAAGCTCGGAGTGTTTTCGGCTTGTAAGGTAGCCGGGGCTCTTTTTCATTGCTAAGTTAAGCTCACTGTGCTTGCTAGCTAGCTAGCTCGCTATAGAGTAAGTAGACAATGGAGGTTCATAAACACAAACATCAACATAAAGCTCTCACTCACTTCAGACAGTGTGCGGCCATTTCTATAAACTCTAAACCTCCCTAGAATCCTCACACTCCTATAACCGGGAATTCAAACCTGTTAACTTATCAAGCTATTAAATAAAGGAAATAAATCCAAGCTGTGTGTATAATATCCATTTAAAGCTTTCTGAAATCAAACCTGACGTTTTAGAGGTTTAAAAGAGACTCTGTAGATAATATATCTTGAAAAAAAATCCAATTTCTTCTCTTGATGATGCGTTCCTGTACTTGTCTCGTGTTCGTCCAATTAAACGCTCTCTAGAGGATGTATGTCCCGCCCTTTTTCAGAGCTCCTGGTGCTCAAAAGTACGACGTAAGGATAAGGGTCCACTGATAGTAGCGGGTTTTTCTGAGCACCAGTGTTTAGTTTTGTTTAATAACGTTATTTTATATCCTCATTTGTATATAAGCTATTAAATAAAGGAAATCAAACCAAGCTGTGTGTATAATATCCATTTAAAGCTTTCTGAAATCAAACCTGACGATTTAGAGGTTTAAAAGAGACCCTGTAGATAATATATCGAGAGAAAAATCCAATTTCTTCTCTTGATGATGCGTTCCTGTACTTGTCTCGTGTTCATCCAATTAAATGCTCTCTAGAGGATGTATGTCCCGCCCCTTTACAGTGCTCCTGGTGCTCAAAAGTACAACATAAGGATAAGGGTCTACTGATAGTCGCGGGTTTTTCTGAGCACCAGTGTTTTTTGTTTTGTTTTTCTTTTTAATTGTTTGCAACGAGGAGAGAATGCAGTGTATCCCCTGAGTTTGTGGTTTTTGTTTGTTTGTTTTATTTTTTTGGGGGGGTGGTGTGGATGGTTACCTGCAGGACTCCTCACCACGGCTCCTATTAAGGCCAATTTATGCTAACAACCCAGTACTCGCAGACGGCGTCGCAGATAGCGTCTGCGTAGCCCCCCCCACCTTCGCAGACGCTCTGTGCGCACCTCCCAAAAATTGTGACCACCGCAGAAGCCTCGCAGACAGCGTCGCAGACAAGAGGGCTCTGATTGGTCCACTCTACATCCGCTGTACACGCACTTCCGCTTCCCTGCTTTCCCGGTTTGTTTTGTTTTGTTTTCACGACCGCCATTTTTAAAAACACGAGCGAAGATGGAGCAGCACGAAGAGCGGTTGATTGAGGAAGTGAGGAAGTACGGACATCTATACGACTCCAGTTCTAGTCATTATAAGTAACCGGAGGATAAACACTCCACTAACCACACCCACCAACTACTCCTAGCGACTTCGCGCCCCCTTGCGTTGTGGCGGTGAATAACATCGCGCACGCCTATTACTTCCCGCTCAACGATAAATTACAACTGTCTGCGAAAGCCTTGTCGCACGAGCATGCAGAGGCCTTTACAGCGCATTTGGACCTGAGCAAACCGTTAAAGGAGCCATATTTAAGTCTTCATATTTATTTTAGAAAAATTTTTACAATACTGCACTCCTGGTTTTGATTTGTTTGTTTATTTGTGTGATCTTCAAGTGTGTGTGTGTGGGGGAGGGAGAGAGCGAGAATGCCCTCCTCCGTATAATGGTAGCAGAGACACTGAAGTGTATTCGGTTGCATTTGGTAGTCTAAAGAAAAAAGTGCCCTTTTTTTTTTTTTTGTGTATGCCCGAAAGCCTTTTCAGAAAGGTGCTGGTGTCACTCCTTTTGTCAGGATGTTGTCGAGGAAACAAAACTCACGCACAGCATGTGCTCCCAAGTGCCTTGCTATATAGAAACACACCCTACTTCCCAAAAACCAGGCAGCATCTCGGCGTCTAGGATCCCGCCCTTGTTAAAGTGGACAGGCATGGGTAAAGGTGGCAGTGAGAAATCCTCCACGGCTTCGCTGTTCTCCGTGTGAAGCCGTAATGTTCGTTTAGATGAAGCGGTAAAGTGTAATTTGAACGTTACAGATTGTTGTGGAGATCAGTCAAGCACTTCATGAAGCTATCGCTCTTCCTGACAACTTCTTTCAAACACAAATACGTCAGTGCACTGAATCAAAACCTGGCTGTCCCGCGCTATTTCACGGGGCTTGATGAATCCAAAATGGTTGGATATGCAGTATATAGTGCATATATTTAGGGTATAGAAGGCATTATATCCCTTATCAAAAAATTCCTGTGCAGGGATTGGCCAAGGATGGCTCACGTGACGTAAAATAGTTCCACCGTTGATTAAGCAATGTATCTTGTGGCATCAAAAATGAGAAGAGAAAAAAATACGTATAAGGTGTGAGTCAGTCATGGTATATCCTGAATATACCATGAACTGATGTCATAATTTCAAGCTATGTGGCTGACTCGAGGTTGTTGTTTTTTTTGGGGGGGAGGGGGGGCGCGCCTTGTTTTTATGTATTTATTTATTTTACATTAAAGGAGACACGCAGAACCTTTATTTTTAAATACATTTCTGAGTGGGTAGTATCTCCATCCTATTTTCGAGAGTTAAAATCGACCGCAAAGTTGGCATTCGAGCTGCCCCGCTGAGCAAGCCAGCCCTGAGTGCGTGACGTCACTGCGGTAACCGGTTTTAAGGCCGAGGCCTTTTACAGCTATAGACCAAAGTCATATAAATAAACATTTATGGTGAAAGTAAGAAATCCCGTTTCCGACTTGCTCAACTAAGACTGATTTGACTTCAGTGATTGTGGGTTGACTCTCATTAAAACAGGATGGGTGTTATAACTTGTGCAACAAACATGTACATGCATGCATTTTCACTGATAAAACGTAAAAGGCTCATTAAATAATCAGATAAACTGAAGCCAATTAAATAATCTTATACCGCTAACTTAAACACACAATACAAGTTACATGTATTAATCTAAATGCAGGTAAACAACAAGTGTTGTTTTTTTTAAATCCAAATGAGAGTCGGAGCTTACCCGTCTGTGTTCTCGCTTCTTGAAGGCCGATCGTTTTGAAACAATCTGACTTGCAGTTGTTCGTTCAGTTCTCCGTTCATTCGCTTCTTCCATGTAAGGGTGAGATATTGCTGCCGAGGCGAGCATATCCAGCAGAGAAATAAGACGGCTGCTCCACTCATTCTCCATTTTCTCCATACTGAGTACTCCGCCATTACTGCTCGGCACAGGCAATTACTAAAACCCGGGACAGGACATCACCGGTTTTAGCAATAACTGCGGGAAGGTCACTGCCTAAGTGATATGTCGCTTTCCATTCTGTCCCGTCCCGGGTTTTAGCAACAACCCTCAGCTCACACTCCAGGAGAACTGGTGCAACTGAACTTGCTTTCTTTTTCTTGTCGTTTTCTTTTCCTTTAATTATTGGTACTGCACCCTCTTTCAATACGGGCTTATAGCCAACGCTCCTCAACAGATCAGAGGTCTCGTACAAGTCTTCAGTAAAATGTGCAGAGCAGAGGAGAGACCACTTCGTAGGTGCCCAATGTGCCCGTGAACTTCTCACAAAACGTGTCCAAATCTTTGCAGTTTGAACATTCTTGGGCCATGAATGCAACGTAAATCCACCTTCTGTCGTGTTGCTGCACCGGCCAGCAACACATCTACGTGGCATGGCGATAAATTAGCTCAAAATGGAGGATCGGAGTTGCAGTCAGCTCTGTGTTTTAGTATAGCAGAAATGGCGATGAGACTGATAGACTTCCTGCTGTGACGTCACAGATGTCAAGGTCATTCACTCCGACTGCTACCTATATGAATCATTTTAATCGTAAAAATTACTAGATTTGATTTATTGTTAACGCTTAAAACTATTCCTGTGCCATTCTTGAGGTCTCAAGGCATTTATAAACGAAAGTGAGGCCATGGTTCTGTGTATCTCCTTTAAAGACAGACAGAAATAGAAGGCATGAATACAATCGGAATAAAAAACATGAACATTTCGGTCAGGGGGATTTTCAGCTGAACACGTTGAAATAATAATCACACGAATCAATAGTTTTAACAGCTTTCTGATTTTGTGAGTCAGTAATTGTTTTTACAGTACGTTCTGCTGGTCACATCCCAAAAATAACAGTTTAGTAACCATGTTAAGGTGCAGGGTGTCGAGGGCCTTAGGAGTTGGCACACAGATACGGCAGGAGGCAGGAGATGACGTTTTCGCCTTTTATTTTTGCACACCACGGAGAAGATAACCAAAATAAACCAAAATGAAAGTGTAGAAAAATATAACTATACAATATTTACAAATGTACAGAAAATAAACAGGCTACGTGGAGCCAAAATAAACATAAACAAAAGATAAGCTAGCCTAAGGTGGGGTTTACATTAGACCGTATCAGCGGATCATCAGATTAACGTTTTTAAAACGATTAGTGTGCACACAGCAACGCCAATACACGATTCGCGTGCACACAGCAACGCCAATACACGGATACGCTCGGCTCCGCAGGCATCCTGCGCTCCAAATCACTCCGCCCTGAACAGCGAGTGCCCTCTGGAGGGTGCGCACTCCGGCCGTGCGCAGCTCACAGGGCGCGCGAGTGAAGCGCACAAGCAGTGATTCGGGACTGAGCCGCTGTGTGTGTGATCCCAGCGCATATCACTTACCACTTGCAAGTGGAAGGATGGCAAGCCTAAAGACAATCATAACTACTCAATGGGCAGTATTTGCATCAGTATTTGCAGTATTTTCATACTTTTATACTCTTTAATGAAAGGTGATACAAGGCGGAAGTCCGCGCCGTTTTTCAGCAGTCGCGTCACATGACCAACGCCAGCGAATCAGGAAGGTGGATGTCACAGTGACGTTGTCCAATGACGACGCCAGCTAGAGCTCAGCACAGCGTATCCGCGTATTCTCAATGTTTACACAGCACCGGACCAGACACAATCTGGATTGAATACGTGGACCCTGGCGGATTCCCGTTTCCCAGCGTTTCCAGGCGTTTTAATGTAAACGGACAGTGCATCCGCGAAGAAAACGAGACAGATACGGTCTAATGTAAACTTGGCCTAAGGCTCAAGAAAGCAAAATTCAAGTCAATGTACTCACACAGCTGAGTGTAGGACAGAGCAATATAAACACAGGTCTTGTCTCTACGTGGCTCTCCCAACAACTGAACACATCACCATTATAAATGATACCCGTCTCCTCCCTATAGTTGGCCAATACACTTGCCTGAACCAAAAAGCAGGGAGTTTTTAGTTAGGCACTCAATAATAACTAATTTAAACCTTTTAAAATAGCGCTATAAAGAAATACATATTCTCAGGCCTTACAAAAAAATAATACACAAATACATATAAGTACACAAATACCAACTATTCAGACATTTTACACGTTTAACTATCACCACGAGGACGCACACACGTGAACGTACCCAATGATAAAAACGTCCTCAGCACCATCACGCAACCCTTTGTCACAACAAGGAAGCGCTGCCACCGGTAAGACATGGAGCTTTTAAATGCCAAATGAACATTGGTTGGTGTTCTTAAACACTTAAAAACCCTTCGTTTGCACTCATTAAGGCTAGATGTTATGACTAGGCACAATAAATAAAGAAACAAAACATGCTGACAAAACGTTGTTTCTGAGTTGTTTGTGTTTGCGTCGATATGTGTGGAATGTGATGTATTTTAATACCATGTGCGCGAATGGTTGTTACGCTAAACATGTGTCCACCCATGTTAACTAACAAAACCACAATGCACAATAAAAGGGTTAAAACTCGCGTACTGCAGTTTGTAAAGTCCATGAACCATCGTAACAATGTGAGGAAAGTTTGAGTGGGGGAAATGACAGTACATGCTTTCAATGGCGGCTGCCATAGCAGACGCCGTGATGGTGCGCTCATGGGTCGCATCATCACAAAGCAACTCGAGTCACAGCTGTGGCTCCGCGAGCATTTCTGTGTGTCATGATCATGCCTAGCGATCATGCCAACAAACACGGCTGCCTCCAGTGAGTTTACGCCAAGATTCAAGCGTAACACTTTTAGTTTGGAATTTTTTGATGAGGGGTATAAATCTAATATACCACCATGCACTGAGAGGCTCTGGTTGAAATTATGGATTCTTTATGGTGACTGGCGTAGTACTGTTTTCTTTCGGGCTGCGTCCCGAACAAAATAGTCCTCTGCCAGTCACCGTAGAGAATCCATAATTTCAACAGAAGCCTCTCAGTGCATGGTATATTAGATTAATATTTCCTTCCTTGTGTAGTGCTCCTTGTAGGAAGTCTTTGGGATTCGGGTTTGTTCTGTTCATTCGTGTCTTTTTTTTTTTCTTTCTTTCTCATTTTTTTTAGTGATGTTTAAATGGTTATCAAGGGATGCAGTGATTCAATGGAATCCTGGCTGGAATGTAAACAGCCGCCATCTTGTCAGTCAACAGCACAGCTGAATATTGTTGCACTCGTGTACAAAATGGATCAATTTCAACCAACGGATTACACGGCTCATTTTTCTAATGAACAGATAACTAGATATATGTCTAAAATAAACGACCTACAGATTAGTGACCCTTATCGATTACCGGACGTAGTTTTCACGACCGTGTCAGTGGATATTGAACTGCCAGAGGTGGAATACCCAGATGTGTATAATTACCTCATTAACTTTCCCTCGCTGTTCAGTGGTGAAGCACTGCGTGCTTATAAATCTCTGGACAGTTATCTTTACAGAAATTCAGGATTTGTCAGCCGCCCTCAGATGTGGCATCTTGTAAACAAGAAAATAACAATCCTCATTGGACGGGTAAGTCACTTAAGTATTGAGTACTAGTACTGATACTAGATATATCAGTAGTATCTAGTATAGCACTGACCAGCCGATTATGGTTGAATATTTTATATTATCAGTTAGATCAAGTATCAGTAGTCTATCACTATTACTGTATATATGGTATACCTGATAGCAGCAATCCATTTTGCACGCCTGTCAGGGTCCCGTGGCAGCCTATGAAACTTTCTTCCCGATTTCTGACCTCTCCTGTTGTGGCATTTAATAGGGCTGTAACGATATGCGTATCGAAATGGAAATCACGATACGCAGAGCCACGATTCGTATCGCGATACAAGAAGGCAGAATCGCGGTACACCCTTTCAAACTTCTCCTCAGCCCAAAAACAGAGGCGCTTCCAAACTTCAATTTATGAATACTTTGCTTTTTATTTAAATTACATAATATTTTATTTAAATTACATAACTTACTTAAATTACTTTTATTTTTTTATATCTATTAGTAAGTCGTTTTTTCACCGACCTGCGACAATCTTCTGCGAGTCACGCAACGTCCACACTCGCCACTGGCAGAGCATTCATTTCTTTTAAGCGGTCGCCATTCTGGTTGCGATGCGGGGAGCGAATCTGTAAACAAGCAGCTCATTGGCTGGCTAGGTGTGCCACAAGCCAATCACAATCACTTGACCGGAAAGGCATGCAGTGTTGCCAGATTGGGCGGGTTTAGGTGCTTTTTGGCTGGTTTTGAACATATTTTGGGGTGGAAAACGTTAGCAATATCTGGCAACACTGAAGGCATGTCTGCTTGGGCGGAAGCCTTCTGTGGCAGTTACATTTTGACACGCGAGCAATGTTTCACTATAAAAATACCGTAATTTCCATCTGTTTTCCGCGATCACAGAAAATCATTGGCCCTATGAGAGTGAGACAGTGAGAGAGCCCCCCCCCCCAAAAAAAATCTTAACAGATTTACACAATTTGGAAAAATGACTTTTTCAGAACCGAAAAAAAACAGAGCTTCCGGCTCAACAGTATTATTTTGAGAAATAAAACAATCTTTGGATATACATTTGTTCATTTTTGCATACATATTACTCATTCTCTGCAGTGGTCTGAATTATTTGTTATTAAATAGTTAATGTAAGTAAGTAAATGTTAATAAGTCAAATTTACTATTTTAAAAAAAGATTTAAAAAAAAATCGTGGGTGTATCGAATCGTGGGTCAAAAATCGCGGTACGAATCGAATCGTGAGTTGGGTGTATCGTTACAGCCCTAGCATTTATACTATACCATACAACTCTCCGGCATTGTGGCACGGTAATATTTGCAGATTTGGGCGAAAAACAACGAAAGTCAGTGTCGGTAAATTGCGATGGCGGAAATATGGCGTTTGACCGACAAGATGGCGTCTGTTTAGAATCTGGATCGGCTGTGACATCACATGCAAGTGGACTATACGGATTATCAGTCTTGAAGCCATTACTGGCCTTGGAAACTGGATTAGTAGTGGATTGAATTTGATGTTTTCTGATTATATGTGATGTTGTGAATGTGTGTGTGTGTTATTCACTGACACAATTCTTGCACATAAATGCAAGATGGAGTCTGTCATAAAGAATCTCCCCGGGATGTTTTTCATAAAAAAAAAAAAGACCTGAAGCTAGTAGATAGAGCTCTGAGTGTTGTCTGAGACTGGAAGCTGGAAACGGTGGGACTGGGGTGCTTAAAGCCAGGGCTTTTCAAACATTTTATAGTTCAAGTTTATTCAAATATTAGCTAAATAAGTACAATAAATTACGCACCCGCATATCGCTAAGTACAGTGTCTTGCAAAAGTATTCATCCCCCTTGGTGTTTGTCCTGTTTTGTCGCGTTACAAGCTGGAATTAAAATGGATTTTCAGAGGGTTAGCACCATTTGATTAACACGTGTACCACTTTAAAGGTGCAAATTGTAATTTTATTGTGACACAAACAATAAAGAAGATGAAAAAATAGAAATCTGGAGTGTGCATAGGTATTCGACCCCTTTTCTTATGAAACCCCTTTTCTTATGACCCCCCCCCCTTAGGAAACAAGAGCTGGTCCAACTAATTAACTTCATAACTCACATAATTAGTTGATTAAGATCCACCTGTTTGCAATCAAAGTGTCACATGATCTGTCACATGATGTCTGTATAAATCAGCCTGTTCTGGAAGGACCCCGACTCTGCAACACTACTAAACAAGCAACATGAAAACCAAGGAGCCTCCAAACAGGTCAAAGTTGTGGAGAAGTATAGATCAGGGTTGAGTTATAAAATATATCCCAAACTTTGAATATCTCAGGGAGCACCATTAAATCCATTATAGCAAAATGGAAAGAATATGACACCACTACAAACCTGACAAGAGAAGGCCATCCACCAAAACTCACAGACCGGGCAAGAAGGGCATTAATCAGAGATGCAAAGAGAACACTGAAGGAGCTGCAAAGATCCACAGCGGAGATGGGAGTATCTGTCCATAGGACCACTTTAAAGGAACAGTCCACCGTACTTCCATAATGAAATATGCTCTTATCTGAATTGAGACGAGCTGCTCCGTACCTCTCCGAGCTTTGCGCGACCTCCCAGGCAGTCAGACGCGCTGTCACTCCTGTTAGCAATGTAGCTAGGCTCAGTATGGCCAATGGTATTTTTTGGGGCTGTAGTTAGATGCGACCAAACTCTTCCACGTTTTTCCTGTTTACATAGGTTTATATGACCAGTGATATGAAACAAGTTCAGTTACACAAATTGAAACGTAGTGATTTTCTGTGCTATGGAAAGTCTGCACTATAATGACAGGCGTACTAACACCTTCTGCGTGCTTCGGCAGCGCATTGATACGAAGCTCAGATATCAATGTGCTGCCGAAGCGTGCAGAAGGTGTTAGTACGCCTGTCATTATAGTGCAGACTTTCCATAGCACAGAAAATCGCTACGTTTCAATTTGTGTAACTGAACTTGTTTCATATCACTGGTCATATAAACCTATGTAAACAGGAAAAACGCGGAAGAGTTTGGTCGCATCTAACTACAGCCCCAAAAAATACCATTGGCCATACTGAGCCTAGCTACATTGCTAACAGGAGTGACAGCGCGTCTGACTGCGTCTGACTGACTGGGAGGTCGCGCAAAGCTCGGACAGGTACGGAGCAGCTCGTCTCAATTCAGATCAGAGCATATTTCATTATGGAAGTACGGTGGACTGTTCCTTGAAGCTGGACACTTCAGAGAGTGGGGGTTTATGGAAGAGTGGCCATAAAACAAGCCATTGCTTAAAGAAAACACATTTGGAGTTTGCGCAACAGCATGGCAGACTCCCCAAACAAGTGGATGAAGGTTCTCTGGTCAAATGAGACTAAAATTGATCTTTTTGGCCATCATGGGAAATGCCATGTGTGGCGCAAACCCAACACCATGAGAACACCATTCCTACAGTGAAGCATGGTGGTGGCAGCATCATGCTGTGAGGATATTTTTCATCTGCAGGGACAGGAAAGCTGGTCAGGACTGAAGGAAAGATGGATGGCACTAAATTCTGGAGGAAAACCTGTTTGAGTCGGCCAGAAGTTTGAGACTGCAATGAAGGTTCACGTTCAAGCAGGACAATGACCCTAAACATATTGTTAAAGCTACACTGGAGTGGTTTAAAGGGAAACATTTAAATGTCTTGGAATGGCCGAGTCAAAGCCCAGACCTCAATCCAATTGAGAATCTGTGGAATAACTTGAAGATTGCTGGACACCAACACAGCCCATCTAACTTGAAGGAGTTGGAGCAGTTTTGCCTTGAGGAACGGGCAAAAATCCCAGTGGCTAGATGTGCTAAGCTAACAGAGACATACCCCAAGAGACTTGCAGCTGTCATTGCAGCAGAAGATGGCTCTACAGAGTATTGACTTTGGGGGGTGAATACCTATGCCCACTCCAGATTTCTAGTTTTTTTTTTTTCATCTTAATTGCTGTTTTTGTCACAATAAAACAACAATTTGCACCTTTAAAGTGGTACACGTGTAAATCAAATGGTGCTAACCTTCTGAAAATCCATTTTAATTCCAGCTTGCAATGCAACAAAACAGGACAAACACGAAGGCGGATGAATACTTTTGACACTGTAGCTACTCTAGGCGGGTTTGTTAATACAAATATCTAAATATAATATCTAAAAGCTTCGATAGGAAATTTTATGCAAAACAGATTTTTCTCTTTTTTTTCTTTACAAGACGACATACTCTCCTCTTCCCTTTTCTTTACAAAGAAAAAAGTTTTGCAAAACAAATTTTATTTTACAAAACACATTTTTCAACAAAATACAGATTGACAAAATCTAGATCTATAAATATAAGATGAATATATAAGATATTTATATAATTAAAAACTCAAACAGGTTATCAAGGTCACCTTATAACCTTTGACTGTAAAATAAACACCATGGACTCTTTGAATGCAGGTATGGGCCATTTTCAAAAAATTGTACCAATTATGGTAAAGAAATGAAAAAAAAATTGTCACTCTTTCTTTCTATAAATGTACAAAAAGATTGCCTATTGATTTAAAATCAAGTCCTACTAATCAGCAAAGCTAGATTCCTATTATTTTTATAAAAAAATTATTTTTCTGAAATTGTGGCTTTCTTTACCGTTACCATACCAAAAAAGCTTTTATTATATTTCATCTGGTACACAATGACTTAAAATATTTTAAATTCTATTTGCCTATTTGGCCCGGAAATCTAGAGAAAAACAGACATTTATGCATGATTTTTTCTTTACCGTTACCAAAGTTTCTTTACCGTTACTAGGAATGGTAACGGTAAAGAGGTGTCTCATTCTCTTACAACACAGCATGACAGTTATGCTTTCAAATAATTGCTCATATTTCATCACTCAAACTTAATCAACAACTACAAATAGTTTCTATTTGATCACTGATGTCTATAAGATGATATGTGCATCACGGTAAAGAAAGTATATTTGTGTGACATGAGTAATTAATGAAATGTTTTGCTCACCTTTCAGCCTCCACTGCCTCAAAAAAATTCAAAATGGAGTCCCAACATCCTGGCACTTCAGGATGTTGAACAGCTCCCTCTTTAGCAAGCACTAGGAACTAATTATTTTCAAAAATGTTTTTGGGTAACGGTAAAGAAACTAAAGTAACACAAGAAGATTTTTTGAATTTATAAAAAAAAACCAAATCAGATAATATACTCAATACTTTTGTTTAAACACCTAATTAGTTATTTTTGTGAAAAATAAAATTTACTCCTGAGTAAGTTCAAGAATGTAAGATATATTTATGAATAATTAGTTTTTGCACTGGTAACGGTAAAGAAAAATTATAACATAAATCACTCTTATTTTTCTTATTAACTAAGATAAAAACTTGAGTATGAAAATTTAGAGAGGTTTTTATTGTCTATGCAGTTATGTGAATCATTTTTCAATTAAACCCCTCTGTTCTGATGAGAAACTGAAAAATAAGTGAAGACTTCTTCTTTACCGTAATAGGTACATTTTTTTTGAAAATGGCCCGTATATTTTAGGGAACGTAGTGTGTGAATGTCTCATCTCATCTGTAGCCGCTTTATCCTGTTCTACAGGGTCGCAGGCAAGCTGGAGCCTATCCCAGCTGACTACGGGCGAAAGGCGGGGTACACCCTGGACAAGTCACCAGGTCATCACAGGGCTGACACATAGACACAGACAACCATTCACACTCACATTCACACCTACGGTCAATTTAGAGTCACCAGTTAACCTAACCTGCATGTCTTTGGACTGTGGGGGAAACCGGAGCACCCGGAGGAAACCCACGCGGACACGGGGAGAGCATGCAAACTCCACACAGAAAGGCCCTCGCCGGCCACGGGGCTCAAACCCGGACCTTCTTGCTGTGAGGCGACAGCGCTAACCACTACACCACCGTACCGCCCCGTGTGTGAATGTGTGCGATAATATTTTGTCTGTTTCTTAGAGCTGTAGAGTTTTTGATCCTGGACTTTCCGTTGATGGGAACACATTAGGGTGTCCCAGTGATGACATTTATAGGCCTACTGGTTTTGGAGTTATTGAGATCTGGGTTGCACTGAATTCTGAATTTGATTCGTTAAATCGCTGTAAGAACCAAGCACAAGTCCGGTGGTGGTTTGTGGTTTCACAATCTAACTTTCACTGTAAGTTTTAACTCGTTAGTCATCTCTGGTGTAAAGTAAATTTGTTTGGCAGAGTGGGAAAGCCACACCCTCGACCTAGCAGACCGGCACTGCTGCAGGGTCAGCAATTAAGCAGCGAATGTCTGTTTACGGATGCCGTGCAAACTGTACAAGAAGGTTCTAGCTTATTGTTTTGTGCACATGGACGCCACTGTGTATGACCGTCATCAGCGTGGTGCTTTATTCTGTCTCTGAACTGCACCGTTATTCTCCTCCAGGCCAACGATTCCTGTAAGTGTAACGGCTGGAAGAACCCTCATCCTCCGACGGCCACCCGGATGGAGCTCCAGCAGCAGGCGGCTGATTTGAGCGAGGCCTGCCGCAGCTGTGGTCACGCCCTTGGTACACTTTCCTCATGTCCTACTTCTGGGTTTACTAATGTATTTATCTCCACGAATGCTACATGATGTGTTTGTCTCAACTGGATAAAATCAGTTAGAATTACAGCAGCAGATGTGACCTTGCCTTTTAAAGGGGAACTGAAAGCAAATTTTTTTTTATTCTCAAAATTCTATTTATCTCATTTTATTAAATATAGGAATGAATTTCTGATTGCCATTTGGTCACTGCTAGAGCAAGTTATGAGTGTTTGAAATACGCTCTGTAATATATCAGTCCGTATGTCAAAACGATGGCCGTAAACGAGATTCGCCGAGACCTGTGCGAGACATCGTAGGACGGAAGTAAAACGTACAGCAGAAATCAAAGCGACTGACATCTGCCAACATTGTCAAAAGACGCGCGCCCTCTTTCGAATGCTGACGTAATCAAGCTGGAAGTTTTCCCTGTGTCCGAAATCGCTCCCTGGGCACTATATAGTAGGGACGCCATTTTGTAGTGCTGTCCGAAACCTTAGTGAGGATTATGTGGAAAATGTGCTTAGTATAATATGCATTTATCACAGAAATACATGCGTGTATTTATTATTTTGAAAACCTACCAGCCGCCTGATCTGGCACGTTTTAATTGTGCGACAGTAATGACGTAAATACCAGCGTGACGGACTCGTCCTTATCCTGTCGTCTTTCCAACTCTTCTCTACTCCACGTTGGTTCGAAGTCGTATGGAATAATCTCCATGCCACGTACGCGAGGGAGGCAGATGTATGTTCAGAAGTATACAGTTTAATAAAGTGCAGAATATATATAGACCCTTTTTCAGCGTCACATGATCAAACAGTTGCGCACGTGCCCTGGCAACAGAAGCAGTAAGCTTCCCAATTGATTCTGGGACAGACTAGCGTACTTATCAATCATTTAAACGTGGATATATATATATACTGTTCTCAGCATCAACATGTCAACATACAGTGGGGCAAAAAAGTATTTAGTCAGCCACCAATTGTGCAAGTTCTCCCACTTAAAAAGATGAGAGAGGCCTGTAATTTTCATCATAGGTACACTTCAACTATGAGAGACAGAATGGGGGGAAAGAATCCAGGAAATCACATTGTAGGATTTTTAATGAATTAATTGGTAAATTCCTCGGTAAAATAAGTATTTGGTCACCTACAAACAAGCAAGATTTCTGGCTCTCACAGACCTGTAACTTCTTCTTTAAGAGGCTCCTCTGTCCTCCACTCGTTACCTGTATTAATGGCACCTGTTTGAACTCGTTATCAGTATAAAAGACACCTGTCCACAACCTCAAACAGTCACACTCCAAACTCCACTATGGCCAAGACCAAAGAGCTGTCAAAGGACACCAGAAACAAAATTGTAGACCTGCACCAGGCTGGGAAGACTGAATCTGCAATAGGTAAGCAGCTTGGTGTGAAGAAATCAACTGTGGGAGCAATTATTAGAAAATGGAAGACATACAAGACCACTGATAATCTCCCTCGATCTGGGGCTCCACGCAAGATCTCACCCCGTGGGGTCAAAATGATCACAAGAACGGTGAGCAAAAATCCCAGAACCACACGGGGGGACCTAGTGAATGACCTGCAGAGAGCTGGGACCAAAGTAACAAAGGCTACCATCAGTAACACACTACGCTGCCAGGGACTCAAATCCTGCAGTGCCAGACGTGTCCCCCTGCTTAAGCCAGTACATGTCCAGGCCCGTCTGAAGTTTGCTAGAGAGCATTTGGATGATCCAGAAGAGGATTGGGAGAATGTCATATGGTCAGATGAAACCAAAATAGAACTTTTTGGTAAAAACTCAACTTGTCGTGTTTGGAGGAGAAAGAATGCTGAATGCTGAGTTGCATCCAAAGAACACCATACGTACTGTGAAGCATGGGGGTGGAAACATCACGCTTTGGGGCTGTTTTTCTGCAAAAGGACCAGGACGACTGATCCGTGTAAAGGAAAGAATGAATGGGGCCATGTATCGTGAGATTTTGAGTGAAAACCTCCTTCCATCAGCAAGGGCATTGAAGATGAAACGTGGCTGGATCTTTCAGCATGACAATGATCCCAAACACACCACCCGGGCAACGAAGGAGTGGCTTCGTAAGAAGCATTTCAAGGTCCTGGAGTGGCCGAGCCAGTCTCCAGATCTCAACCCCATAGAAAATCTTTGGAGGGAGTTGAAAGTCCGTGTTGCCCAGCGACAGCCCCAAAACATCACTGCTCTAGAGGAGATCTGCATGGAGGAATGGGCCAAAATACCAGCAACAGTGTGTGAAAACCTTGTGAAGACTTACAGAAAACGTTTGACCTCTGTCATTGCCAACAAAGGGTATATAACTGATCCGTGAGATGAACTTTTGTTATTGACCAAATACTTATTTTCCACCATAATTTGCAAATAAATTCTTTAAAAATCAGACAATGTGATTTTCTGGATTCTTTCCCCCCATTCTGTCTCTCATAGTTGAAGTGTACCTATGATGAAAATTACAGGCCTCTCTCATCTTTTTAAGTGGGAGAACTTGCACAATTGGTGACTGACTAAATACTTTTTTGCCCCACTGTAATCAAAATCAACATGTCATATCAACATAATCAAAAGCAGCTTAAGTTGTTGGATAAACTGACGTTAGCTTTGGCTAGTAGCACTAGCTGCTAGCTTGTTATGCAGCTAAAGTTTTATTAGATTTGCCCATTAGCTTGCTAGGCCAAACAAATGTGTGTTTGTTCTAAGCCGATCTTTGTGTACAAACAGAAAAAGGGTCTATAAAACTTTAGCTGCATAGCAAGCTAGCAGCTAGTGCTACTAGCCAAAGCTAACGTCAGTTTATCCAACAGCTTAAGTTGCTTTTGATTATTATTCCACACCATGCAGGTAATCACGAATGTAAACAAGGCTTCCAGTAAAATCAGTAGATAGATAACCTTACCTGATATAAAGTGGGCGCTACAGACACGAGCATTTTTTATTATGTCCTCATTCCAGTCCACACGTTTAATCGCCTGCAGCCACAGCCGCCGTCTGTTGCTCTGAAATGGGCGTGATCCTTTAGGAATCCTATAAACCTTTAGTCCGCCGGTGGAATAGCGATTCGTACAACCGTATACACGACAACCAGACATGTTGATGCTGAGAACGGTATATATATATATCCACGTTTAAATGATTGATAAGTAGGCTAGTCTGTCCCAGAATCAATTGGGAAGCTTACTGCTTCTGTTGCCAGGGTGCGTGCGCGCGCAGCCATCTTTGTTTACAAACAGTAAATGGGTCTATAGACCCCTTCGCATGTTTGTAAACAAACCGACCGTTGCCAGGATGCGCGCGCAGCCTGGACCCAGAAACAATGGCGCTGCCCATAGACCGGCATTATGAGCTGTCAGATTATGCAAAACAATTGTCGTGACAAGATCGAGAATGTTACATAAATAAGTTAACTCTAACAAGTGGACATCGCCTACCGGATCCGCATTTAATTAAAGAGTGGACGGACGATGTTAGTAAGTTCCCTGGTATACAATGGCCAGATATATACTCGTACCTTATTGACAAGACTTCAGTGTACACCCACGAAAAACTTCGTGCCTACAAGTCTTTAGACGCATATGATTATGTGCGGGCATGTACAACTTCATTAACAATGGGACATTCATAGCCGAGTAAACTAGACCCACCCGCCTAGCGGCCAAAGTATTTTTGCCTAGCGAATGGGTCTAGCCTCGCACCATATAAAAAAAACACCCCGGGCATCAAATCGTGCCCGCCAATCACAACGCAAGGTTTTTGTTTGGATTGTTTGGGCGGGCTTTTGCAGGAGTGACGACAAAGCTGCGCGACGCTGGAGAAAGCGCGACAGGAAAGATGGCTGCGGCTAGTGAACAGCGCGCGTTTGACTCCGCTTTGGAATCAGTTTTAGAAGAATTAGACTTGGAGTTTTCGTTGAAACATGAGCAGGAAGAGGCTCTCCGCTCATTCCTTTTCAAGAAGGACGTTTTCGCCGTTTTGCCGACCGGCTATGGCAAAAGTCTGATCTACCAGCTGGCTCCGCTCGTAGCCAAAAGGATGGGGCTAGTTTGTGCAGTACGAAGAATTAATAAACAGCTTTGAAACATTACTTTTTGACTGTTTCTTATTTTCCCGTTATTTTAAATTTAAGGGAAATTATTTCACCAAACACCACTAAACAAAAACTCTCAAAAACAGTTTAAGCAAACCCTTGAAAAACACTTGGAAAAAAACTGTGTATGTGGTACAGACTCCAAACTTGTGGTCATTATCTCCAAACTTCTTAATATCTAGAACCTGTTTATTAATTAATACGCATTTTGAAAAATTATTTAATTTCAAGGCCTCCCCCACTGCTTTCTGTCGCTCTGACTACGTCACAGTCACTGTTGCGCTGATTGGTCAGAGCGTTGGCCTATACGCACAGAGACAGTTTGAAAGACAGCGGGTTGTTCATCCTACCCGCTTCGGAAATGTCTACGGATCGAGGCCAGACTAAATATTCACATTTAGCCTGGCTTGCCAGGCTAGGACATTCATATTCATTTTGTTTTAATCAAATTATGCCAGTGATGTGATGGCAATGTGGCTTTAGCTACAACAGCAAATACCAACACTAAACAGCAATTTGCAGGAGGTAATGGCATGAAAGGAATGATAGTGTAAAGAGTGCAGCTAAGAGAAATCAGAGCTGCGTAAAAAGCGAGAGGCAGAGAGCAGAAATGAAACTGAGCGGGGCGGGAGCTAGGTTAGAGTGAGGGCACACAATTTTACCTTTCCATCCTTGCTTTAAAATTGTGATTTTCGGCATACACAAATAATGATGGCACAAAATCTGGACTGCTTGAGTCAAGCGAGACCTCTCCTACAAACACAATTGCATGCAAAGCTAAGTTAACATGCTAACAATATTCATTACATTGTGTAACTATGACCCAGCTAATCAGACAAACGTTACCAAAGTATTTTGCTACATCAATAAACGAAGACTAGAAAGAATAAAAAAGAAAGATTTGATAAATAGCCTGATCTTACCTGTGATGAAGTGGGCGCTGCAAACCCGCGCATTTTTGATGGTGCTTTCATCCCAGTCTACACGTTTGATGGCTTGTAGCCATAGACGTCGGCGATTTTTTTGGAATGGGTGAGATCCTGCTGGAATTCTGAACATTTTAACCCCATCACTGCTACGATTCTGACACCCGACAACACAACAACTAGGCATCGCTGAGTCTTTTTTGGGTCCAGGCTGCGCGCGCAATTTCCTCTTACATATGAATGACGTTTACTGCAAAGGGGTCTATACAGTGAGACGATATATACACAGGCGAACAATCCAAAACGGCAGGCGAGATCAAAAACGAGAAAACAGGCAAAAGGGTCGGCCGAGGCGCAAACAGTACATCAAAGGCTAAGCGAGGACAAGAACGAGAAACAGGAAATCAAGACAACTGGTAGAAAGGCTCGGTAATGCGTACAGGCGTATCGTAATACTTCACGATGCAAATGCGTCAGCACAGTCCTTAAACAGGCAAACACACAGTTCCTTAATTGAGCTCAGGTGCGCCTTGTTCACGGCGCGCGTGCTGGAGTCCACTCGGCGCGCCTTCAGGTGCACACGCTACAGCGCGCAGGACTGACACTCCGTCACTGATGAAGCTGGCAAATCTCGAAATTAATCTAAACTGGAATGATATGGCGATCTGGCCGCTGTGTAAACGGTTTTCAAAATGGCGACGCTGACACTTCACGTTGCACAAGTCTCGTGAAGATCGCACGGATAAGCGACACCTGCTGTCGACCAAACGAACTACATTCAACATGGGTTAAAAACCGAAAAGGCCGATAAGCGTAATATAATAATAATAATAATATGCCGATACGAGTCACAATATAAGGTTAATAAAACCGAAAACGTAATTGAATAACACGTTAATTAAGAAATAAAGCAAGTTTAAAAATGACTTCAGTTCCCCTTTAATGCGTGTGTGTTTGTTCATCTAGCGGAGCACGTGTCTCACCTGGAGAACGTCTCCGAGGACGAGATCAACAGGCTGCTCGGGATGGTGGTGGACGTAGAAAACCTTTTCATGTCCGTGCACAAGGAAGAGGACACAGACACCAAGCAGGTCTACTTCTATCTGTTTAAGGTAACTGCAGACGGATCACTTTTCACATCGAACACGCATCGAATCGAACTCTAATGCCCAAATGTCACCGAAACACAGGATACAGGAACAGCCCAAGCTGAACTCGGTGTAATTACAGCACACGCATCTTCTTCTTCTTCTGAAGTAATTACTTGGATGAAAAAAATGTGAAATACAAAAACAGTGCAGACATTTTATTACTTTCGCAAAATCCAGGAAAACGTTACGCACTGAAAAGTGAAATTTTCCTTAAGCTGCTCATGTCACTTGATCTCTACTAGGGAGGTACATCTCCGTCACTGTGGCCAGTGCGATACATGTCTCGATGCGTCGATACGTTCTGATCAAAAACTCTACAGCTCTAAGAAATAGACAAAATATTCTCGCGCACAGGTGGCACGGTGGTGTAGCAGTTAGCGCTGTCGCCTCACAGCAAGAAGGTCCGGGTTCGAGCCCCGTGGCTGGCGAGGGCCTTTCTGCGCGGAGTTTGCATGTTCTCCCCGTGTCCGCGTGGGTTTCCTCCGGGTGCTCCGGTTTCCCCCACAGTCCAAAGACATGCAGGTTAGGTTAACTGGTGACTCTAAGGTGGTGTTTAGATTAGACCGTATCAGCAGATCATCAGATTAATGTTTTTAAAACGATTCGCGTGCACACAGCAACGCCAATACACGATTCGCGTGCACACAGCAACGCCAATACACGGATACGCTCGGCTCCGCAGGCATCCTGCGCTCCGAATCACTCCGCCCTGAACAGCGAGTGCCCTCTGGAGGGTGCGCAGTCCGGCCCTGCGCAGCTCACAGAGCGTGCGAGTGAAGCGCACGAGCAGTGATTCAGGACAAATAGCAGGAAGTGAAAGTCCGCGCCGTTTTTCAGCAGTCGCGTCACATGACCAACGTGGCATGACCAACGCCAGCGAATCAGGAAGGTGGATGTCACAGTGACGTTGTCCAATGACGACGTCAGCTAGAGCTCAGCACAGTGTATCCTCGTTCCTCAATGTTTACACAGCACCGGATCAGATACATAATGGATTGAATACGTGGGCCCTGGCGGATTCAAGTTGTTCCGCCTGTAGAGTCGTTTCCCGGCGTTTTAATGTGAACGGACAGTGCATCCGCGACGAAAACGAGACGGATACGGTCTAATGTAAACACCACCTAAATTGAGCGTAGGTGTGAATGTGAGTGTGAATGGTTGTCTGTGTCTATGTGTCAGCCCTGTGATGACCTGGCGACTTGTCCAGGGTGTACCCCGCCTTTCGCCCGTAGTCAGCTGGGATAGGCTCCAGCTTGCCTGCGACCCTGTAGAACAGGATAAAGCGGCTAGAGATAATGAGATGAGATATTCTCGCACACATTCACACACTATGTTCCCTAAAATATACCTGCGTTCAAGGAGTCCATGGTATTTATTTTACAGTCAAAGGTTATAAGGTGACCTTGATAACCTGTTTGAGTTCTTAATTATATAAATATTTTATATATTCATCTTATATTTATAGATCTAGGTTTTGTCAATCTGTATTTTGTTGGAAAATGTGTTTTGTAAAATACAAATTTTTTTCTTTGTAAAGAAAAGGGAAGAGGAGAGTATGTTTTCTTGTAAAGAGGAAAAAAAAGGAAAAATCTGTTATGTATAAAATTTCCTATCGAAGCTTTTAGATATTTGTATTAACAAACCCGCCTAGAGTAGCTTCAGTGTTTTGCAAAAGTATTCATCCCCCTTGGTGTTTGTCCTGTTTTGTCATATTACAAGCTGGAATTAAAATGGATTTTCAGAGGGTTAGCACCATTTGATTTACACAACATGTTCAAGATTCAAGATTTTTATTTGTCATATACACAATAACAGATACAGCAGTTTATTATCGGGTAATTAAATTCTTATTTTGCAACTGCCCGACCAAACTACGCTTACCAATATAAAAATAAATAAATATATAAAATATAAAATATAAAGTGCACATGGAATGCAAAATATAATAGACTGGTACCAAAATCCAGAATTGTGACACTCAAAGGCATTTTTGAGACAAAGTCGGCAAACGGTCTTATTTTGTCAATTTGGGTGTGCCGAATTCAAATCTGCAATAATGCCGAGCTCTATCTGACCTCTGTTGACCTCTAGAGGTCATTGAACTTTGGGCCTGTAAACGTCTCAGCTGAACCCAGTTTCTCAGCTTTCTAAGGAATGAAATGTACTAAAATGATTAATGAAGTTAGCAAATGGCCTTGTTTGTTAAATGTTTGGGTGCTGAATTCATTTTTCATTTGTAAAACGACATATGACCTCTGATAACCTCAAGGTCATTAAACTTGGCCTATAGGCCTATGCATTTAACGGCATTTTTAAACTGACTTTACTCCCCCAAAAAGAATATGAACAGACAAAAAACAAATAGAAAGGAACAAATACAACATTAAATGCCAGTCCATGTACATGTGACTTACTTTTCACAATGAGAATGCCTAGGCGATCACCTTACATAACATTGCATTACATTTAGCGGTTATTGTTTATACAAAGCTACTGAAAAAGGACAGATTCAGCGGCATACAGGGTATACAGGTTAATCAGGGTTAGTATACATGAGAGTTTTTTTCTTTGTTTGTTTTTTGTAAAGGCTTTACCCCGTTCAAAACAAAAAAACAACAAAGAAAAAAACTCTCATGTATACTAACCCTGATTAACCTGTATACCCTGTATGCCGCTGAATCTGTCCTTTTTCAGTAGCTTTGTATAAACAATAACCGCTAAATGTAATGCAATGTTATGTAAGGTGATCGCCTAGGCATTCTCATTGTGAAAAGTAAGTCACATGTACATGGACTGCCATTTAATGTTGTATTTGTTCCTTTCTATTTGTTTTTTGTCTGTTCATATTCTTTTTGGGGGAGTAAAGTCAGTTTAAAAATGCCGTTAAATGCATAGGCCAAGTTTAATGACCTTGAGGTTATCAGAGGTCATATGTCGTTTTACAAATGAAAAATGAATTCAGCACCCAAACATTTAACAAACAAGGCCATTTCCTAACTTCATTACCGTATTTTCTAGACTATAGAGCGCACCTGTATATAAGCTGCATCCGCTCTATTTAAAAAAAAAATATATATATACAAGCCGCACCGGGCTATAAGCCGCAGATATCCATGTTGAAAAATTAGATATTTACTGCATGTACAGAACGATTTTGTACTGTAAATGTACATGTATGTACCCGAACAGATTCTTTCCGAACAGTGCCTTTTAACACGGCAGCAACTTTGCTGATTAAAACGGAACAGAACCAAGAGAAAATAACCGGTATTTATTTACCTTCATTTCTCCTGTGTTTGAAACCACAAGTCACTTTAATCATCTTCGCTGAAACCCATGAAGTCGTCTTGCATCATATGAATTTCTTCGTGTGGTTTCCATGATGAAGGGGCGAGGATTTGAAAATAATTACCAGTTAGTAATTTGTCGTGCGTGTTCTATCTGCTAAAGATCTGCTAATTCTTCTTTGCATTGATTTTTCGTCTATCTTATTTTTGATTCTACTTCCGGTTAGAGCGCCCCTAGCGGTGGAAGAAAAATCCACAGAATAGCTGCACCTTTGTATAAGCCGCATGGTTCAAAACCTAGGAAAAAAGTAGCGGCTTATAGTCCAGAAAATACGGTAATCATTTTAGTACATTTCGTTCCTTAGAAAGCTGAGAAACTGGGTTCAGCTGAGACGTTTACAGGCCCAAAGTTCAATGACCTCTAGAGGTCAACAGAGGTCAGATAGAGCTCGGCATATTGCAGATTTGAATTCGGCACACCCAAATTGACAAAATAAGACTGTTTGCCGACTTTGTCTCAAAAATGCCTTTAACTCCTTAAATAAGCACTTTTTTGAATTTTGGTACCAGTCTATAAAGGTAGAGTGAAAAATGAAGATAACATTTAAAAAAAAAAAAGGAGAGGCAAACAAACAATGTGCAAACATAGAGGTAGATGTACTGTGCAATGTCTTGTGCAAAATGTGTAACACTTTAAAGGTGCAAATTGTTTTATTGTGACACAAACAATAATTAAGATGAAAAAAACAGAAATCTGGAGTGTGCATAGGTATTCACCCCCCAAAGTCAATACTCTGTAGAGACACCTTCTGCTGCAATTACAGCTGCAAGTCTCTTGGGGTATGTTTCTATTAGCTTAGCACATCTAGCCACTGGGATTTTTGCCTGTTCCTCAAGGCAAAACTGCTCCAACTCCTTCAAGTTAGATGGGTTGGGTTGGTGTCCAGCAATCTTCAAGTTATTCCACAGATTCTCAATTGGATTGAGGTCTGGGCTTTGACTCGGCCACATGAGATAAGATGAGAGATGTTTGTTCATCCCATAGGAAATTCTTGTGCCAGAGGTTGCTCAGAAATCCAACAATAAAGTGAGAAATAAATGCAGCACCAGCACCTAATGGAAGAACAATAAGAAGTAAGATAAATTTAGTAAAAGTTAGTAAACTAAGAAAAATAAATACAACCCCGATTCCAAACAAGTTGGGACAAAGTACAAATTGTAAAAAAAAAAAAAAAACGGAATGCAATAATTTACAAATCTCAAAAACTGATATTGTATTCACAATAGAACGTAGACAACATATCAAATGTCGAAAGTGAGACATTTTGAAATTTCATGCCAAATATTGGCTCATTTGAAATTTCATGACAGCAACACATCTCAAAAAAGTTGGGACAGGGGCAATAAGAGGCTGGAAAAGTTAAAGGTACAAAAAAGGAACAGCTGGAAGACCAAATTGCAACTCATTAGGTCAATTGGCAATAGGTCATTAACATGACTGGGTATAAAAAGAGCATCTTGGAGTGGCAGCGGCTCTCAGAAGTAAAGATGGGAAGAGGATCACCAATCCCCGTAATTCTGCGCCGACAAATAGTGGAGCAATATCAGAAAGGAGTTCGACAGTGTAAAATTGCAAAGAGTTTGAACATATCATCATCTACAGTGCATAATATCATCAAAAGATTCAGAGAACCTGGAAGAATCTCTGTGCGTAAGGGTCAAGGCCGGAAAACCATACTGGGTGCCCATGATCTTCGGGCCCTTAGACGGCACTGCATCACATACAGGCATGCTTCTGTATTGGAAATCACAAAATGGGCTCAGGAATATTTCCAGAGAACGTTATCTGTGAACACAATTCACCGTGCCATCCGCCGTTGCCAGCTAAAACTCTATAGTTCAAAGAAGAAGCCGTCCCAACTTTTTTGGAATCGGGGTTGTACAAATAGAAGGGTAGGAAAGTCGTATTGAACCTGAAAATCAGGTCATAAAGTAATTATTGAACATGGAAGAGAAATGTTGCTGGTGATCTTGAGAAGTAATATAAATTGCACATGGTACAGTAATATTAAGTACAGTAAGCCCTCAGTATTCGCGGGGGTTAGGGACCGAACATGGCTGCGAATAAGCCAAAATCGCGAATACTTGTAAACCCCCCCCCCCCCCCCCCCCCCCCCATAAAACTGCTCTTTATGTAGCGCACGGTACTCTCATTGATGCCGTAGTGACGAGCCACTGCCACAAAACTCTTCCCTTCCTTTAGCATATTGAGAAGTCCTACCTTCTCCTGCAGCGTCATTACCTTCTTCTGGCGCTTAGGTTCCTTGGCAGGAGCCTTAGAAGATGCAGAGCGTTTAGGAGCCATTGTAGGGCGTAAAAATTATTCAAAAATACCAAGAACGCACAACACGTGAACAAGTCTGAACTACGGGAACCGCGAGACTGTACTGTACAATGCGCTCATTTGTATCAGCCAATGAGCAGCAGCCCGCCATTCAAACTTCAGCCAATAGCGAGCGAGCATTCGGCTCCGAGAATGTAGCAGTGCGTAAACGTTTGATATGTTCGCCGCAAATGACCGCGAATCGCTGAGATTTCCGCAAATGTATAGGAGATATGTTCTATATAAAATCCCGCGAATATGTGAATTCGCGAACACTGAACCGCGAATAGGCGGGGGTCTACTGTATTTGTATACATACAGGACACGTTTTCGATGGAATAAAAACATGTTCTATTCCTTTCTCGCAGGTTTCATTCATTTGCTCCGATTGCTTATCCACGTGTATTATGTCACTCTACCCAATGGAGAGTGAGCGTCGAATATGGTTTACGATATTGCATGGTTGTCAAGACAACATGACGTCACATGTCAGAGCTGATGCGAAGATCCAATGAGAGAGTTTTCTGCTTCGCATGCACAGAAGCATTTCTTTGTTTGTCGGCAGCGCCCACAGTAAACCGTCGCAATGAATTAAAAATGCCATAAGATACGGAAAACACACAAAAACTTTCACGCTAGCAAGCGACTGTGACAATTTGTAACCAAACATGGCCGCCAGGTTTGTTCCATCAAATGTGTACAACCCCGATTCCAAAAAAGTTGGGACAAAGTACAAATTGTAAATAAAAACGGAATGCAATGATGTGGAAGTTTCAAAATTCCATATTTTATTCAGAATAGAACATAGATGACATATCAAATGTTTAAACTGAGAAAATGTATCATTTAAAGAGAAAAATTAGGTGATTTTAAATTTCATGACAACAACACATCTCAAAAAAGTTGGGACAAGGCCATGTTTACCACTGTGAGACATCCCCTTTTCTCTTTACAACAGTCTGTAAACGTCTGGGGACTGAGGAGACAAGTTGCTCAAGTTTAGGGAGAGGAATGTTAACCCATTCTTGTCTAATGTAGGATTCTAGCTGCTCAACTGTCTTAGGTTTTTTTTGTCGTATCTTCCATTTTATGATGCGCCAAATGTTTTCTATGGGTGAAAGATCTGGACTGCAGGCTGGCCAGTTCAGTACCCGGACCCTTCTTCTACGCAGCCATGATGCTGTAATTGATGCAGTATGTGGTTTGGCATTGTCATGTTGGAAAATGCAAGGTCTTCCCTGAAAGAGACGTCGTCTGGATGGGAGCATGTGTTGCTCTAGAACCTGGATATACCTTTCAGCATTGATGGTGTCTTTCCAGATGTGTAAGCTGCCCATGCCACACGCACTAATGCAACCCCATACCATCAGAGATGCAGGCTTCTGAACTGAGCGCCGATAACAACTTGGGTCGTCCTTCTCCTCTTTAGTCCGAATGACACGGCGTCCCTGATTTCCATAAAGAACTTCAAATTTTGATTCGTCTGACCACAGAACAGTTTTCCACTTTGCCACAGTCCATTTTAAATGAGCCTTGGCCCAGAGAAGACGTCTGCGCTTCTGGATCGTGTTTAGATACGGCTTCTTCTTTGAACTATAGAGTTTTAGCTGGCAACGGCGGATGGCACGGTGAATTGTGTTCACAGATAATGTTCTCTGGAAATATTCCTGAGCCCATTTTGTGATTTCCAATACAGAAGCATGCCTGTATGTGATGCAGTGCCGTCTAAGGGCCCGAAGATCACGGGCACCCAGTATGGTTTTCCGGCCTTGACCCTTACGCACAGAGATTCTTCCAGATTCTCTGAATCTTTTGATGATATTATGCACTGTAGATGATGATATGTTCAAACTCTTTGCAATTTTACACTGTCGAACTCCTTTCTGATATTGCTCCACTATTTGTCGGCGCAGAATTAGGGGGATTGGTGATCCTCTTCCCATCTTTACTTCTGAGAGCCGCTGCCACTCCAAGATGCTCTTTTTATACCCAGTCATGTTAATGGCCTATTGCCAATTGACCTAATGAGTTGCAATTTGGTCCTCCAGCTGTTCCTTTTTTGTACCTTTAACTTTTCCAGCCTCTTATTGCCCCTGTCCCAATTTTTTTGAGATGTGTTGCTGTCATGAAATTTCAAATGAGCCAATATTTGGCATGAAATTTAAAAATGTCTCACTTTCGACATTTGATATGTTGTCTATGTTCTATTGTGAATACAATATCAGTTTTTGAGATTTTGTAAATTATTGCATTCTGTTTTTATTTACAATTTGTACTTTGTCCCAAGTTTTTTGGAATCGGGGTTGTATGTAGAATAGTGATAATATTGGCTGGCTTTTTTTCACGGTATATCAGATGTATTCCATTCAGCTAGCATGATATTGAACTTCGACTTGTTCCGCGAAAAAAAAGGCAGCCAATATTATTTAAATATGTCGCTCAGATCTGCGATGTTCGTTTTATATGGAAAATGCGAGTTTTTCAACACGAGAAGATAAACTTCATATCTTGTGATTTTTATTGTTTCGACACATTCCAGTGTTCTCCACTTTTCAAAAATAAAAGGTGGTGGCGAGGGTTTGGGGGCCGACTAGGCCCCCAACGGGGTCCAGGGGCGGAGCCTTGGTGGGGGGGCAGAGTCCCCCTGAAGCTGACGGACTTTGGGCTTTTTTGACAGTGAAACCGGCCAATCAATGGATAGGAAACGCTAAATCATTGTTTGAAATCATTTTACAAAAAATTAACACATTCTTACTGTACATATCATCTTTACTGTCAATGTGAGACTCATTTGACATTTCAGTTGAGACTGGTGCGCCTGTTGCGCCTCCCTGAGTTAATTATTTTTTTCTGTGTGTGAAAAAAAAATGAACTTCCATGCATAAACAAAATACCCAATTACAATAAATGCATACATTTTTTACAATACATATAATTCATGTTAATTGGGTGAAACCATTACAATCCATGCATGAGCTGGTGTGCGTGCCCGAGACTGGCACTACAAAGCCAGTCTCGGGCTCCATAGTTCGGGTCCTTTGACCCAGGAACCTGGAAGTCCTGCAGTAAACAAACAGTGAAGCAACGGGAAAATGCAGCTCTCGCCTACACAATCACAGATACGTAAAGTAAGGCTACGTTCACACTGCAGGCTGAAGTGACTCAAATCCGATCTTTTCGCCCATATGTGACCTGTATCCGATCTTTTATTGACAATATGAACGACACAGATCCGATTTTTTCAAATCCGACCCAGGCCGTTTGGATATGTGGTCCTAATTCCGATCCCTATCCGCTCTTTTCATATGCGACTTCAGTCTGAACCGCCAGGTCGCATTCATCCGACTTGCACGTCATCAACAAGCCACAAACGTCACTATTCTGCGCTGAAGTAGGCGGCTGGTCTCTCAAAAAAAGTTACAACAACATGGCGCATAATCACGGGCGCAGATAGAGGGTGGGACGGGTGGGATTCGTCCCACCCAGATTTAAATTCACTTCGTTCGGTCCCCCCCACTTTGCATAAGGCAAACCTCACGGAAAAATCAAAAGACTAATTACCATTCGGTTTATTGAGGTGCACGGCAGTGTATACATAGTTGCAACAACTCACATAAAACAAAACAAAGACTGATATTCGGTTGGTTGAGCTGCGCAGACTGCACAGGTTGCGAGCTCGAGCTTGGTTGCTATGGTAACCCACAACAAGTTTGACAGGCATATCGGGGTTGGGGTTGGTTTGCTGGCAGCTTTGTCCCCCCCAGTTTTTTGTCCCCCCCAGTTCAAAAAACGTATCTGCGCCCCTGCGTATGACATCAATGCGAGGGACGCTTCGGGCTGTGAAGGTTCTGAATCTTCTCAATGGAAGGACGCAGAGGTTAGGGAGCCGATTTCCATTTGGGGGGATGCAGCTATTCAAGCTAGATTGGATGGGTCATACCGCAACCGGGCGGTTTTACTTCCGTAAACACTGGCCATGCTCACTGCGTGTGACGTCATCGTATCCTGCAATGCGTATGCGGAACACTTTCAGGTCGCTTTTCATTCATACTGAGGATCACATACAAGTCGCATATATTTGTTAATGTGAACGACCTCTCAAAAAAATCGGATTTCACAAAAAAATCGGAATTGAGCATTAAGCCTTGCAGTGTGAACGTAGCGTAAAAGACCTGAACTTAACTAATGTGTGTCTGTGTGCTGTTATATGATTACTGTGACTGCGTATGGTCAGAAAAGACGATAGATAAGCGTAACCGTTGCACAATAACGCTACAAACACTCGCAAAGTTATTTAGCTGCTGGCTGGCTGCAGCTTGTAGCTTCCAGCGTTACTGTGTGTCAGTATAGTGTAGTGTTGTGCGGTGTAGTGTAACGCAGGGATGGACCTCAATCTGCAGAGCTCCGTGTCACAATCTGTACGCAGCCGGCTGGATGGTTTTCTATTGCAATCGCGTGGCCGCTTCAGGTACCTCTGTATGCATTCGTTTAATGGTCTTCTGTGTGTTAAATAGTTACAAAATTATAATAACGCGAATACTTAACGATTTATTTGGTGTATGCTGATGAAGTTACGTATTTTTGATTGTTGAGCCCTTAATCATCAGCTTTTCAGATTTACTACTAAAGCATGATGTGTTAATATGAGTTCAGAGCACTTACCGCGCACAGCGGGACCGAGGAGTGGGTTACTGTTCGTTGTGGCACAAATTGATCTTTAGGTGCGTTGCGGTTCTTGAAAGATCCTGCACCGATGCACTAAATGTCATAATCAGCCTTTTACTGTGCTTATGCATAAATGTTTTGTACGTATGATCGACGGTTCTTAATGGAAATGAATTAAGTGTAGTGTGTTCATAATAGATGGATGGATGAAAATGATATTGTATTTTGTGATGTGGTGGTGATTATAATAATTTTTTTATTGTTGTTGTTTCAAAGTTGTTGAGGAAGTGCATACTCCAAATGGGTAAGCCAGTGGTGGAGGGTTCACTCGGAAACCCACCATTTGAGAAACCAAACATAGAACAGGTGAGAGTGTGTGTGTGTGTGTGTGTGTGTGTGAGAGAGAGAGATGTGTTTACCTTCATTATTCGTTCTGTTTGAGAAATTTGTAACCAGAATGTATGTATGTATATGTGTGTGTGTTTCTGTGTGTGGGTCTCTCTCTGTCTTTCTTTCTCTGTCTCTCTCTCTTTGTCTGTCTCTCGCTCTGTGTCTCTCTTGCTCTCTTTGTTTCTTTGTCTGTCTCTCTCTTTGTTTCTTTCTGTCTCGCTCTCTCTCTGTCTGTCTCTGTGTCTCTCGCTCTCTCTCTTTGTCTATTTCTGTCTCTCTCTCGGTCTCTCTCTGTCTGTCTCTGTGTCTCTCGCTCTCTCTCTTTGTCTCTTTCTGTCTCTCTCTCTTTGGCTGTCTCTTTTTCTGTCTCGCTGTTTCTCTCTTTCTGTCTGTCTCTCTTTGTCTTTCTTTCTGTCTGTGTGTGTGTCTCTCTCTCTCTCTGTCTGTGTGTGTGTGTGTCTCTCTCTCTCTCTCTCTCTCTCTCTCTCTCTCTCTCTCTCTCTCTCTCTCAGGGGGTGTTAAACTTCGTGCAGTATAAGTTCAGTCACTTGGCTCCTAAGGAGAGGCAGACGATGTACGAGCTGAGTAAGATGTTCCTGTTGTGTCTGAACTACTGGAAGCTGGAGACGCCGTCTCAGTTCCGCCAGCGTGCCCAGAAAGAAGATGCATCTGCCTACAAAGTCGACTATACCAGGTCTGTGTGTGTGTTGGTTCTTATTTCTCTTTTACCCAATAATACATTCTTATGAGTGCTTTTATTTAAAAATTGCTGAAAGCAAGGTGAATAAATAATATTGACTGGCTTTTTTTTTTTGTGGTAGATCAGAGATATTCCATTCAGCTAGCATGATCCTGAACGAGTCGAAGATGTATCATCATACTAGCTGAATGGAATATATCTGACAGACCATGAAAAACAGCCAGCTGATGATGATGATATTATTATTATTAGACATACGCATTTCTTTCAGGTGTTGAACGCATCTTTCTCTTTCAAAAAATCTCTCAATCTGTCATATTTAACGAAGCAAACCTGGCAGCCATGCTTGTTTATACATTGTCCCAGTCGCTCACTCGCGTGGAAGTTTTACGTCTCCGACATGTGACATCATGTTGTCTTGACAACCATGCAATATCGTAAACCATATTCAACGCTCATTCTCCATTGGGTAGAGTGACGTAATACAGGTCGGATAAGCGATATGCTAACAATATCGCATGCTATCAGAGCAAATGAATGAAACCTGCTAGAAGGGAATAGAACAGGTTTTTATTCCACCGAAAAAGTGTCCTGTATGGATAATAATCAACAATATTCACTGAGCTTGAGGCAGGTAATTGTTTTAGCACAAATATCCAGGTAATTATTTTTAAAAAAATCGTATTTCAGTCTTCAAAAGTGGCATGCAAATGTAATGTGCACAGACTTGTGACTTATCTCTGACGAGTCACATAAAATACTTTGTTTTGAAATAGATAAAAATAAATAAATTGCAATCCCACTTTACCTTTGAATAGTTTTAGACCAAACCTCGTAGCATCTTTTGTGCTTTTAGGAACAGCATTTTCTTTCATAATTTGTCATTCTCCCTCACTTACCGTGACGAAGCGATTGGCCGCCATTTTGCCGAGTCGCTCGAGGTGATTCTGGAGAAACGGTCTGAATCTCTCGACCAATCAGCATGCGCGATTTCCTATAATCACCTGCTTATTTGTACTAAATTGGTTTATCACACTTAGTGACTGCACATTTATTACCGTACATTTAGCTGATGCTTTTCTCCTAAGCAACTTTACCATGATGCAGAATCCCGTGGAGATTTTTCCATTTTCGCCAAAAGTTTAAGCACCCCAATCTAAAGTGTTTGTGTCTTGGTTCAGGTGGTTGTGCTACTGTCACGTGCCGCAGAGTAACGACAGTCTTCCTCGCTATGAGACGTGTCAGGTGTTCGGCCGCAGCCTGCTCAAGTCCATCTTCACGGTGACCCGCAGGCAGCTGCTGGAGAAGTTCAGAGTCGAGAAAGACAAACTGCCCCCGGAGAAACGCACGCTTATTCTCACACACTTTCCCAAGTATGACATACACACACTGGACAGATCTGTCAACCTGGACTTCCAGAAAACTTGAATGTTGAATGCATCATTCCAACAATTATGGCTTGCGTGATACATTTGTACTGTGTTTGTGTGTGCGCACACATGCTAGGTTTCTTTCCATGCTGGAAGAAGAGATCTATGGAGAGAACTCTCCAATATGGGATGCTGAATTCACCATGCCAGCGAATGAGGGAGCCCAACTGGGGCCTCAGACAGGTTTGTGTTATACATTTGTAGACATTTTGCGTGTATAGTTGTATTTGAGCTATCAGATTTCTTTACAAATTGAATTTGAAGTTTAATCCTCTAAAACAGCGGTTCCCAAACTTTTTTGGCCACGCACCCCTTTCTATACTCCAACCAGGTTGACGCACCCCCAGTTCCCCAGTTTCAAAAAACACACGCTTTCTTATAAAGGCAGCATCTTTAATCGTGCTAAAATGATAAACATCGTTTGCCACACCTGCAGGAAACCACAAAAGTGAAAAAAAGAAAAAAAACCACCAAAGCTTTCTTACAAAGGCAGCACGTCATGCTCGAATGAGAACATCGAATCACGTTAACACATTATGCGCTCTCGTATTTGAATTAGATAGAATTTGATTGAAATGTAACAGTTTTAAAACGTTGCAACACGGTAAAAGCGCAAATTCATTACAAAGGGAGATCACATCGAGGCATGTAGTCTACCAGCCAGATATGGGGAAAATATATGATTTTCATCCGTGTTTACAACACTAGCAACACAACCCTGTCATTACAAGGTTATGAAAATGAATTGAGAATGAATTTAATTTGCAAAAAAGTTCACATATGAGTGATTCCACGCTTATGGGTACTGAAATGGGGACACGAACTTATTCACCTAAAACCATTTCTTTTTTTACCATCAGGTCACAAAACATGTAATCTTTAATGAATGATATGTTAAAAGAGAACTTTAATTTTCTGAGATGTAATAAAAACATATTTATATGCCAAAGTCAAGCCTATGAGTTCCAAAATGATGTCTGTTACATTACTTCTGTTAAGGCCTCTGCATGCTCGTGCGACAAGGCTTTCGCAGATAGCTTTTCGCAGACAGTTGTAATTTATCGTTGAGCGGGGATTAATAGGCGTGCGCGATGTTATTCACCGGCACAACGCAAGGGGCGCGAAGTCGCTAGGAGTAGTTGGTGGGTGTGGTTAGTGGAGTGTTTATCCTCCGGTTACTTATAATGATTAGAACTGGAGTCGTATAGATGTACGTACTTCCTCACTTCCTCAATCAACCGCTCTTCGTGCTGCTCCATCTTCGCTCGTGTTTTTAAAAATGCCGGTCGTGAAAACAAAACAAACCGGGAAAGTAGGGAAGCGGAAGTGCGTGTACAGCGGATGTAGAGTGGACCAATCAGAGCCCTCTTGTCTGCGGCGCAGTCTGCGAGGCTTCTGCGGTGGTCACAATTTTTGGAAGGTGCGCGCAGAGCGTCTGCGAAGGTGGGGGGGCTACGCAGACACTGTCTGCGACACCGTCTGCGAGGACTGGGTTGTCAGCATAAATTGGCCTTTACGGTTGTCCATCTCGCGTCTGTTACAAATTAATTACAATCTAGCTATATACCATGTTCATCTTATTGAAAGAATGTGTATGTTTATTCTACTACACATGCTTATTAATTATATTTGCTAAAACATCACCTTCCTATGTTTCAAAAAGTAATTCTACATTGTTAAAATTGAGAATCTATATGTCCACAACACTTCTGTTACGTTCTGACTTTGGCATATAAATATGTTTTTATTACATCTCAGAAAATTAAAGTTATCTTTTAACATATCATTCATTAAAGATTACATGTTTTGTGACCTGATGGTAGTAAAAGAAATGGCTTTAGGTGAATTTTTAAAAATAAGTTCATGTCCCCATTTCAGTACCCATAAGCGTGGAATCACTCATATAATAACAGTAAAAATAGCAATGATAATTATGAACATATGCATTTTAAAGAGATACAACAATTAAGGAGCATATCCGCTGCAATCCCGTCTCCCTCTCTTCTCTCCTCCTCACCAGTTGCCCCCGATTCCTCCCTATCTGTTGGGGTTTCTCCTCCTTCATCCCTGATTTGTGGTGGCGCGTTTAGTTTTGCCGATTTCAACCAGTTGAGCATCGCGAATGAATGAATGAATGAATGAATGAAGCCACAAACTACTGCAGAACCGTTACGGCGTAGAAGAAGAGTTAAAAATTGCCATTACGTTTTTTTTTTATCTTGCGCACCCCCTAGTGGCACCACACTTTAGGAAACCCTGCTCTAAAAGGTTTCGTCGTCTAGTGTGTTTCAATATTTATGGCTTTTTTTTTCTCACACAGAAAAGCAATGCTTACTTTGTGTCATAAATTATCATTTTTTATTCACCCATAATATTTGTTCAATGCTGATGTTATGGTACCTGTTTATCTTCAGCTTATCTCGTTTGCTTGTGATTGGTAACTTATGACGAATGAGTGTTGCCGTGCGCTAAATAATAAAGTAAGTACCCTATGTGTACATGTGGCTGCTGCTTATAAATAAAATAGTTTTTTGATCCCATGTCCATACAGTAAATATAGCATGTATGGGCAGTTCCACGGGTAACTGACGCAACATTCAGAGGGTTTAAAATTAAATTGTGTGGCTATTATAGAAAGAGCAAACTCAAACACATGTATGATGACTTAAGGCCCAAAGGCCATCTTGGACAACACAGGCACAGAGTTTTTCCCGGATATGAATAATTTATTTAGTGGCGTGCAGATAACATTGGTAAAGCCCAGCGCATACCTTCCTGATTTCATCGGGGCTTTGTGTGTCGGGCGATCGGTTACGAGTATATGGGCCCAATTTGATCGGTTCAAAATTCCCCGCACACATTTGCGAGACATCATACACGTTCAGCCCGAATAGATGGTCACGTGTTCAAGATATCACGTGATAGTACAAAATACATACATAGAGAAGTATTACATTTTTAATATTAGAATCAAAAAGAGGGCGGCACGGTGGTGTAGTGGTTAGCGCTGTCGCCTCACAGCAAGAAGGTCCGGGTTCGAGCCCCGTGGCCGGCGAGGGCCTTTCTGTGCGGAGTTTGCATGTTCTCCCCGTGTCCGCGTGGGTTTCCTCCGGGTGCTCCGGTTTCCCCCACAGTCCAAAGACATGCAGGTTAGGTTAACTGGTGACTCTAAATTGACCGTAGGTGTGAATGTGAGTGTGAATGGTTGTCTGTGTCTATGTGTCAGCCCTGTGATGACCTGGCGACTTGTCCAGGGTGTACCCCGCCTTTCGCCCGTAGTCAGCTGGGATAGGCTCCAGCTTGCCTGCAACCCTGTAGAACAGGATAAAGCGGCTAGAGATAATGAGAGATGAGATGAGAATCAAAAAGAGACAATAATCCCAACTAGACAAATCAATATATATATATGTTATTTACCAGCTGGGAGGTCCGTATGGTGAAATACCGTGACCGAGGTCTTGAAAGTACTGAGCGAGGTCCTCTGGGCCGAGGTGAGTATTCAAGGCCGAGGTCACAGTATTTCATCATACAGACCGACCTTAAGCTGGTAAATAATATATTTATTTTTTTCTCGACAGAAAACAGAAAACGAGAGCGCCCGAAAGGGAAAACCGAGCCGAGCCGCCATTTTGAATCCTCATTCACGGCTGTAATGCAAATGGCTTCCTCCTCGGTATACAAGTGCACTTCCATGGCAGGAAAAAAAAACTACATTTTGCCGCCTATGTAGTCCCCTATTTATACAAAGAGTAATTCAGGATTCAGCCATGTTTTTGCTCGGCGTTAGCAAGTTACAGGTTTTTAACTTTCTTCTGAAATGTTTTCTTTTATTTCTTCTTCCTCAGGGCAGTAAAACTCGCTTTCGCTGTGAACACTGTCGTTATCGCTATCCATGCTGTAAAATTAATGCTATTCTCCTGAGAAATGCTGGCAAAAATTTACAAGATTTTTGATAAAAATCTTATAAATAAATCTTATAAAAAAGCTAAATGTTGACAAAAATTGCTACTGTGTTTGTTGTTGTGAACGAGCGAGTCGCCAGAGGTCCATAACCGGGGTCCGTACCGTAGGATATGGACCCGTTCGCCAGCTAATCAGAGCGCAGAATTTGGACCGCGAAAAAAATAATAAGAATTAATTCTAATTTGTTCAGTCGTTCTTAAAATTCAACTTGTTCCGGGATTCCGGACAAGCGATTTCTGTACCACTGACAATTAGGGCTGGGCGATATGGAGGAAAAAAAATATCTCGATATATTTTTGCTATATCTCGATATACGATATATATCTCGATATCTATGCAGGAAAAACAACCCCCAAAAAACAGACACGCCAAATTCAGCAAGGTGTTTTTTTTTTTTTTTTTATTGAAGTGCAAACAGGTAGGCAGCCAAGTGCCTAGAGGTAGACAGGTACTAGTAACAAAGTGCTTGTGCACCATTTTTAACATGAATTATCAAACCAAGGAAGTAGTATATTGCCTTATTTTAATTACAAACATAAAACCTGAGGGTAGGCAGTTCTTATAAAGTGCGTCTTAAACATTTAAGATAACAACAACAAAAAAAAAAAACTCATTTCATAAATAATAATTTGACTTATAGAAATAATACATATTGCCTTCCTTTTCCTTAAAAACAAAACTCAAACTCATCTCACTGCATTAACTCTCAGCCTGGCACACTCCCTCGTACAAAAGTTTGTGGCGTACCTGTAAATGGTTGAACAGGTTCGTGGTGCTCGATGCTTTGGTTGCCACCAATTTCTTGCATTCCCGGCAGTAGACCTCTTTCTGTTGTTCGTCCGACGGTTTAAAACCAAAATATCTCCATATAATGGAGCCATTTGTCCTTTTTTTTTTTGGTACGAGTTCTGCCGCCTCCGGGCTTTCTGTGGGCGCCGCCATGTTGAATGAGTTAACACGCCGCCTACACGCGAGGGGAGGGGGTACAAACACAAGAAGGAGGCGGGGCGGGCAGCACCATAGCACAGTGAAGGAAATGAAGCACAGTGGCGAAATCATATTAATTTAGAGCATTATCTCGATATATACGATATGCCAAAATCTTTTTCGTGTTCATAAAACATATCGATATATCGCAAATCTCGATATATCGCCCACCCCTACTGACAATGCTGTAATACTTTACCAGGCATTTTCAAAGCTGACACGATTACAGCCATAGCCTCGTTCCTCTTTCTTTTCCCGTTTGCTGTAATCAGGTGAACTAACGTCATAAAGACAGGTGGACGCTTCCTGGTCTGCAGTGATCAATCCTGGCACTCCGGTTGGCTGTTTAAAATTATCGTAACCGATGAGCTCGTAGTAACAACGCACACACTGCCGATTGTGTTACGTACGAGGCGATCACGTCCGAAAATATCTAGACCAGTTTGATCTGAACCAATGAAATCGGCTACAAGGTGCCCCCGCACACATTTACGATTCGCAGGCGATTTAATCGGCCCGACAAAATCGTAAGCGAATCGGGAAGGTGTGCGGTGGGCTTTACTGATGCAACTTGGAGAATTCGACAACTGCGGACACACAAGTGCGAACGGCAGTTTCTGTGAAACATTTTTGCAATTTTATTCACGTTTTTTCCAACGTTGCGTTTAACCTGCCATAGTATACCATGAAAGAAATAAACTATGAAAAATGTTTAGAACTGACAGTTGAGATCATGGAATGTACAATAACTGACGCAACACTTTCCAAATTTACAGATGATTTGATGTACAGTACAGAGAGAGAGGAAATGTGGTAATTTTCTCTTTCTTAGTCATATCAGCGAACAAAGCGACTTGTTAGCTCTAAAAGGCCCCAAAGCTGTGATAATGACTCGATGGAATCAATTTTTTCATGGAAATGTAAAGAATAAGGTCCATTTGATATAAAACACAGTTTAACTTGCCTGATGAGGACTTTTGACAGCAGTTTGAGTGCTTCTTTGTGTCTGTTAGTTTTGGGTTTAAAGTATATGCTTGGACCTGCCAATTTCAAAATGGCCGCTCGTCATGCGACATGAGTTCAGCACTAAAATATTGACTGCAGTGAATGAACCAATCATTACGAATAATAACCCAATCAAATTTAACACCATATACACTTGTGTTCAAAATAATAGCAGTCCAACACGACTAACCAGATCAATCACTGTTTTTGGTGGAAATTATATGACTACATGGCAAATAATTTACCAGTAGGTGTAGTAGAGTCATAGAAAACCAACAGACCCAACATTCATGATATGCATGCTCCTGAGTCTGTGTAATCGAATAATTAAGTGAAAGGGACGTGTTCAAAATAATAGCAGTGTGGAGTTTAATTAGTGAGATCATTCATTCTGTGAAAAAACAGATGTCAGTCAGGTGGCCCTAATTTAAGGATGAAGCCAGCACATGTTGTACATCCATTTCTCTCTGAAAACCTGAGAAACATGGGTCGTTCCAGACATTGTTCAGAAGAACAGCGTGCTTTGATTAAAACGTTGATTGGAGAGGTAAAACGTATACTGTAAAGAAGTGCAGAAAATGATGGGCCGCTCGGCTAAAATGATCTCCAGTGCTTTAAAATGGACAGCAAAGCCAGAGAGATGTGGAAGAAAACAGAAGACTACCATTCGAATGGATCGAAGAATAGCCAGAATGGCAAAGACTCAGCCAATGATCAGCTCCAGGGTGATCAAAGACGGTCTGAAGTTACCTGTGAGTATTGTGACAATTAGAAGACGCCTGTGTGAAGCTAATCTATCGGCAAGAAGCTCCCGCAAAGTTCCACTGTTAAAAAAAAGACGTGCTGAAGAGGATACAATTTGCCAAAGAACACATCGACTGGCCTAAAGAGAAATGGAAAAACATTTTGTGGACTGATGAAAGTAAAATTGTTCTTTTTGGGTCCAAGAGCCGCAGACAGTTTTTCAGACGACCCCCAAACACTGAATTCAAGCCACAGTACACTCTGAAGACAGTGAAGCATGGTGGTGCAAGCATCATGATATGGGGATGTTTCTCTTACTATGGTGTTGGGCCCATTTATCGCATACCAGGGATCATGGATCAGTTTGCATATATCAAAATACTTGAGGAGGTCATGTTGCCTTATGCTGAAGAGGAAACGCCCTTGAAATGGGTGTTTCAACAAGACAACGACCCCAAACACACCAGTAAGCGAGCAGCATCAGGGTTCAAGACCAACAAAATGAAAGTTATGGAGTGGCCAGCCCAATCCCCGGACCTTAATCCGATAGAAAACTTGTGGTGTGACATCAAAAATGCTGTTTCTGAGGCAAAACCAAGAAATGCAGAGGAATTGTGGAATGTTGTCAAATCATCCTGGGCTGGAATACCTGTTCACAGGTGCCAGAAGTTCTCAGAAACCGTGGTTATACAACTAAATATTAGTTTAGTGATTCACAGGAATACTAAATCCTTAAGATTTTTTCAGTTTATACAGTAAATATTTGGAGTTTGTAATGAAAAATGCAGACACTGCTATTTTTTTGAACAGCCCAATGTTCATTTTTCTTCATTTTCTGTAAAGTAATTAAAATATTGATACATTTTTCTTCATGTTTTGATGTAGAATATAATGTGCAGTGTTCCCAGTGCATGGAAATAAAAACTATTATAAGGATTTTGAGCTTTACTCACATTTTTAAACACACTGCTATTATTTTGAACACAACTGTATACAAAAATAATTTTCACCCCATGGGTTGACCATTTCGTGGAATTGCCCGTATTTCGTTCACAGTACAGTGCTGCGAACTAGATCTGTTTTCCAAATAGAAAGAAAGCACTTGTTCATGAATTGTCTGAGAAGTATTATTTAGTCCGAATGAGCACGTTTCGTTTCACAAGTGTTGTGTAAAGACTAAAATAAAAAAATTAAAGCGAATAGCAAAGTTTGGCCAATTATACTTTTAACTTTTACTCCTAGTTTTCACGAAGGAGCTGATTTATTCCCACATGGGACTTTTGTAATCGCAAACCGAGCGGGTCGCTCGAAAGATTCCAACGTCGTCTTCGCTGCCTTCTCGAGTTTTTGTTGACTGGCTGGAATTCTTGGTGTGAATATCTGCCAAAAAGCTAAAAAAAAAAAAAACCTTACAAAAGCTTTCATTTGACCTTTCAGAAAGACCAAACAAAAGCTGTGATAATCAAAAGGTAAATTTTCTTAAAATAAACACCACTTAGTTGATATCGAATCGGTAGCCTTGGCGAACCATGAGGTGAATTTCGTTTATCTTTTTATCTGCCGATTATCTTCCGATACTATGAAGTTATAACGAGGTTTCTATATTTCGTTTCTGGTTCTGATTGGTTCCAAAGTTTATTAAGAGGTAGAACGGGTAATCGAGCTTGATCAGGATAAGTGCTGATTGGTTACGAAGTTTCGCTATTGTTACACTCATTCTTACAACACGATGACCGGGTGACTTCACCACTCGTTCTTGCGTACCTTTTGATAACGCGAGATCAACTGTTCGTATTGCGAGATCACGATTCACCGTTCTGGTGATTGTAATGCTTATGCGTATGCGCAGTGCGCTATTGTTACACTCGTTCTTAGATTCTTACAACATGATGACATGGTGGCTCCGCCTCTATGAGGCCGTAGCCGCAAACATTAACTCATTAAAAATTCAGCCAAAGGAAAGAGTGACTTTAATAACTGTCTGGTCGAAATTGTTAAATTACAGAGATGTAAAATCACTTACTGAATCATTGACATCGCTACCATAACTGTGTCTTTCCTCCAGTTTTAGTGCGTTTGTAGTGAGTGAGTGTTTTGTTTTGTTCTCTTCAGTGTTGAGTCCAGTGGCGGTTACTGGTTCTCCTCTGCGTAAAGGTGCTGGTGGGCCTGCGCTGGACACAGCCTCCTCCGAACCCGTCACAGGTACAGAGAAACGCAAGAAATAATCTAATACTCTCCAGTGCACACTATTATCTTTCCTAATTAGCTCGTCTGGCCATAAGGCGGACGAGCTGTTGCCGTGGCATGGCGTCCGTCCGTCATCCACAATTCAGTTAAATCGTATCTCTTCCGTCAGTTCTGTATGGGTTTCCGTTCCGGTTGTTTAGTTTGAAAGGGCTCATCACGGCGCACAAAGCTTGGTCATTTTGTTAAATGTTCTTGCTAACGAGTTACTAATTAGGCCAAATTAACAAATTTTCCAGGCCTCTCACTAGGGCTACATCCACACGACAACGGCAACGAGATTTTATTTTAAAAAAAAAATCGCGTCCACATGGGCAACGGATCAGTAAAATATCAGGTACATATGGCAACGCAACGCTTGCTGAAAACGATGCAATACACATGCCACACCTCTAGGGGCGCGGTAAGACGGTCCCATCGGAGACACCAGAACAATAGAAGTAGACGCATGCGCATAATCCCCTTCTTCTACCCGGCGTGAAGCACTCTCAGGAACAAACACACAACAACAAGAAGAAGATGGCTGCGACTTCGCGAGGAAATCGTGCCTTCTGTGTGTACAAATTAGTTTTATTAGTGTGCATAGTTTTATAGAACTTAATTTTCTTATTGTGTGTGAACATTTTGAAAAGCATTTTTATATAATTTAGCTAACTTTTTATATTGTGTGTGAACATTTTGAAAAGCAGTCTTATCCAATAAAAAAAAGAAATTCAAGAAATGGTTCAGTTACTTGTTTATTTAAAAGAAAAGCTGTATACAAAAGTGAATGCAATGCAGTAGGGCTGTAACAATATGCGTATCGAAATCGCGATATGCAGAGCCACGATCCGTATCGCGATACAAGAAGGCAGAATCGCGGTACACCCTTTCAAACTTCTCCTCAGCCCAAAAACAGAGGCGCTTCCAAACTTCAATTTATGAATACTTTTTATTTAAATTACATTTTAAACTTACTTAAATTACTTTTATTTTTTTGTATCTATTAGTAAGTCGTTTTTTCGCCGACCTGCGACAATCTTCTGCGAGTCACGCAACGTCCACACTCGCCACTGGCAGAGCATTCGTTTCTTTTAAGCGGTCGCCATTCTGGTTGCGACGCGGGGAGCGAATCTGTAAACAAGCAGCTCATTGGCTGGCTAGGTGTGCCACAAGCCAATCACAATCACTTGACCGGAAAGGCATGCAGTGTTGCCAGATTGGGCAGGTTTAGGTGCTTTTTGGCTGGTTTTGAACATATTTTGGGGTGGAAAACGTTAGCAATATCTGGCAACACTGAAGGCATGTCTGCTTGGGCGGAAGCCTTCTGCGGCAGTTACATTTTGACACGCGAGCAATGTTTCACCATAAAAATTCCGTAATTTCCATCTGTTTTCCGCGATCACAGAAAATCATTGGCCCTATGAGAGTGAGACAGTGAGAGAGCCACCCCCCCCAAAAAAAAAAAATCTTAACGGATTTACACGATTTGGAAAAATGACTTTTTCAGAACCGAAAAAAACAGAGCTTCCGGCTCAACAGTATTATTTTGAGAAATAAAACAATCTTTGGATATACATTTGTTCATTTTTGCATACATGTTACTCATTCTCTGCAGTGGTCTGAATTATTTGTTATTAAATAGTTAATGTAAGTAAGTAAATGTTAATAAGTCAAATTTACTACTTTAAAAAAACATTTTTAAAAAAATCGTGGGCGTATCGAATCGTGGGTCAAAAATCGCGATACGAATCGAATCGTGAGTTGGGTGTATCGTTACAGCCCTACAATGCAGTGGTTCATACAAAACAGCGAGAGTGCTGCTTGTTCTAGTCATGTGGTTGTGACGTCATCGTAAACAAATCCGTTCTACTCATCCAGACGACTTCGCAACGGCGCCGTTGCCAGATTTTTCCACTCTGGAACCCGTTCTCAAAAAATATCGTTGTGGGGCACCCAAAACGCCGGTGCCGTGTGGATGCCAGGCCGAAACGATAAACAATTTTATCAGATTCACCTGAATCCGTTGCCGTGTGGACAGGGCCTAGAATTGTATCTCCCCTCTGATTTCTCATGCCCCTTTTCCACCAAAGCAGTTCCAGGGCTGGTTCGGGGCCAGTGCTTAGTTTGGAACCGGGTTTTCTGTTTCCACTGACAAAGAACTGGCTCTGGGGCCAGAAAAACCGGTTCCAGGCTAGCACCAACTCTCTGCTGGGCCAGAGGAAAGAACCGCTTACGTCGGGGGGGGCGGAGTTGTTAAGACCAACAACAATAACAAGACCGCGAAAGATCGCCATTTTTAAGTGACGAGAAGCAGCAGCTGTACAAACGCGAAGTCATCCATTATTATTGTTGTTGTTGCTGCTGCTGCTTCTTCCGTGTTGTTTTTGCTTCGATATTCGTGCCAAAGTTTATGCAAACGTAGCGACGTAACGACGTGGCTTCCCTTAGCACCGTGAGCTATGGAAAAGCAAACTGGTTCTCAGCTGGCTCGCAAGTTGAACGAGTTGTGAACCAGCACCAGCCCCGAACCAGCCCTGGAACTGATTTGGTGGAAAAGGGGTATCAGCGATGTTTTGGGTCGATCTTTCCTCGCGGAACAAAACTTGGTCGTTTGTTTTGTTGATTTTTCCTGTTGTAAGCAATTTGTTTGCATCTTTGTTTATTTTCAGTTAAATTGTATCTCCTTCCTCAGTTCTCAGTGGATATCGGTTCTGATTGTTTTGTTTGAAAGAACTAGTCCTTCTGCACAACACCTGGTCATTGTATTCTCAGTTTTTTTTCTAACGAACTGCTAATTAGGTCACCTTAACAAATTTTGGGACTTCTCATTAGGATTAGATTAGATAAAACTTTATTGATCCCTTTGGGAGGGTTCCTTCAAGGAAATTAAGATTCCAGCAGCATCATTACAGGTAAACAGAGAAAAGAAATAGAGAAAACTTCTAGATAAAATAAATTAAGTATTTACATATGCAAATTTAAAAAGAATAAGATATAGGGAAGAGAGGAAGGGGGGAGAGAGAGGAGGGGGGGGGACAAGCGAGAGATTGCACATTGTCCGGTATTGCTTATTGTTAGGCTCGGCTACTGCTCCTTCCCGTCCTCTGTCCTCCTGTTACCCCTCCTCCCCCCCAGTAATCTCCTCTCGCAGCTCTCGTGTGATTTCAGTTCCGATCGGTGTTTTGGATCGATCTTTCCTCGCGGAACAAAACTTGGTTGGTTGTTTGTTGATTTTCCTGTTGTAGACAATTTGTTTACGTCTTTGTTTTTCAGTTAACTCGTATCTCCATCCTCAGTTCTCAGTGGATATCGGTTCTGATTGTTTTATTTGAAAGAACGAGACCTTCTGCGCAAAACTTAATCGTTGTCAGTTTTTTTGCTAATAAAAGGTCAACGAATTTTACGTTGAAGGTTTTCATCTATACAGCGATCAGTTCCATAAAAAGGTTTTAAAACTTTTTACTGCACGAAATTCTTGGACCTACCGAAGCTTCCAACTCCTTCAGGAGCCTTCATCAGGGATGGGAAGTGACGTCATTCATTCGAGCATGCAGTGTGCGTTAAAGGAACAGTCCAGCGTACTTCCATAATGAAATATGCTCTTATCTGAATTGAGACGAGCTGCTCCGTACCTCTCCGAGCTTTGCGCGACCTCCCAGTCAGTCAGACGCGCTGTCACTCCTGTTAGCAATGTAGCTAGGCTCAGTATGGCCAATGGTATTTTTTGGGGCTGTAGTTAGATGTGACCAAACTCTTCCGTGTTTTTCCTGTTTACATGTTTACATATGACCAGTGATATGAAACAAGTTCAGTTACACAAATTGAAACGTGGCGATTTTCTATGCTATGGAAAGTCCGCACTATAATGACAGGCGTACTGCGCTGCCGAAGCATGCAGAAGGTGTTAGTACGCCTGTCATTATAGTGCGGACTTTCCATAGCATAGAAAATCGCTACGTTTCAATTTGTGTAACTGAACTTGTTTCATGTCACTGGTCATATAAACCTATGTAAACAGGAAAAACGCGGAAGAGTTTGGTCGCATCTAACTACAGCCCCCAAAAATACCATTGGCCATACTGAGCCTAGCTACATTGCTAACAGGAGTGACAGCGCGTCTGACTGACTGGGAGGTCGCGCAAAGCTCGGAGAGGTACGGAGCAGCTCGTCTCAATTCAGATAAGAGCATAGTTCATTATGGAAGTACGGTGGACTGTTCCTTTAAAATTTTAACGAATTTTCTTTGGACTAGAAACGTATCTCCTTTCTCATTTATCGTGTGAATTCAGTTCTGATCGATGTTTTGGGTCGGTTTTCACTTGGGGAACAAAATTTAGTCCTTTGTTGATTTTCCTGCTGGAAATGATTCGTCGTGGAGGTTGGTCCTCTCTCACATCGTCGCATTTCAGTTCTGTTTTGATGTTTTGGTCGTCATGGTTGTTTTGATGGCAGGCCAGATGAGCGGCTACGGCCTTGACGTTCTGGTGGTTGTGATTCAGGGCGCAAACCAATAAGCGTGAAGCCAAATTGAGCAAGAAGCTCCTTTGTTTCTCTTTCTCGTCCAGGAGAGAAGAGGAAGTTACCAGAAGCCCTGACGCTGGAGGATGCTAAGCGGATCAGGGTGATGGGCGACATCCCTATGGAACTAGTCAACGAGGTCATGATGACTATTACCGACCCTGCTGCCATGCTGGGTCCAGAGGTCAGTACAGGTCTCTGTCTGGTCATCACACACCACTCTGAGCTCTTTATCTGACAGCAGAGGTCCATTGTATTGTAGTGGTGTGACCTTTCAAATTCTCAAAGGCATCTTCAGTTGATTTGTAACAGGTCTGGGGACATTTGTAAACCGGAGTACAGATGGAACACCATTGCGTCATATTGTTAAGTGAGGAATTGGAGCTGGATAGAGCACGTCGGCCGTATCTGCCTCTACCACTGCTCCCACACCGGTATAAAATTACACTGAGGTTGATTATAAGACGACTGATGACTTTCTTTCTTTCTTTCTGTTCTCCCCTCCCAGACGAGTCTCCTGTCTGCGAATGCAGCGCGGGATGAGACGGCACGTCTGGAGGAGAGGCGAGGCATCATAGAGTTCCACGTGATCGGAAACTCGCTCTCTCAGAAGTCCAACAAGAAGATCCTGATGTGGCTGGTGGGCTTGCAGAACGTCTTCTCCCATCAGCTGCCCCGCATGCCCAAAGAGTACATCACACGTCTCGTCTTTGACCCGTGAGTCTTTTAGATAAACGTTGTCTCAGTCTCAACTTCAGCTTAGTTGTTTTGTGTTTTTTGTTGCCTGTGACCTGATATACGCTGCACTGTATCTTGGCCAAATTATGTAAAGATGCACGTGAAAAATGAATATGATATCCTCCTACTTTGGTGTCGAGATCAAACACAAACAAGATGGGAAACTTTTCAATACTAGACGCCTGAAGAACGAGTCTGTACCCGCCACAACCCTAGGCGTATTCCTATATGCTGATGATTCCTTATGTGCTACCGATAAAGTTGAAGCTGTCCAAGCCACCACTGAACACTGCGTGCTCTAGTTGGGGCTTGACGATCAGCAAGGAAAAAACAGAAGTCCTCCACCAGAACTGTGATGACCCCCCTCGTATCATGTTGGATGATTACCAACTTAAGCGGATTCACAAGTTCGCATACCTTCGTGCTGTAATGTCTGACGGTGCCTCACTGGACCATGAAATCAGTCGGAGGATATCTTGTGCTGCAGCAGCCTACAAGGCAAGGCAAGTTTATTTATATAGCACATTTCATACACAGTGGCAGTTCAGTGTGCTTTACAGAAGTAAAAGCAGAACAGTAAACAATAGAAAATAAACTTACGTAAAATAATTGGGGAAGAAAAATAATAAGAATTAAACAATAGTAGAAATAAAATAATAAAATGAAATAAAGTTCAAAAAAGGAATCAGCCTCGAGATTAATTATTATTATTATGGGTTTAACTCATAAAGCGCGCTCTTCCCGTGGCTCTTCCACGAGGATCACCAAAAATCGTCCCGCAGACAAAATCTGCGAGGATCACCAAAAATCGTCCCGCAGACAAAATCTACGAGGATCACATAAAGCGCGCTCTTCCCGTTGCTCTTCCACGAGGATCACCAAAAATCGTCCCGCAGACAAAATCTGCGAGGATCACCAAAAATCGTCCCGCAGACAAAATCTACGAGGATCACATAAAGCGCGCTCTTCCCGTTGCTCTTCCACGAGGATCACCAAAAATCGTCCCGCAGACACAATCTACGAGGATCACCAAATAAAATCGTCCCGCAGAGAAAATCTACGAGGATCACATAAAGCGCGCTCTTCCCGTGGCTCTTCCACGAGGATCACCAAAAATCGTCCCGCAGACAAAATCTGCGAGGATCACCAAATAAAATCGTCCCGCAGACAAAATCTACGAGGATCACCAAAAATCGTCCCGCAGACAAAATCTACGAGGATCACATAAAGCGCGCTCTTCCCGTGGCTCTTCCACGAGGATCACCAAAAATCGTCCCGCAGACAAAATCTGCGAGGATCACCAAATAAAATCGTCCCGCAGACAAAATCTACGAGGATCACCAAAAATCGTCCCTCAGACAAAATCTACGAGGATCACATAAAGCGCGCTCTTCCCGTGGCTCTTCCACGAGGATCACCAAAAATCGTCCCGCAGACACAATCTACGAGGATCACCAAATAAAATCGTCCCGCAGACAAAATCTGCGAGGATCACCAAATAAAATCGTCCCGCAGACAAAATCTACGAGGATCACCAAAAATCGTCCCTCAGACAAAATCTATGAGGATCACCAAAAATCGTCCCTCAGACAAAATCTATGAGGATCACATAAAGCGCGCTCTTCCCGTGGCGCTTCCACAAGGATCACCAAAAATCGTCCCGCAGACAAAATCTGCGAGGATCACCAAATAAAATCGTCCCGCAGACAAAATCTACGAGGATCACCAAAAATCGTCCCTCAGACAAAATCTACGAGGATCACATAAAGCGCGCTCTTCCCGTGGCTCTTCCACGAGGATCACCAAAAATCGTCCCGCAGACACAATCTACGAGGATCACCAAATAAAATTGTCCCGCAGACAAAATCTACGAGGATCACCAAATAAAATCGTCCCGCAGACAAAATCTACGAGGATCACAGTAACAAAGAATTAAAGTAAAAGTAAAATCATTAAAATCCAAGATTAAAAAGAAATTAAAATAAAGAAAGTAAAATCATTAAAATCAAAATTAAAAGAAATTATGTTAAAGGAAATTAATTACTTGGGTAAAAATTAATCAAGTGAAAGCATCTGAAAACAGCTTTGTCTTGAGCCTGGATTTAAAACTAACAACAGTAGGAGCATTTTTGAGATCATCTGGAAGTTGGTTCCAAAGCTTAGCAGCATAGCAACTAAAGGCTGCTTCACCACACTTCGTTTTGACAGCTGGTATTACTAGCAAGTTTTTCTCTTGTGATCTTAGAGACCTAGTTGGTGCATATAATTGAAACATATCCAGTAGGTAGCTGGGTCCCATCCCATTTAATGTTTTAAATGTCCCGTGATTCAAGGACTCTCCATAACAACAAAGCTTGCAGTATACAAAGCTGTTGTCCTCCCTATTCTCTTGTATGGCAGCGAAACCTGGGCCACTCTCGCTAATCACACCCACAGACTAGAAGTGTTTCACCAACAGTCCCTGTGTCGCATCATGAACATCAACCGGTGGCAACATATCACTATAGATGAAAGTCTTCCGGATTTATCCGGATATTTGACAAAACTCTTGAAAATCTCTGGTTTTCCGAATGGAGAAATTTATTTTTCGGATTTTTCGCATTCCTAGATGCGGCGTAGTACTTCGCATCATCCTCGCGTGGGCGTGGTCTTTGAATAGCCCAAACATAGTTCATTGATTAAAGACAGGTGTTCTTTGTTAACGGCACGTGTGCCGGAGCTCATTAGGCGCGCACGCCCAAGGCGCGCCTTCAGGCGCACGAGCTAAGGCGCGCAGGATTGACACCGTTCTGCGCAAGCGCAACACGATCGCACTAGAAAGCATGTTCAAGCTGCCAGTGTAGCTGCAGTCTTTTTAGTTGCGAATTACAAGTATTTCCTCTTGTGTTAATAATTCGCCATGTCAAAACAAGCGAAACTTTCCTCCTCCTTTCGACGTGAAGAGAGGTAAGCAATTTATTATATATTTTTTTCCATCAAAGTTGCATTTTGTGGCTTCGAAGCTAAGTTTTAGTGGCGTTTCTAGAACACAACATCAAGAAAACGTGGAAGAGACAGCAATAATGGAAGTGGACTTCAGTGGCGACTATGATATTGAATTAATTCAGCAAAGTGTAAATTCAATATCATAGTCGCCACTGAAGTCCACTCGATCCTTGTTTACCGTCAATGGATCGGTCACTCGTCAAACAGTCCGCCAGAATCCGAGTAGGGAATGGCTGAGCGGAGCTGTCAGTCAAACACAAGTTAGCCAATGGGAATGCATTCCTGGACAGCACTAGCCTGGGCCCGCCCATCCTAAGCGTGACGCAACACGAGGGCCTGTTGCGAGCTTAGTCTGGCCAGGCAAGCTATCTACAGCTCTTCCAAGCTCCCGAAAAATCGGGAACCAATCAACTTTGAGCATCTCCAACAGCCCTGGGTAGAGGCGTGTTCAAGGCACTGACGTAGTAGAACTGCGACCGGAAGCCATAGATTGTTTACAGCATCTATGCCGGAAGCGCTTCATTCACAAATGCTGTATTGAAAGCATTCAACGGGAAGTTCTCATTGAAAACGGAGCAAAGAGCAGCCCTGGAGGTATTTATTGAAAGGAAGGACGTTTTCGCCTTGCTCCCGACCGGCTTCGGTAAGAGTTTAATAATAGGATGTCTATGGTTTAATCTACCAGTTAGCCCCGTCGCGTCACATACGTCAGAGGAAAGAGTGATGTGATTGGTTTAAGCTTCGTCACAGCCTTTTCTGGCTTCGACCAGTAGCAAACTGAGGCATTTCAGGGAGGCGGGTCAACCACGGGCTTTGGGAAACGGTTGGGCTTAATATCTTGGCCAGACCAAATGCTCGCAGAGCTTTGAAGTCGCGTTAGCCAGACTAGGACAGCCCACCCACACGTGAAGTTTGTGCCAAAACTGCAAGCAAAAAGTCAGGGAGCGCAAACGGGAAAGCTGGAATCGCAACCAAAATAAATTACGTCAAACAAAACTGAGAAAGACGTGGAACAAAAATAAAAGGTTTCTGAAGAGTAATAGACTGATATTTTGCACGATTACACGAATAATTTGTTTGCCAGTCTAAAAAAATTTACTTTTTTTCTTTTTTTATATTTTGATTTGTCGTTTTTGTTTGATATTTCAAAAGTATTGTATGAACATTTTGGCACAAAATTGATTCCGTATCCTCCTTTTTAATTGTACCCTCCTATTCTCGGCCTCGTACCCTTTTATTCCCCTAAACTTTGAGACCACTGCTCGGTGAAGAAAAGCTCGCTAGTGCTGCTGAAAACAAGTGGTCCCGAAGGAAAGGCTACGTTCACACTGCAGGCTGAAGCGACTCAAATCCGATCTTTTCGCCCATATGTGACCTGTATCCGATCTTTTATTGACAATATGAACGACACAGATCCGATTTTTTCAAATCCGACCCAGGCCGTTTGGATATGTGGTGCTAATTCCGATTCCTATCCGCGCTTTTCATATGCGACTTCAGTCTGAACCGCCAGGTCGCATTCATCCGACTTACACGTCATCAACAAGCCACAAACGTCACTATTCTGCGCTGAAGTAGGCAGCGGGTCTCTCAAAAAAAGTTACAACAACATGGCGCATAATCACGGGTGCAGATAGAGGGTGGGACGAGTCATATTTAAATTCACCTCGCTCGGTCCCCCCTACTTATAGGGAGGAAAAAACGTCTATGCTGTCTTTCTTTGCATAAGGCAAACCTCACGGAAAAATCAAAAGACTAATTACCATTCGGTTTATTGAGGTGCACGGCAGTGTATACATAGTTGCAACAACTCACATAAAACAAAACAAAGACTGATATTCGGTTGGTTGAGCTGCGCAGACTGCACAGGTTGCGAGCTCGAGCTTGGTTGCTATGGTTACTAACAACAAGTTTGACAGGCATATCGGGGTTGGGGTTGGTTTGCTGGCAGCTTTGTCCCCCCCCAGTTTTTTGTCCCCCCCAGTTCAAAAAACATATCTGCGCCCCTGCGCATGACATCAATGCGAGGGACGCTTCGGGCTGTGAAGGTTCTGAATCTTCTCAATGGAAGGACGCAGAGGTTAGGGAGCTGATTTCCATTTGGGGGGATGCAGCTATTCAAGCTAGATTGGATGGGTCATACCGCAACCGGGCGGTTTTACTTCCGTAAACACTGGCCATGCTCACTGCGTGTGACGTCGTCGTATCCTGCAGTGCGCATGCGGAACACTTTTAGGTCGCTTTTCGTTCATACTGAGGATCACGTACAAGTCGCATATATTTGTTAATGTGAACGACCTCACAAAAAAATCGGATTTCACAAAAAAATCGGAATTGAGCATTAAGCCTTGCAGTGTGAACGTAGCGAAAGAAAGGCGTATGACCCCACGCACCGATGCCACCTTTGTCTGCGACATCTGCAACCGTGCCTGCCAGTCCAGGATCGGGCTCTTCAGCCACCGCCGAAGATGCTCCAACAGCAACTGATGAGACGTGCCCATAGTCGACTACGACTGACGGAAGCCCGAACTGCTGGTTGTTTTGTTTGAAAGAACTAGACCTTCTGCACAATACTTGGTCATTGTATTATCAATTTTTTTGCTAACAAATTGGTCATTAGGTCAACTTTACAGATTTTTTTTCTTCTGACTAGAATTGTATCTCCCTTCTCATTTATCATGCGGATTCAGTTCTGGTGGATATTTTGGGTCGATCTTCCCTCGGGGAACGAAATTTAGTCCTTTTGTTGATTTTTCTGTTGTAAACACTTTGTCGTGGAGGTTGGTCCTCTCTTACGTCGTCACATTTCAGTTCTGTTTGATATTTTGGTAGTCAGGGTTGTTTTGATGGCCGGCCAGATGAGCGACTACATCCTTGACGTTCTGGTTATCACTTGGAGTCAGTTTTTGTTAGAAGTCATGAACCACAGGCTCGTGGCTTTTAACTATAAACACGAATGCAGCATTCTTGCTAGATTGCAGACTCTTGGTCTGGAATAAAAGAGCACATGAGCTCTGTTTATGCTGTATTTTTAATATGGATGGCAGATGTTTCTGGTGAACGTTTTCAAATAAAAGGTCATTTTCATCCCTTACTAATACATTTCTCACCTCATTATCTGTAGCCGCTTTATCCTGTTCTACAGGGTTGCCGGCGAGCTGGAGCCTATCCCAGCTGACTACGGGCGAAAGGCGGGGTACACCCTGGACAAGTCGCCAGGTCATCACAGGGCTGACACATAGACACAGACAACCATTCACACTCACATTCACACCTACGGTCAATTTAGAGTCACCAGTTAACCTAACCTCTAAATCTCTAAATGGTACAGGGCCCATTTCCTCTCCGATATGTTGCAGCGGCCTAACCCAATCAGATCTACCAGATCGCAGCAGCAAAATTTACTGGTAAAACCAGTTGTTAAAACAAAGTGTGGTGAAGCAGCTTTTAGCTACTATGCAGTACAGCTATGGAACCAACTGCCAGAGGACATCAAAAATGCTCCTGCTGTTGGCAGCTTCAAATCTAGACTAAAGACCAAGCTGTTCTCAGATGCTTTCTGCTAACTGATAAATATCATCATCTTTACATGTTTTAAATTTTACTTAACTTTTACAGTCTCTGCATGTTTTAAACTTGACTTAACTTTTATTCTATTTTATTCTGCTGTTTTTTTTTTTACTGAACTTTTACTTCATTTTATTATTTTATTTCTACTATTGTTTAATTCTTATTAATTTTCTTCCCCATTTATTTTATGTAATTTTATTTTCTATTGTTTACTGTTTTGCTTTTACTTCTGTAAAGCACATTGAACTGCCACTGTGTATGAAATGCGCTATATAAATAAACTTGCCTTGCCTTGCCTAACCTGCATGTCTTTGGACTGTGGGGGAAACCGGAGCACCCGGAGGAAACCCACGGGGAGAACATGCAAACTCCGCACAGAAAGGCCCTCGCCGGCCACGGGGCTCGAACCCGGACCTTCTTGCTGTGAGGCAACAGCGCTAACCACTACACCACCGTGCCGCCCACTAATACATTTGACCTCTTATTTATATTTATTGACAGGAAACATAAGACTCTGGCTCTGATTAAAGATGGCCGTGTGATTGGTGGGATTTGCTTCCGAATGTTCCCCACTCAAGGATTCACAGAGATTGTTTTCTGTGCTGTTACTTCAAACGAGCAAGTGAAGGTATGGAAACGTGCACCCACCAGTTCTGAACTTGCTGAGGTGATGTCGACACCTAATGTTGTGTGTGTGTGTGTTTGTTTCAGGGTTACGGCACTCACCTCATGAATCACCTGAAGGAGTATCACATCAAGCATGGCATTCTTTACTTCCTGACCTACGCCGATGAGTATGCCATCGGTTACTTCAAAAAGCAGGTACCGCTTTGTCTCTCTCTCACACACAGGTATTCTCATGCTTCTGTTTGGTAATGTTTGTGAATTTCTCTAACTTGTAACCGTAGGGCTTCTCCAAAGACATCAAAGTGCCAAAGAGTCGCTACCTTGGCTACATTAAAGAATACGAAGGTGCCACGCTGATGGAGTGTGAGCTCAATCCCAGAATTCCCTACACAGAGCTGTCGCACATCATCAAAAGGCAGAAAGAGGTGAGTCACATTGATCAGCCTGCACGTGTGGCAGACGAGAGACGTGCTCGCCTCCGTTTAATTTAATCTGTAATCTCTTGCGCGCTCTCTCCATCTGAAGTCCACAGCTTCTTTAGCTCCATATTGAACCACATGGGTGCAGTGCCTGAGCATCAAGTTTAACCACTCGCCACTTGCGAGTTGTGAAATCTAATGGCGAGTAAAGATCGTCCCAGACTCCCCTTTCTCGCCGAGTGTGGTCAAAACGATGGGTTCCTCCCTGGTATTCATGTAAAATCCAAGAAATATTCGACAAACTCCTTCTTCTATGACAAAATGAAAGCGAAACCGGAAATGACGGGAATCAGCGAGTGTCAACTTCGGGCGCGTTCGGCTGGGGAATGATCATTTTTATTAGACCAAATGAAATAGAAAATCTTTACCCGCACTTGCCAGATCTCCTTTTTTTGGGGGGCCCCAGCTATTATGTGGGATGTACATATAGACCCCTTTCACTGACGTCACCCGAAACCGGAAGTAAACAGACCCTGCGCCATATTGGAAGACCAACAAACTCGTGATTAGGGGAAAATAACGGCAGCGGTATGTGAACCCACGAGAATAAAGTGGAGTGGCAAACGACTTAAACAAACAAATCTGAGCTGTTTTATTTATGATTTATTGGCCCAACAGTAGACTTGAAAGAAACCTGTGTGAGACTTGGCAAAAAACTGTGGATATAATGGATAAGTCTGTGCATGATCTGCGGACACTTTGAGGTAAGCAAACGCAAGAAATTCAGATTTAAAACATGCTAAATTGGCCCCAAGTTGATAACTGTATGAGGAGCAAGCCACCCAGACTTCTACAATTTAATAATAATAATAATAATTTAGGATGGTTTGGGGCTTGCTCGCTGCTGCCAGGTTGGTTGTTGAGTAACCTGACTGTTTTTTTTTTGTTTGTTTTTTTTTTCTTGCGTGTGGTATCATTGTTGACGCGAGGTTGTTTTTTGAACATGCCAATGCGGACACGATTTCCCCTGATGAGTTACGACTTCAGACGCGATGCGTGTGTGGAGGTGTGGAGTCCGCGTGATATGTGCGTAAGATAGGCTTCTCATGTGTTTGGAGATCCGCTCCGAGACAAGCGCAAGCACACACACACACCCCCAAGGGAAAAAAAGGGACCCCCCGAAAATATCGGCATAGTTCGAACACTGAGTGTAGGCACTGGGTGTAAACAACAAATAGTTTACAATGTCTGGGTATCAAACAGATGGCAGAATTGGTGTCCGGTCCTCCTTACGTTTCCATTCTCCCTTGCCGCAAGTCTTATCATATGGGTCAAACCCATCAATCACAGCCAGTTTCTCCACATACCGTGCCCTTTCTGCAGCTGGTAATGTACTCACATAACCCGAATTATCATCCATCGTGTCACTTTACTCTCGCTCGTACTTTGTTTTATATTGTGAGTGCATGTACTTGGTCTTCCAATATGGTGCCTAACAAAATCTCGCGGCGCGGTGACGTCATGTGAAAGGGGTCTATAGGTATATAAATTGCGATTTACACATGAGTTTAGCATGGTAGAAAACCCCAACCCCACTTTTTTTTTTTTTAAACGTCATTCCATCTGGGACCCCTGTCCTGAAGATTTTCAGCATCCAAGGTCAGTATGCCAGTCCCATGGTTTTCCCCAAAGCGTTTTAGCGTATCGGGCCCGATACGCTTGCTCTGCCTGCCGATACGCTTAGATTTATACCGATATGTTAAAATTTCCTACCCACAAGTAACTAGATACATAGGAGAGCAAATAACAGATCCATTTACATATTGATTGATATTTGTGTTAAACAAGCGGTCTTTTTTCCCAACGTTTGTGTCAGGGCTTTGAACCGGTTCAAGGAACGAAAACGAAAACCGGGAACTTTTTCTATTTCACATGGAACAGAAACGAAACCAGAAACTATTATTTTTTATGTTCCGGAACATAAACGCTTATTAAAAATAATGGTAACCGGTTAATACCGGTTTTTATTTCGTTCCTCAAAGTTTCTGTAGCCTACAAATAAAAAAGCCATTCTTCTCCTGCGCAAGTTTCTATGACCCGCTGGGGTTCACTTCCTGTGTGACGTTCGCTGACTGAATGGAGAGAGCGGGAAGGTGGACTGCTATCACTTCTCCATTACTGAGTGTCTGAGCAAAGAAGAGCCTGAACGATGCAACCTCCCTATTGGCTGTTTGTAAAAATGTATCAGTTGTTGCCCTTCCCACGGGAATCATCGCGGGCTCGAGAGACGAGACCTGACGAGTTAGTTCGTTGGTAGCAGAACAAAATGTCTGGACACAAATCGGGTTTTCAGAAAAGGAAAGAAAATAAACGCAGGGTTGAAAATACAAAAAAGGAGGCAGAAAATGCAAAACGAGTTTTAAGGTAGGACAAATGGTTACTTTTCTGAGGCAGCCCGCCGTGGCTGCCTGCAGGCTTATTTATTATAGCCCATGTAGTTAAAATAGTTGATATAAAATGTTTATAGTTATGTGATGGTTGTCCTGATTTAGACTGGTGGTTTTTTTTGGGGGGGGGTTGCGCGATGTTGCACCCGGGTCCAGATTAGGGCAGAACCGGCCCTGGCTACATTTCAGGTGTAGTTTGTTTTATGTATGTATGTACTTGCATAGATGTGTACTTGGTCTTCCAATATGGCGCCTAATAAAATCTCGCGGCGCGGTGACGTCATGCGGTAGCCCTCTATAGGGCCTGACTAGCCTTTGGTAGCACACTAAACGAATTATCTTTCATTTTTGGCACTTTTTCTGTTTGTGTAGATGGGAAGACATACTGAGAATCCAAATCGCCAACATTTGAAATAATAATTGTTTTGAATTATTTCTTGTCTTATTTAATGAAGGTTGTAATAGAATTAGCCTACATTTGGCTTAAGCTGGATGAGACAGAGACATAATTTTATAGCCATTTGTTAAACAGCTGACAGGGAACGTAATTAACTGTTCCGGGAACGAAAGTTTTTTGTTCTAACCGGTTCGGGAACGTCTATTTAATGGTGGAACCCAAAACCGGAAACGTTAAAATTCCGTTTCTGTTCGGAACGAACCAATAGGAAAAAAATTCTGGTTCAAAGCCCTGATTTGTGTTGATTCTGTCAAAGTCATATGTCCGCGTGGTATGATGTAAACAAACTGTAATCTGTTGGCTACGTCAAGATCACGTGTTCAAACCGTCCAATAAAAATATCGAAAGAAAACGTCAGACATCCCGGAAGTTTCCGATTCATTATAAGCGATCTCATTGGCTGCCGATGTTGTCCTGCACCAGACGGTCAAAGCCGACTGATTTTAATAAGCTGGGAGAAGACTCACTGGACAATTTGATCCACATCAGCATGGATGACAGCGAGACGGACTATGAGAGGGCTGCCCAACATTGGGCCAAGCAAAAGCCAAGGAGAATTAATCTGCTTTAGAAAACTTAATTCATGGGGGCGTCGTGGCTCAGGTGGTTAAGGCGCCATACCGTGAATGCGGGCGACCCGGGTTCGATTCCGGCCCGAGGTCATTTCCCGATCCCTTACCGTCTCTCTCTCTCCTGCTCATTTCCTGTCTCTACACTGTCCTATCCAATAAAGGTGCAAAAAGCCCAAAAAAATATCTTTAAAAAAGAAAACTTAATTCATTAGTTTGGGTTTGCAGAAAGATTATGTACTTATAAACACTCTCATGAAGTGAAGTTGTCCAAATGTGTCAAATATAGCATCATTTCAAATCATCATCAGAAGCATTTTTGGCAGTGCGATGTCACTGGGATCCATTTAACAAAAGGCGGCTCCGGGTTATTCTTTTGTTAAAGGCTCACAGTGACATCACACTGCCAAATATGCTTATCGTTATTATTCGAAATTATGCTGCATTTGACACTTATATTAACAAATTCTCTTCATGAATGTTTTTTTATAAATACATAATCTTTCTGCAAACTTAAATGTATGAATTGAGTTTTCTTTTCCTTTAAATATGTTTTAATCTTAATCTAGTCCATTTAATAAAGTCCCAAAATCTAAACTTTATAATATGCAGTCGCCTTACTTTTCTTTTCAGTGCATCTTAGTTATACATGTATTATGGTAATTGCATCAGAAACATTCTAAATCAGGGCTTTTCAAAGTGTGGGGCGCGCCTCCCCTAGGGGGCGCCAGAGTTCTTCGGGGGGGGGCGCAACGTGAGGAAAAGTAAACCAGAATAAGTTACTATTGCGGACATTTAGCGAACTTCAGCTAGCTTTCGCCAGAGACAAAATGGATCGATTTTTAGTACCTAAAGCTACAGTGAGTGAGGAGACACAGTCTGGGCCAAGCAAAAAAAGAAGGAAGTATGACCACGATTATTTAAAGTTTGGATTTTCATGGACTGGATCTGAAGATGCTCCACTGCCACAGTGTGTTGTCTGCCAAGAGGTGCTAGCTAACGATGCTATGAGATGTTTAAAATGTGTAAAATGTTTAAAAAAAAAAAAGCACAGATGTTTAAAATGTGTGAAAAAAGAGGTTTTAAAAAAAGCACAGATGTTTAAATGTGTAAAACAAGATGTTTTAAAAAAGCACAGATGTTTAAAATGTGTAAAACAAGATGTTTTAAAAAAGCACAGATGTTTAAAATGTGTAAAAGAAAAAAAATAATGTGTACAATAACCATTTTTTTAAATACGAATGGAACACTAAGTATAGCAACAACAAAAATTGTGGGGGGGGGGTGCTGACTCTCCCACACTTTGAAAACCCCTGGTCTAAATCATTACAGTTATAGTAATACAGCAACTTATTTTGAGGTGGCAGTTCTTAATAATAATAATAATAATAATAATAATAAGTTAGATTTATATAGCGCCTTTCAAAAAACCCAAAGACGCTTTACAATTATAGACAAGGAAAAAAAAATAAAGAAAATAAAAATAATAATAATTAAATAAAACTAGACCAGACAATTCCCCGGGGGAAATTGTGAGAGGATGCAGTGCGCGAAGCAATTCGGACACGCATGTTTGCTGGCCGTGAATGTGTGACCCGCAATGATGTTTCAATGCAATGATTGTGTGTGTGCTTGAGACAGCAGCCGTCATGAAGAAGAGCTATTCAGGAGCATAAACAAAGTGACTACAGGCGGAAATTAGCATGTACTGCTATAACCTGGGACAGACATCTGTCCTTACCACAAGGATAATGTTTAATTTGTGCACTGTCCCTTTTAAAAATAAAATAAACTCTAAACTCTAAGAAGAGTGTTTGTAGTTTGTATGTACGAACAGAAGTGTTCCTAATAAAGTGGGCGGCTAAGGTGAAGTGTCATGCCGACCGAGGCTGTTTTTTTTTTTTCACAAAAAAAAGAAATTCACAAAATTCTTTCACAGTGAGCGCTAGAAGGGTCTCCTGAATAGACTGATGTAATTTTTTGTCTGTAGTGTTAAAAATTAGAGACTTTTCTGTCACTTTTATAATGGGTGTCAATGAGCTAAGACACACAAGGTCTTGAATTTTGTGCTGTGTTTTACTACGGACCAGACCTCGAACAATGACAAATAACTCGACAACGGAAGCAGCTATTCACAAAATTCTTTCACAGTGAGCGCTAGAAGGGTCTCCTGAATAAAATGATGTATTTTTTTGTCTGTAGTGTTAAAAATAATGATACTAGAGCGATTTAAAAATGACTGACTTTTCTCTCACGTTTATAATGGGTGTCAATGAGGCCTGTCAGCTGCCCTATCCTCAGTTTGAGGCTTCTCATTCAAAAACTGTAAATCCTATCGTTTAGGTAGACACATTGTGTGAATCAGGACAAGTTTTCCTACTACTTTTGAGAAAATCATGTCTGTAGAGGGAAATTTGTGGCTGAAAACACAGTTTAAGCGAGAAAGTTTGACCTTTTTTTTCAAGCTCTCTCCACTCTGACTTAACAAGCTGCACTGGTGTGTAACGCAATAGACACCCATTCAAAAGCCGGATTTTCTCCCGGAACCCACATGGCGTTTGAGCCGGGACTGATCCGAAAGTGTAGAACCTAGCAGAAAAGTTGGATGCCAGATCCACAGAGGAGAAGTTTTCCTATGTTTTAGAGTTTGAATCACGTCTCTAGGTGAAAGCATGCCAGAGCAGCGGACGTTTGAAAAAGTGCTTTTTTCTCAATTAATTCCATAGAAATGAATGGGGTTTTTTTGGGCGATTTTTTCGCGACTACGTTGCGAAAAAATCGTATTCTGTAGAGAAAAGTAATAGCATAGCGAGTCCGATCGAGCCGCAAGTTTTGATATATTGTTTGTCTGTGTGCGACGTACGGTTATTGAGTTAATCGAAATCGAAATTTGCGTAGGAGGAAGAAGAATACAGAAGAAGAAGAAACACGTAGAAGAACAATAGTTGCAGTGCTTTGCACTGCAACCTATGGGCTCCCCTAGGGGAGCCCATAGGTTGCTGTGCTGCAGCACTGCATCCTAATAAAAAGTCCACCAAGTAGGGGTCAGGATGTAATTTCCATGGTGTAGCAGCCACAGTCCCACCAAAAGGCGCATGAAAACAAGTCCCACATCTCCAGCACCGCCGCCGTGACGCCGTCAGCAACATCGCTCGAACACCACGCCATGGATCCACAAAGCGAGCAGAGAAGCTCCGCCACGCACAGCGCTGGTGTGTCCCAAACCACCTGCACAGCCGCCGCGACACCACCGAGCAACATCGCTTGGAACATCACGCCAAGCGTCAAAGCGCAGAGCGCTGGACAACCACGATGTAAAATGAGCAACGAGCTCACTGCAGTCCACAGCTGGGAGCGCAGGCATCGCCCACGGCGAACCAAGGCCTGGAGGGAACCGACGCCCAAAACTGGGTCCGGAGCTACACCACAACCGGCGGACAAAACACTCAAACAAACATCAAACTACACAAACACACACAAAAATAAATAAATAAATAAATAAAATGAAAATAGAAAAAGAAAGAAAATAAAATAAAAAACCTCTGGTGAGAAGCGGCAGCCAGAATGCGCACGACGTACTCTCAACCGGAAACGAAAAAAAAAAGGGATCTTAGGTTCAGATCCCTTTGTGATCAACAGGAGGTCATGATGATCGATTCTCTTCATTGGATTGCATAAGATGGAGCAAACCACTGTTCATATTCGCATGCACGTTTTTGTTACAGCACTACTTGATCATAGATAATTAAGTGCAAGGGATCCCCGTAGATTTTCAAATCTATCGTATACCTCAGTAATCTATAACAAAACAGTTTAACTTGCATGTTGAACTTTAAGGTGAAATTTCAAATGTGTATACATTTAATACTATTTAGGTCAGAAGTCATTGAAGCACTGTTAAAATCTGTCCTATAATCATGGATCTAAAACCTCTCAGAGACCCTGAAAATGCACATTTTCAAAAGAAAACAAAATTATGAATGGAATTATATTCTTGGATGGGGGGGGGTCAAAATGTGTAAAACAAGTATTTGAGACAATACCTGAGCAGTTTTTATCAGTTAATTTATTTGAGTATCAGATGACATTGAAATATACAGAATCCCTGCATCAGAGAGCTTTTGAAATGGACTCACTGGTGGATCTAGTTTGTATATATAGTACAGGGGTGGTTTATCTACAAAGATGTCCAATAAAACCCCACCAGGGATCTCATGGAGCTATTCGCCTGTTCTAATACTCATTTAGTTAATACATAGAGTTAAATTATATGGAACTTAAGAATACTTATGAACAATTGTCAAAATGACGCCCCACCCTAGCCTGGGCCCGCCCATCCTAAGTGTGACGCAACACGAGGGCCTGTTGCGAGCTTAGTCTGGCAAGGCAAGCTATCTCCAGCTCTTCCAAGCTCCCGAAAAATCGGGAGCCAGTCAACTTTGAGCATCTCCAATGGCCCTGGGTAGAGGCGTGTTCAAGGCAGTGACGTAATAAAACTGCGACCGGAAGCGCTTCATTCACTAGAAACATTACGAACATGGAGCAGCGGCAAGCCTTTGACACAGCGGTAGATGCTGTATTGAAAGCATTCAACGGGAAGTTCTCATTGAAAGCGGAGCAAAGAGCAGCCCTGGAGGTATTTATCTTCTTCCTGTTACTCAAGCAGTTTCCGTCGCGTCACATACGTCAGAGGAAAGAGTGATGTGATTGGTTTAAGCTTCGTCACAGCCTTTTCTGGCTTCGACCAGTAGCAAACTGAGGCATTTCAGGGAGGCGGGTCAACCACGCGCTTTGGGAAACGGTTGGGCTTAATATCTTTGCCAGACCAAATGCTCGCAGAGCTTTGAAGTCGCGTTAGCCAGACTAGCCCCGCCCACCAATTAAGTCATGTATGGGCCTGATACATGTGACGAGTGTTCAACAGGTTTGGTTCTACTTCCTTTAAAAAAAAAGTTGGCCAATACACAGTCATCGTGTGTGCATGTGTGTTGCAGATCATCAAGAAACTGATTGAGAGGAAGCAGAGCCAAATCCGGAAGGTGTACCCCGGCCTCACCTGCTTCAAAGAGGGAGTCCGACAGATACCTGTGGAGAGCATTCCCGGCATTAGTGAGTGTTCCTGTGTGTTTGTCCGTGTGTTTTTGTATGAAGACGATGTTTGATATTGCCGGTTATGAACTTCCTTGCTTGTTTCAATGGTAAAATAATGAATTTTGCTGATAAACCTGTGCAGCAATGCTGCCAGCATGTCCTCAGGGTTAGGGTTAAGATATCTGCCAGTGTTATTTTGTATGGCAGACACCAGCTCTGTAAAACAGCTGAAAAATAATCTTACAGCTTAAATTTAAAACTTGACAATTATAGCTGCTACGCTTGGATAGCACGTTGTCTGTGGGCTCTTGAGTGTCGAAGGTAACTGTAAAGTCCCAAATTTGCCATCCAAAACGAGAACAACGAATCACTTCCTGAGTGATGAGCGCCCCCTAGTGTCCTGAGGTTTATTCATTTGTTGCTTAAAGGGGAACTGAAGTCATTTTTAAACTTGCTTTATTTCTTAATTAACGTGTTATTCAATTATGTTTTCGGTTTTATTAACTTTATATCGTGACTCGTATTGGCATATTATTATTATTATTATTATCATTATTATATTACGCTTATCGGCCTTTTTGGTTTTTAGCCATGTTGAATGTAGTTCGTTTGGTCGACGGCAGGCGTCGCTTATCCGCACGATCTTCACGAGACTTGTGCGAGACTTCAAACGTGAAATGTCAGCGCCGCCATTTTGAAAACCGTTTACACAGCAGCCAGATCGCCATATCATTCCAATTTAGATTAATTTCGAGATTTGCCAGCTTCATCAGTGACGGAGTGTCAGTCCTGCGCGCTGTAGCGCGTGCACCTGAAGGCGCGCCGAGTGGACTCCAGCACGCGCGCCGTGAACAAGGCGCACCTGAGCTCAATTAAGGAACTGTGTGTTTGCCTGTTTAAGGACTGTGCTGACGCATTTGCATCGCAAAGTATTACGATACGCCTGTACGCATTACCGAGCCTTTCTACCCGTTGTCTTGATTTCCTGTTTCTCGTTCTTGTCCTCGCTTAGCCTTTGATGTACTGTTTGCGCCTCGACCGACCCTTTTGCCCGTTTTCTCGTTTTTGATCTCGCCTGCCGTTTTGGATTGTTCGCCTGTGTATATATCGTCTCACTGTATATATATTCTGCACTTTATTAAACTGTGTACTTCTGCACATACTGTACATCCGCCTCCCTCGCGTACGTGACGTGGAGATTATTCCATACGACTTCGAACCAACGTGGAGTAGAGAAGAGTTGGAAAGACGACAGGATAAGGACAAGTCCGTCACGCTGGTATTTACGTCATTACTGTCGCACAATTAAAACGTGCCAGATCAGGCGGCTGGTGGGTTTTCAAAATAATAAATACATGCATGTATTTTTGTGATATTATACTGAGCGCATTTCCTACATAATCCTCACTAAGGTTTCGGACAGCACGACAAAATGGCGTCCCTACTATATAGTGCCCAGGGAGCGATTTCGGACACGGGGAAAACTTCCGGCTTGATTACGTCAGCATTCGAAAGAGGGCGCGTGTGTCTTTTGACAACGTTGGTAGATGTCGGTCACTTTGATTTACGCTGTACGTTTTACTTCCGTCCTACAGTTTCGCATAGGTCTCAGCGAATCTCGTTTACGGCCATTGCTTCGACATCTGGACTGATATATTATAGAGCATATTTCAAACACTCATAACTTGTTCTAGCAGTGACAAAATAGCGATCAGACATGCGTTCTGATATTTAATAAAATGAGAGAATTTTGATAATGAAAAATTTGCCTTCAGTTCCCCTTTAAAATGGCATCATAAGTATTTGTAGATGTATAAATATGTATACACAAGCATTTAATACAGTAAGTCAATTGAAAGTTAAGATCACACAGTTAATATGCTTTGATTAGGATTAGCACGAGTCTTCTAGAAGGAGATTCAGGGATGAGAGTTTTCCGCTTTTCGGCGGATTTCCACTTTTTCTGAGCAAAAATCGATATTATGCCAAATCCATTGAGATTTTTTTTTTTTTTCATTGAGGGGGGTTGGGGTATGTTCCTTCGTGATACTCAAGCGTATGACGATGTTACATGTTTACATTTTCGCCATCTTTAGTCTCGCGGTAGAATACGTGTTATCTACAATGTAATTGGCCAAAACATCGCTGGCGAGAGCATGATAGCCAATCATAACAGTTCTTACAAGAGTGTGGGAGAGAACAAAAGCCAATCATAACAGTTCTTACAAAAGTACCCGCATCGTTCTATTTTATCGAAACTTGCACATGTTCATCGTCGCTGCGCTTCAAAAATACGTTTCTCTTTCGTATCGGCTTTTTTACTCAAAATGCCGAATACAATTGACAAGCGAGACGAAGCGAAGGTACGTGAAATCGATGCTGGTATAAAAAACAGAGAGAGGACTGACAAGCTTTTGTCTTTGGCCGAAAGGCTGAAGAAGTCGTCGAAATGATTAAATGAAAATGAGAAGTGACTGTGAACTATAAATAATTGTATAAAGTGTGCATAGACATTAACACACAAACTTAGCGTTCGTTTGATTTAATACATTGAACATGTATATGATGGTCAGTAAATCTGAATTAATGCTGACAGTTTTGAAAACTTAAATATTTCAAAAGACTTTTTGAAATCATCTGCAACTAATGAGGACATAGGGTGACTGACCTTTTCTCCCTAAGAAATTTTATTTAATATATGAACATTTTGATAATTAATAAAACTTACGTTTAATGTGAATTTAGTTTGTCATTTTTGTTGATCATAAATTATAACCATACCCTTGAATGTAGAATGTGATTTTTATTTTGAATTCAAACAATACTCCTATTGTTTTGAAACATATTTTCATGTAAATATTAGTGCTGTCAAGCGATTAAAATATTTAATCGCGATTAATGTCGCGACTGTCATAGTTAACTCGCGATTAATCGCAATTTAATCGCATATTTTTGTCACATGAAAAACCATGTAATTCTCTTATCAGCATAAAAAAGTGAATGGGCTTGCTCACCGTTCGAACTACGGGGGTACTCGGGGGATCCGAGATCCCCTGAAACAGAAAAAGATCCCTTGAAAACATGATGTGGGAAATGTTGGGGGGTCTCTAAAATATTGGCAAAATGATGTTTATTGACATAGCAATCGTGTGTAACGGGAAGCATTTGCATATCCGAAGTGAGCGCGCGATGGAGAGCCGCGCTCTGAGACAAGCGCAAGCACCCCCCCAAGGGAAAAAAAGGGACCCCCTGAAAATATCGGCATAGTTCGAACACTGGTTGTACCAATGTTTTTTTTTTATTGCAGAGCATAACACGTCTTGTCCCAGCCACTGCAAAGTGGGGCTGGAGCCGCCGATGGGAAAACGAAACCTAAGCCGAGCACCGTGGCTCTTCGGGGGAGGGCAGAGGACTCTGGCTGTGCGGGGCGTGGCATTACAGTCTAGCTGCTATCGTTTTTCTAAGCAAAGTCTCTGTTCCAAGTTCCTGGCAGTTTCAAAAGCTTATGAAAAACCTACATCATGTCACAGAGCGTTAATCTCGCGATAAAATTATCGCCGTTAAAATTGAGTCAAGTTAACGCGTTAATAACGCGACATTTTTGACAGCACTAGTAAATATATAAAAAAGACAACAGATTTTTTTATCTACTACAGCTCAGATTGCAGGAAAAGTGGTTTGTAAGGCCTTATTTTTCAAAATTTTCCTGGGGGGGTATCCCTCCCAGACCCCCAGCTTCGGGCGCCATCTTGTTTTCTGCTTTTTTGGTGACCACCCACTCTCATCCCTGGAGATTACATTTTAAGTCTTTTCCCTGTGTTCCTCTTTCTTACTATTCAGGAGAAACAGGTTGGAAACCCAGTGCCAAAGAGAAAAAGTAAGTGATGATGCATCACTGAGCTGTGTCCCAGTTATTATAACCTTTCTTTCATCTTTAATGCATGGCTTTTTTTTTTTTTATAAATTCCACAGTAAAGAACTGAAGGATCCTGATCTTCTGTATAACATCCTGAAAAATCTTCTGGCCCAGATTAAAGTAAGTAAGCCTGGAGTAAAGTTACAGGCAGGGCTGAGGTTCTTCCTGTCTTTCAGAACGATTTGCATCGGCAGATTATTGCAAAAATGCACAATATTTTAATTGGCTTAAAATCTTTTTTGAGAAAGGAAGGGCTAAAATCACTCAGTCGTCAGCCATTGTGATTGAACTAGATCGCTGGTTGGAGTAAGAAGCAACACTACAGATAGATTGTCTTTCTCATCATTCAGTAAAATGTTACAGGAAATATGACCTCATAAGTAAAGCATGTATATATGTAAATACTCATGTGTGCAAACCTCCTGCACTGTGTGTGTGTGTGTGTGTGTGTGTGTTACAGACACACCCAGATGCTTGGCCCTTCATGGAGCCAGTGAAGAAATCTGAAGCTCCAGACTACTATGAGATCATCAGATTCCCTATCGGTCAGTTTGTCCTCTTGTCCATGCAACGTGTGTATAACGCAGGGGTGTCCAAACTGATCCATAAAGGGCCGTGTGGCTGCAGGTTTTCATTCCAGCCATGCAGCAGCACACCTCATTTGGCTTATTCAATCAACTGACACACCCACCCTTTAATCAAGGGTAGGTGTGGCTGCAAGTATTTGACTGTGTGAAGACAGTTCAGTTGATTGAATGAGCCAAGTCAGGTGTGCTGCTGCATGGCTGGAATGAAAACATGCAGCCACACGGCCCTTTATGGATCAGTTTGGACACCCCTGGTTTAACGCATCCCATTTTTTACTTTGATAGCGACATCAAGTATAATAATAAATTGACACCGGTCGATGTATTAAAAAGATGAATAGTACCCTGTGGAGCTAGAATAACCTCTCGGTACTTGAATCACATGCTGTATTGTCCGCTGCTTCATGCTTCTGAAGGAAAACACAGCACGCAAATGTTTACACTTGGGTACGGAAACAGCCGAAGTTTATTCTCATTATAATGAGCGAGGTCGCAACAAATATGGCGGAACCGACGCCCTCCATCAGAAAAGCTGGCCAGTAATACTTACTCGGCTTGTCTGCTGGGTTTTTTCCCCCCTCTTTTCTGGCGCATTTTTTATGCCTCTGCCACCGTAAGGTGCAGGAGGCATTATGTTTTTGGGTTGTCCGTGCGTCCGTCCGTGTGTGCGTCCATCCCGAAACCTTGTGAACACAATATCTCAAAGGCTAATGAAAGGAATTTCACCAAACTTTCACCATTTGTGCGCTTTGGGACAAACATGAACTGATTAGATTTTGAGATCAAAAGGTCTAAGGTCAAGGTCACTGTGAGGTCAAATGTCTGTCCGAAAACCTTGTGAACACAACATCTCCAAGGCTGACACAAGTAATTTCACCAGGTCAAGATTACTGTGAGGTCAAATGTCCATCCCCAAATCACAACTTAATAAGGCGTGTAGTCTACCAGGCGGAGGCATCCCCATCAACGCCGTTGGCGTTAGGGCTGGGTATTGGCAAAGACTTCACGATTCAATTCGAATCACGATTCACATGCCACGATGCGATACTATCACGATTCATCACGATTCTTGAATCATTGCGATGCATTGCGATATTTTCAATATATTTAAGTGAAAATGTAAAAAATAGAGCATAATTACCAGTGGCTGTGTACGATCTGGATAGTGTCTTCAATTGATACATCACACAGCAACTCAGTTCATATATACATGAATTTATTTAACATTACTGCCATTAAAACATTCTTAATACTTTGGTGGACACACTAATTACAAAAAGTGCAAATGATTAAGGTAGAATAATAAAAGAAAACTAATAAAATAAGGCTCGCACGTACAGATGAGGGTGCGAGCTTGCTGTCGAGGGTTGTTTGTTTTATCATGGGTTGTGGTGGTTGTTGCTGTTGCAGTTTGTCTGGATGGCGCCTCTGAATGTGTGCTCTTAAGTTTGTTGTATTTCCACAATACTTTATCGACATGCTACAGTGTCTACAAATTGCGTGAGTCATGTCCATTTCATTTTTACCGTCTTTGTTTCGGAAGCCGAAATGCGTCCAAACATCGGCTTTAAACTGTGAGGGAGGCACGCGAATCTTCTCGGCTTCGTCCATGTTGCAAACAGAGAGAGCACTAGGCGCCCGCTTTTGGAAATACCAATGGCATGAAGAAGGCAGCGGGCGTCAACAACTCCACTGCGCCATCTACATGATTGGATGTTGTATCCTAGGCTACTTGTTTTTGGCTGATATTTGCCTACCGTTCATACAGTTTTATTCATTTATTTTTTAACGTTAATAATCGATATTTGGCATCAAGAATCGATGCAGTATATCGTGAAAGTTGGCGATGCAATGCATCGCCATGACGATTAATTTGCACACCACTAGTTGGCGTCGAGTTCTATCTAGTTTTGTCTCGATTTAGGAGTTTTCATTCGATCTGGGCGATCCGCCATGTTTGCGGTGGCTCCACAGTCACGACCTTTGATCCACACATGACCTCACTTGACTTTTCTGAACTGGCTGCTGAGCGAGCAGTTTGTAAAAAGACTACACATGGTTATGACGCCCCGCATTAGGAAATAAAATGTACCGAAACAAGATGATTCGTACCAGCTATGGGGATGGGTATCAGCTCAAACTATTCAGAAAGGGGAGTGGATGAAGTGATTCCTGAACCAGCACATCGACCTGTGTCACTTTAAATGATACCCACATCTGTAATTATGTAAAATTAAAAGGAATGCAGAAGATGAAACGTTACAATGCTGAATAATTAAAAAAAAACTGTCATTCATTACAATGTGTTAAAACATACAGATATGGCGGTACCATTTTCTGTTTCTGTAAAAGGAAAAAAAAAACCACCATATATTTGAATTTGACTGCTTACATTATTGAACGTAACTCTTTACCCAAGTGTAGCTAACTGCCACGGAAATATAATTCATTAGCAATAAAATAAAAAAAGTCATCAATTCATAATTTTCCAGTCCCCCCAGGATTCCGCGGGCCTTTTTTGTGATTGTTGCGGGCTAAAATGTCTGATGTTGCGGGGGGGTTTTCCAAAAAATTGCGATGAAAGTTGCGGTGTTTTTTAGGTTTTTGTTGCGATTACATTGGGGGAAGGAAATTTTAATGAGCCTGTTTGGCGACACAACTGAATTGAATCCAAATCTCAGTAACTCAGACTCAAATCAGCCGATAAATGATGTTAAATCTGGCTCCGGTACATAGCCAGAATAATATTATGCATATTTAAATAATTAGCCTAATGTCTGAATAGTTGGATTGTGTTTGTAGAAATGTATTTTAATGTTAAAGGAATCCCTGATAGACATGATACAACATTAACAAGGTGTTCCTCTGCTTTTAAATAAAGATTAGAAAGGCATTTCGAATATTACGCGAGTTCTTTTTGCGCAACCCGAAAATAACCAGGTGTCTGATCTTTCGATTAGACTTGAAGACCATGACGGAGCGGCTGAAGAACCGCTACTACGTGACCAAGAAGTTGTTCATCGCCGACCTGCAGAGAGTGATCACCAACTGCAGGGAGTACAACCCTCCCGACAGCGAGTACTGCAAGTGCGCCAACACGCTCGAGAAGTTCTTCTACTTCAAGCTGAAAGAGAGCGGCCTCATCGACAAGTGACCCAACACACATCCGGCGGGATCGAAAGGGACGGCAAACGTCATCAAAATCTCCCACTCATGTAAATACATACAGGATGGAACAATCTGGGATGTGTTTCAGGAGGAAGAGGCGTGAGTTCACAGGGCATTAGAGAAAGTGAACCTCTGAGTGGGTTCGGCGTTAATTCAGCAGGGGAGTAAATGTTGTGGACGTTACTATTGTTTCTGTTTGGTTTTGGCACATTACGGTATATACGCGCACACTGTTCAGAGATCGTCACGTCTCGTCATACAGAATAAGCCCGTTCGTATCAGTACTCCATCGTAACAGTTTGTACCACGGCGCTGTCGAATGCTCAATTGTGATTGGTCAGCACGTATTGATTAATTTGCTCCATCTGCAGTTCTGACAGTAGTTTGGACTCAGATGCTCATTCATAGTAACGAGTGTCCAAACTTTTGACTGGTACTGTATAGAGATAATAATATACACAAGGACTGGTTGGGTGACTACGGAAGCCGCGAGAGGCCCTTCATATAATCCTTTTTTTTTTTTATTCACCTTGTTATCCCGAGATAACGACATAATTAATTCAGGATCTCGAGAAAACAACACAACTAATTTGAGATCTCGAGAAAACAAAATCGTTATTCCGTGATCTCGAGAAAACAAAACAATTATTTCATGATCTCGAGTAAACAGCTGAGAAATGGTTCATTCAGGCGCGCCAAGAGACTTGTGATATGCTGACTTTGGGGCTATTTCTCATTCTGTATAGACGCAACTTTGGTCATTAGAACGTCTGGAATAATCGATCACCTAATAAGGCAATATTTTGATCAGGGGTTGACACGGAGAGATTGCATTAAAGTGCCATTCCACCATTGGATGTATTCATCTCATCTCATTATCTCTAGCCGCTTTATCCTTCTACAGGGTCGCAGGCAAGCCGGAGCCTATCCCAGCTGACTACGGGCGAAAGGCGGGGTACACCCTGGACAAGTCGCCAGGTCATCACAGGGCTGACACATAGGCACAGACAACCATTCACACTCACATTCACACCTACGGTCAATTTAGAGTCACCAGTTAACCTAACCTGCATGTCTTTGGACTGTGGGGGAAACCGGAGCACCCGGAGGAAACCCACACGGACACGGGGAGAACATGCAAACTCCACACAGAAAGGCCCTCGCCGGCCCCGGGGCTCGAACCCAGGACCTTCTTGCTGTGAGGCGACAGCGCTAACCACTACACCACCGTGCCACCCCCATTGGATGTATTCTTTGGCATAAAATACAATATATTTTATGACAACATGACTAGACAGAGAAATCTTTTAGCTTCAAAATGATATATCAAACATAATTTTTTGACAACGACAAGTATATTAATTTTGCGACCAAAGTCACCTACCCTTTTATTTTCCGCGTGGTAGTGAAACGTGATGTCATCGGCAGGCTCCCCTTCTTGTGTACCACGTGTCGGTCTATTTTTAGACCAGGAAACCCCCAAAGTGAGAGAGTCATTTCTCCTCGTATATGGGGGCCAAAAAAATTGCGAAAAATTTTGAGTTAATCTTTCAGTTAGCTAGATTTATTGGTATTAGCTAGATTTATTGGTATTATTTTTATCGCATTCTATCCGCCATTGCTGATAATATGTGCCACGTCACACGTCATGTGGTACACAAGAAGGGGAACCTGCCGATGACATCACGCACGGAAATTAAAAGGGTAGGTGACTTTGGTCGCAAAATTAATATATTTGTCGTTGTCAAAAAATTATGTTTGATATATCATTTTGAAGCTAAAAGATTTCTCTGTCTAGTGATACCATTTATATATGTTGTCAAAATATATTGTATTTTATGCCAAAGAATACATCCAATGGTGGAATGGCACTTTAAGTCTTTTAATAAGGGATAATTTCAAAATTAGTCCGCGGCACCTCCGCAGAAGACTGGCCCGGCTTCGTCTCTACCGACGGAGATACAGTGATCCAGCTGAGATCATGAAATAATTGTTTTGTTTTCTCGAGATCACGGAATAATTGTTTTGTTTTCTCGAGATCTCGAAATAACGGTTTTGTTTTCTTGAGATCTCGAATTAGTTATGGCGTTTTCTCGAGATCCTGAATTAATTATGTCGTTATCTCGGGATAACAAGGTGAATAAAAAAAAGGATTATATGAAGGGCCTCTCACGGCTTCCGTAGGTGACGCCACATAAAAAAGAAAAAAAATTGCTATGGTGACAATTTTTTTTTTTTTCCCTTTTTGGAAAGTGTCACCACGGTCAGAGCTTTTTCTAACAGCCAGAGGTAACTTTTACATTTTCATACAGGAGAGTTGAAGACCAAGGACTCTGTGCATCCCAGTTTCTGTATACATTAACAACATCTGGATTTTTTTTCTTCTTCTTTTTTTTTTTTTTAATACACCTTCTTAATTTCAAAAGAGGGGAGGGGAAAAAAAAAAGAGTGTCTACTGACGGAATGAGTGTTTCTAGCTGCTATAATGAACCACCTTGTTCCACAATATTAAACGTAGCTACAAATGGATAAAAAGTACACGTTGTTGCGTCACTGATAAACTGTATTCGCTGGCAAATAGCTGAGGGCTAAGGAATAAAACGCTTTGAGACGCACGGTTATTGGAAAATAATTAACAGTTATTCCACTCAATCTCATCGTACATGAGCCGAGCTATAAGCCACGTACGACGAGATTGAGTGGAATAACTGTTTTATTCCATCCACATTCACTGGATTTTGAGAACCAGAGCGTTTTATTTTTATTTTTTGCAAATTCGATAAATAAAAACTTGACTCAAAAATTAATTTCCGCTTAGAATGTAAACAAACCGGCGAAATGACGGGAGCAATTTGTGAGAAATGCTATAATAATTCTTACCATCAAATACTTTCATTCCATATTTTGTAGCGCTTTGTGTTTTTTCGGGGTTTTGTTTTCAAGTAGCTTTTATTTCATCCTCGGTTGGTTCAGCAACATGCGCCGCCATTTTGTTTTTCCTCTACTCACGGTATATGAGCCGATAGCCTTGTAGTAGAGCAGCCAGTTTGGTCATTTTCTATCCAGTGAATGTGGATAGAAAAGCAAACGTTTAGATTGGTAAAAGTAACTCCACGTCGCACTGCCTCACCTCATGTTGTTGATTATTTTCCTTTAACAGCACATCCAGAACTGTTTTATTCCTTCCAGAGGCTACTTTAACGCCCACTGATTCAGCGTTCTTTTGGATTACGTAACAGTCACAACAGTTTTCCCTCTAAATAATTAGATAAATGGTATCTAAATCTGCATATACGCTATCGATCCAGTGTTTGCTCAGCGATTGGTTACGCTGACTGCTCATTGGCCCTTGCCATATTTAGTTACACAGAGCCAAAAATGGTCCACTGGATCCTGTATCAGTGTTCACAATGTATTCTGCTCTTGGAGGACTTGAGGTCGGGTCTCAGTCTCAGTGATCTGCTCGAGTCTGTATTTGATTGTCTTCATGTTTTGGAATCTTATCAGGTTTTTTTTTTTTTTTTTTAATTATTATTATTCTTTGCATTCCTGTCTGTGCCATTCCCTTCAGTGAATCCATCTGGGAACCACACTTAGGGCTCCATGCCCATGTCACTGAACTACTGTAGCTCTTCTCTGGACTGTAAAATCATGGCTACTGGTTGGGTCTTACGGGTGCATCGGATCAGATTTCAGTTTTAATATCAGAGCTCCGAGGACCTGCTAATGTTTAACAATTATTCCACGTAATCAAGTCGTACGTGAGCTGATAGCCAATGAGGCGCTGCTACTTATAGCATGTATGATGAGTTTTAGTGGAGTAACTGTTTTTTTATATCCACATTTACTGGATTTTGAGAAAAAGAGCATTTTTATTTTATTTTTTGCAAATTCAGTAAGTAAAAACTTTTATTAAAAAAAAAAAAGTCTGACAAAATCATTTCCACTTAGTCGGACTTCTTAAAAACCTATCGATGGCTGCATGAATTGACTTTAGTGTTGTTTTTTTGTAGAAAGTGCCGTCTTGCTGTTGAGGTATAGAATAGCTTTAGATGTTTTTTTTGAATTCTTCCTTGGACATTTCAGTGATGTAATTTTCAAACTTCTTTGCGCTTTTTCAACCAGTCTAAAAAAAAAAATTCAACAAATTGTAATGCTTAAAGGAACAGTCCACCGTACTTCCATAATGAAATATGCTCTTATCTGAATTGAGACGAGCTGCTCCGTACCTCTCCGAGCTTTGCGCGACCTCCCGGTCAGTCAGACGCAGTCAGACGTGCTGTCACTCCTGTTAGCAATGTAGCTAGGTTCAGCATGGCCAATGGTATTTTTTGGGGCTGTAGTTAGATGCAACCAAACTCTTCCGCGTTTTTCCTGTTTACATAGGTTTATATGACCAGTGACATGAAACAAGTTCAGTTACACAAATTGAAACGTAGCAATTTTCTATCTATGCTATGGAAAGTCCGCACTATAATGACAGGCGTACTAACACCTTCTGCGCGCTTCGGCAGCGCATTGATATCTGAGCTCCGTATCAATGCGCTGCCGAAGCGCGCAGAAGGTGTTAGTACGCCTGTCATTATAGTGCGGACTTTCCATAGCACAGAAAATCGCTACGTTTCAATTTGTGTAACTGAACTTGTTTCATATCACTGGTCATATAAACCTATGTAAACAGGAAAAACGTGGAAGAGTTTGGTCGCATCTAACTACAGCCCCAAAAAATACCATTGGCCATACTGAGCCTAGCTACATTGCTAACAGGAGTGACAGCGCGTCTGACTGACCGAGAGGTCGCGCAAAGCTCGGAGAGGTACGGAGCAGCTCGTCTCAATTCAGATAAGAGCATATTTCATTATGGAAGTGCGGTGGACTGTTCCTTTAAGGATGAAGAATGTAAACAAACCGGCGAATGACAGGAGCAATTTATGAAAAATGCTATAATAATTCTTGAAAAAAAAAGTATTTTGTTGCCCTTTTTGTATTTTTTGAGGTTTTGTTTTTGAGTAGTTTTTATTTCGTCCTCGGTTCAGCAACACGCTCTGTCGTGTTTTTTTTTTCCCCCTTCTACTCACAGTATATGAGCTGTGATATCCTAGTAGTAGAGTAGCCAATCAGAGCGCACGATTGCTCATATCCGGTGAATGTGGATAGAATAATCTGTTATTCTGATGTAATTGAGCTGACTTCACAAAAAAAAAAAATATCGTAGGCATGATAGCAGTACGCTTTACATCAGTTTGTGCTGTGTGTTAATATAATAATACTCCACATCAGAGCAGCGCATCCCAGATTCAAACCTCTGGTCGTTTGCAAGAATAAGCCATATTTATCACTACAATATTCCTTCAGTGCTTGGAGAGTTCATGATGCCATGCCAAACTCCACTGTAATACCGTAAGCTGGTTTTGTACACAGTATCCGTGCCAGGTATTTTCATTTATAAGCTCGTCTGCTCTTCAGTATCAGGAAAACGGTCACAAAAAAGCTCCCAGACGTCAAAACGGACTTTTCTCGACACTGTATCTGTAACCTTTTCATTAAAGTGTCTGTTCAGTGGTGATGATAACAGATTAATACACACCCTATGTACCTGTCTGTGCCTGTTCCTGTTTTGCATGATCCCAACAAGCTTACTATTTTGCATTAAAGAAATAAGCTCATGACCTCATTTACCTGAAGAAGTTTGTTCTGAGGACTTTGCGCAGTGCTGTTGAAATTATAAATGGATGGTTCTTCACTCTAATGTTTGTCGTCCCCCCCCAATATCGGTTACATACTTGAATCAGACTTGGTTGAATGCAGTGTTCATATCAGGCTGGTTATTTTTTATTTATTTATTTTTAAAGTTCTACACGTCCTGTGTAATGGTAAAGGGAAAAAAATGGGATAATGTTCATGCTACATTTTGGTGCATTTCTTTGTACTGTAATTCTGTTTTTAAAAAAAAAATAATAAACCTTTTTATAATGTACCATTTACGAGTTAAGATGTTTCCTGTTGTGACTTTGCTGTAAATGTGATGTAATGTGTTAGTTCGGAAAGCGAGGGATGTCAAGTGCAAAAGTAAACTTTTGTTACTTTGGTACATCCCATTTAATTGTGTGTTTCATTTCAGCTGCAGAACACAGTTCGAGGAATCCCTTCTTCGGTTTTCTTTTCCTGATGTCACTCGGCTGCATGAAGGGCTCCTCAAGGGTTTCTCCTACCTACATCCTGTTGGTTTTTTTAAGCAGTAGTTGTCGTTTGTTAAAATCCTCCGTGTGTGAATCATGACCAGCTCTATTTCATTTCGTCACCTTTCCTTAATGATCCGTGTGCTGATGTTTTCTGAAAGATTGACGAATTGAGAAGAAAACCAGCCACTGCTCTTCTTGTACCTTCTAATGTAGCAGGTTGCATTTACACACATTTTCTACCGGCTTCTTGAATGACAAGCAAACACACAGTAAGAAAATAGACTTGTTGTTTTTTTTTAAATATAAAAAAACAACTCGTATGTTGCTATGACACTGTTGCTACGACTACCAACACTAGATGAATATCATTTGTTCCACTGGCTGCAGTACGTCTTGCACCTCCTTAACTGGGCCCTTCCTTTACACCACTTCTTCTCTTTTCAGTTTCGTTTCTCAGACAAACAGGCTAACCGAGTGGCTCGTTTAAAGAGCTGAGCAGATTTCTTCTCTTCACAACACAACTTGTCGACTGAAAGCTCTGCTGAAAGGTAAAAGTTAATCCTATGACCATTTCTCTTTATAAGAATGACTAAGAAAAAGAGAGAACCTTTGGACCTCAGGTCGCTGTGCTACATTTCATGCTGCTTTATCTGTAAAATAATAAACAATTGATTATTCAAGTCCATCTGCAAAGCAGCTACATAAAAAAAGCTATTGTATTTGTGTACATATTAATAATTTGTAGAAGAAAATGGTATTTAAGAGAAGCAGGAAAAAAAAAAAGATTGGAATGACGTTCAGAGCTGTTCTGAAATATTGGGTTGTGTTTCTTTTTTTAGTTTATATTTTTTATTATTGTATTTGTGTACATTTAAATAATTTGTAGAAGAAAATGGTATTTAAGTAAAGCAGGAAAAAAAGATTGGAATGACGTTCAGAGCTGTTCTGAAATGCTGGGTTGTTTCTTTTTTTAGTTTATATTTTTTATTATTGTATTTGTGTACATTTGAATAATTTGTAGAAGAAAATGGTATTTAAGTGAAGCAGGAAAAAAAAAGATTGGAATGACGTTCAGAGCTGTTCTGAAATGTTGGGTTGTTTCTTTTTTTAGTTTATATTTTTTATTATTGTATTTGTGTACATTTAAATAATTTGTAGAAGAAAATGGTATTTAAGTAAAGCAGGAAAAAAAGATTGGAATGACGTTCAGAGCTGTTCTGAAATATTGGGTTGTGTTTCTTTTTTTAGTTTATATTTTTTATTATTGTATTTGTGTACATTTAAATAATTTGTAGAAGAAAATGGTATTTAAGTGAAGCAGGAAAAAAAAAGATTGGAATGACATTCAGAGCTGTTCTGAAATGTTGGGTTGTTTCTTTTTTTAGTTTATATTTTTTATTATTGTATTTGTGTACATTTGAATAATTTGTAGAAGAAAATGGTATTTAAGTGAAGCAGGAAAAAAAAAGATTGGAATGACGTTCAGAGCTGTTCTGAAATGTTGGGTTGTTTCTTTTTTTAGTTTATATTTTTTATTATTGTATTTGTGTACATTTAAATAATTTGTAGAAGAAAATGGTATTTAAGTAAAGCAGGAAAAAAAGATTGGAATGACGTTCAGAGCTGTTCTGAAATATTGGGTTGTGTTTCTTTTTTTAGTTTATATTTTTTATTATTGTATTTGTGTACATATTAATTTGTAGAAGAAAATGGTATTTAGAAGAAGCAGGAAAAAAAAAAAGATTGGAATGACATTCAGAACTGTTCTGAAATATTGGGTTGTGTTTCTTTTTTTAGTTTATATTTTTTATTATTGTATTTGTGTACATTTGAACAATTTGTAGAAGAAAATGGTATTTAAGAGAAGCAGGAAAAAAAAGATTGGAATGACGTTCAGAGCTGTTCTGAAATATTGGGTTGTCTTTTTTTATTTAAAATTTTTATTATTGTATTTGTGTACATTTGAATAATTTGTAGAAGAAAATGGTATTTAAGTGAAGCAGGAAAAAAAAAGATTGGAATGACGTTCAGAGCTGTTCTGAAATATTGGGGGAGTATTTTTTTTCTTTCTTTAAATGCTTTCAAGTATCCTTTGGAGTGCTATAATTTCCAATATTGACATACTATCTGACATGCGTATATTTCCCAGAGGGATGTGCGTGGTTGTCAGTTAGTAATAAGTGAAGGCTTATACCTGTTTTCTTTCGAACTACAACTCATCCTGTAAGCAGTATCAGGTTCAAAAAATAACAAACTTCTGTTTTAAACCATAATCGAAGAAGTTCTCTTTTCACATTTCGAGCACCGTGTTTACATTTATAGCATTTTGGAGACACCCTTACCCAGAGTGACTTAAACTCCTTTTAAGTAAATAAACTCTTGTTTATTTAGTTCTTATTTCTTAATATCTTAGACCATTTTTATGTAGCTCCTTTATTAGAACTGACTGTCTTTATTTAGCATTTATTTATTTATTTATTGAGCACCTTAACTCCAAGCCAAATTCCTTGTAGTTACAACAATTACTTGGCAATAAAGCTTTTTCTGATTCTGATTGTTATACAGCTGAGCTATTGAGGGTTAAAAGCCTTGAGGCAGCAGTGGTAGCTTGGTGGTGCTGGGGTTTGACCTCCTGACTTTCTGCCCTTGTGTGTAGATGGGGGACATATCGCTGAGGCCGTACCAGCAGGAGGTGGTCCAGGCTGCTCTGCGAGGGAAGAATAGCATCATCTGGCTGCCCACAGGTGGAGGAAAGACTCGGGCTGCTGTCTACGTGGCCAAGAAGCACCTAGAGACTCACCCCAATGCCAAAGTAGCCGTTCTCGTCAACAAGGTACCAAGTGCTCGGATCCAGTCAATATGCATCAATTGTCAGTCTACAGCTCTGTAAAAATCCCGATATTACATTCAGAATCAGTGGCTGTTAGTTTGATCGTAGCATTTCATTAACAGCTTGTATGTTGTATTAATAGTTTGATGTTTTCAGTGTGTAACAGTAATAATGATTCGTCTTTTTTTTTTTTTTTTGAAAAGGATGCCAAGATGGCTTTGTGTAATATAAAACACAGAAAATAGGGAAAATGAATTAATTAAATATCATTCAGTAATCAAGTGCAGTGTCCTAAAAACAGAGGACTATTATACGTAGATCACTAGTTCCCTTATAGACTGCCATGTACAAAACTATAACGAGGCCATCAACGACGGCGTAGCTCGCTCCGACCCCGTCTAGTCCAGAAGGAACGATCTAAAGTGGCCCACCTTGTGCAATAAACGTTGCAAGCTATATACACCCTAGGAATACTGACCTATTTGCCAGAAAGAATCCAAAACGGCGAGGAATTGACCGAGAAGAAGTGAATGGGGTTTTTTTAACTGTTCGTTAAAGGAAAAGGCAACTTTTGTACAAAATCACCACAAATAGATAGATAGATAAATATATAAAGTAATCGATCATGGAATTTATAGAGAAAGAACAGACCACATAACAGTATCTTTTAACTTTTAATAATATGGGCTTGCACTGAGCTCAGCGAAGATGCATTCCGCCATATTGATCTACTGCGTGACGTCATGCGGCCCACCACTGAAAAGAACTCTTCAGTGCTTCAGGGTAAGAAGGTAAAAAACCAGTACAATCGCTTCTTCAAAGTTTCACCAAATGGTTTTATTTATGCAACTTAAAGCTCATAATACTGTATAACTTTGGTTGAGTAAAAACACGGAGCAAAAACATGGCTGAATCCTGAATGACTCCTATTTGGATTTGTCCTACCAAGCCTACTGCGCATGCGTGAAGCGGCTCGGCTCGGTTTTCCCTTTCGGGCGCTCTCGTTTTCTGTTAGAATTTGGTAAAGAAAGAAAAAAATAAATATTATTTACCAGCTTACCGGGTCCATGAACATAAATCTGACAGCTGACAAGGTCGGGATATAAACGAATCGAATACAAGCCACCCGCCGGGACTCCTAATCACAGTGATCTGTTTGTATACACTGTTTTCATGGGCTCAGTGACGTCACAGATCAGAGGGAGGCGCATTAACGGAAGATTCTGATTGGTTTATAGTTGCCCACAATCTCAAAATGGCTGCCTCCTCCAACTTCGACTCCTCTGTGTCGGTTCATGATTTCAAAGTTAAAAATATTTTTTCATGTTCGATATATAATGGAAATAATTAACGGAATTGATTACGTATATGTTTTTCTCCTATTACACACCTGGTTTTGTCCAAAAGTTGCCTTTTCCTTTAAGGTTCATAATTGTAATTAAGCAAATCTGGGTAGAAGTTATATGCACCCCTACATTTCTATGCCAGAATGAATCAAAATCGGTGAAGTATTGAGGGAGAAAATGTGATGTGTGTGGAAACTGCTCATTAGGTGTTAGATTTAATCAGTCTCTTCAGTGTTGAATTGTTCGATTTAATGTTAGATTTAAAGCTGCATTAAGTGATTCATGTTAGTTTTATAGCTACAGAATGTGATTTATGTTAGCCTTATTGCTGCACAAGGAATCATTTGTTAAGAATTCATTATTTTAATATTTTAGCTTTTCATTTTCATTAGTTTTAGATCCTTTTATTATTTTAAACTATTTCTGATGCAGTTGACCTTCCTAGACTAGACTTCATAGCATAAACAATCTCTGTGTTTAGACATTCTCTTGCTATCGTAAGTACATATTGCCCTGTGACCTAAGAGTGTGCGTAAACAATGGCCTCTACAATCTGTCTGTACCTTGCTATTATGTCATATCATCAGAAATATTGTTTATTTTATCTGTTTATGATTGATTCAAGATTGACACAGATACAGATATCAAAATGATGTCATATTGATTAGAAATGTGTCTGAACATCGCCAAGGTTTCACTACATCTAAACATTCCATCAGAACAATGATGTAATTAAGACGTGACCTGCTCAAGGTCTGACTACAGTCTCTGAAGCATGCAATGATGTCACTCGCTCACACCCCCCCCATATACACATCACACACACACAACACCTCTTTAACGCGCGTGCACACAAGCATACACACACATTTTTATGCACAGTCCAGGGCAGACACAGATAAACAAGAAGTATAAAAGTTTTTGTGTATGTTTCATCTTTGGCGAATGACTGTGAATAAACGACGGTGAAACCAATCTCTGGGTCCCTGTCTGCTTTCGCGGTTCTTCGCCCCAGAATTCTGCAGGTGGCATGAAGGCATTGATCTCGAGAGGTTGGGGGGCAAGAGGTGAAGAAAACCTTTCATTAGGGATTGATTAATTACTCCATATCTTCATTATTAATTGCGATTATGCAAATTTGGGTAGAAGCTATATATGCACCCCAGGCAGACCTACCTTCCTGTCAAAAAGAATAAAAACCCGTGAAGAAGCGATTTTCATGAAACATAGACGACGCCCGACAGACAACACACGATGGGCTTGAACTCATCGGCTGTCGGCCAGATGAGCTAATAATAAGTGTGTGTTTTGTAGGTGCACCTGGTGGATCAGCACTTTAAAAACGAGTTCCAGCCCCTTCTGGATAGCTCAGTGAAGATGGTGCCAATCAGCGGGGACAGTAGCGAGAAGGACTTTTTCGGCTACGTGGTCAGGGATTCGAGCCTGGTCATCTGCACAGCTCAGATCTTGGAGAATGCCTTAAAAAACACAGAGGAGGGCAAGCATGTGGAGCTCACAGGTAACAAGTGTGACCCTGACATCCAGAAAAAAAGAAGGAAGCCCAGTGAAATATTGTTTACAAAACAAAAAGGGATTTGGATGGAATCATGGCATGTAAAGTTTGCTGGAGCCTAAATTGATAGTCCACGCTTCAGAGAGTGAATGTTTGTTTCATCCTTTTTTTTTTTTTTGTGCTCGTTCTTGCGTTTCCTTCAGACTTCACGCTGCTGATCATTGACGAGTGCCATCACACTCATAAGGAAGGGGTGTATAATAAAATCATGGCACGCTACGTGAAAATGAAGATTACAGGCGTGACTGGTCTGCCTCAGATCCTGGGCCTGACAGCCTCACCGGGTACCGGAGGAGCCAGAACGCTGGATGGTGCCATCAAACACGTGCTGGAGGTGGGTTTGAGTGACCGGAGATGTGTGTTAATGAATGAACGTTTCAGTTGGGCATTATTATCATAGGAGGCTGTTTTACCCATACCTGCAAACTCATGAGGGTTGAAAAAGGTGACAAACTACCGGTAACCCCCCCCGGCCCCCTTAAACAGCGCGCGATCAAGGAAAATAAAGGGAAAAGACAACATTTAAAACAAAGACAAGATTTATTCATTTTTAGCTTTGCAATTTTCAGTTTTGCATCTGACACCTCATTACATTACCATTAAGGAAGGAAAAGTATAAAAAGTAAAATTTGAATTTAAAAAAGTAATTTTTGAAGTGTGACACTGGAAACTTTCTTCAGCAGACCAGTTTATCATTTTTTAGACCTTTTGGCCCGAACAAGCCGTTCAAGGGTACGTTTATGCTGCTCTGCCATGTGCCTCTTTCGCGCCATGCTATCCTTCTTCACCACCTCTGCCCTATTACCAGCAGCACACCAAATTCAGCCTTCCTTTCCTTCAGTGCTGCCAAATTCATGGTGTGAGAGTGTGTGTGTGAGTGAGGGTGTGTGTGAGAGTGAGAATCTCTCTCTCACTCACACACACTCTCTCTTTCTCTCACTCACACGCACAACTGGTTCTCTGAATACAACCGAGATCAACACGTATTACGTTATAATTTTGACAATCCCACCAATAGTTTCACATAAAAATGATTTCTCTTACCCAAAACACGTGTTTATAGATCCTTATGTTCAACAAAAAATGACTTTATTCAAACTGATTTGACATTTTTTTTCTGTTTTGTTTCAGCCCACAGAAACATCTTCCGTGTCGCGCGTTCGGTTCAAACGTAACAGCCCCGCCCCTTGCGTCTTACGTCATAAAAACGCGACTCACAGATCGCCAAATCACAGGTACCAAAAAAAAAACACCCTAAAGCCTCTTTAAATCGCACTCATCGTAACACAGCTTTCTCCGCATACTAAAAATGTTTTTCCGTCTCCAGATGTAATATAGAGTTCCGGAAAAAATCAGAAAATATGGTTCCGTGAGCTGTTTTCAAGACTCAGTGTCCCGCTCTGCATTGCGTTTGGATGATCTCTGCCATCCTCCTATAGACCCTTTTCAGTCACGTGACCTTCGTAAACGCGACCACCATTTTGGACATGTAGCAGACTTCGGCTCGAATTGGTTTGAATGCGAGGAAGGCGACAAACGGAGAACATACAAGAAAAAGGAGCGAGATGCAGAAAACACCTTCGCTATCCAGCGACGTAGGGCATTTACAGGGCGAGCAGAGGGAGAAATAACAACAGTAACGACACATTAGCAACGCCGTACAGAAATAACGGTTTATGGCACAGACCCTTTCGGTTCTCGCTCATCTAGCTGCTACAATGACTGCTTAGACTGCAACAATAATACCTAACACACATTTAAGTATCCGTCGTAAAGACGTGAAACTCGTCGAGTGACGAGTGTGCTCATTGATAAGCTAACACAATCTAAAAGTAGACATACCATCACACTGCCCTGGCGCTGTGTACAGTTTACCTTCTACGGTTTGTGCACTCACTATTTGCCATTACTTTCTCCAACCGTTGTTACAGATTACAGGGAACGGCCTGGATTTAAGAGACAAATACATGTTCCTCTTGTTTTGAACACTTATTTGTAGGCAGTGCTTAATTTGTAAAGTGGGAGGTCCCGGAGCGCAGAGGATGAGCGGCTCCGGAGCGGAAAAAAAGAGGGGGGGAGGGGGGCGCTGCGCTTCTGGGCATGTTTTGTAATAACACTGCAAATTAAGTTCATCTGCAGATATTTTGTGGATGTCGTTTCATGAGAGAAATCACCAACAAGACAGATATCAAAATCAGACATTAACACTAAATAAACTGGCATTTTTTTATTTAATTATTTGTTTTTGGTTTTTTTTTTTATGTTACATAGTCAAAAGAGGTGTCGGATCACCGGATCCAGTGTAAATAGCTGCCGGAGCCAACGCCCGAGGTTCCGGAGCGCGCTCCAGCTTGCTCCCCCTCAAATTAAGCGCTGTTTGTAGGACACTGCCTCTGATCTGTCCTCCAGTCTACCAACAGCAAAGGAACACAACGCTAGCTAATGTCGTTAGCTAATAGCTACTACAGAAGAACAAAGAGGTTACAATGGGTTATTTTAGCCTGTTTGGTTACACACTCGCCGCCACAGAATGTTAACAGCAATGTAATGCCTTTTCTGGCTAATTTTATTCGTCTTACCTCCAACAAAGTGGTCACTACACAAGCGTTGGTATGCCGAGGGCTGCCAATCTTTCCTGTTTATGGCCGCTATCCATTTTCTCCGTCGGTCAGCATCTACCGGGATCCGATAAAATGATAACCCTTGCCTTGTTTGTTGATGGTTACTACATCCAGGTGCACAACAATATAGTGGCATGATGGAAGTCTTGCTGAAAATAAACACTTTCTTTGCTGCCGTTCCTCAATGCTGGCTGTGGTAAACTACTGGTAGTACATGTCCAAAATGGCGGCCGCGTTTGTCGTGACGTCACGTGAAAAGGGTCTATACACACCCGTATTCAAGAAAACCCCGCCTCTATTCAGTTACAATTCGCGGATACTGTCCAGCGTTCTGTAAGACTATTGGCTCGTTGGAATGTCATCCAATCAGAGAGACGTTTGAAGTATGAAGAAGGCGGAAATGGTCTGAATGTGGGTGTGAGGAGAAAAGTAGTAGTAGTACTTTGAAGTAGTAGTACATTGAAACCAAATGTTCGGCAACGTAGCCTCGCGCCCCCCCCAAAAAAAAAACTCTTCGGATCTACACGATTCACACAAGTGACCTATTTTGGGATCAAAACGGCGAATTTCGCCGAAAGGTGACTAGTTTGCAGGTATGTAAGCAGGTCATTTTCTTTTACATGTAGAATATTAAATACTGTCACTGTTTTTCTGAACAGATCTGCGCAAACCTGGACTCCATTATCGTGTCGACTGAATATAATAAGACGGAGCTTAAACACGTCGTCCCCAGACCTATGAAGAACTATGACATTGTGGATGTGCGGCATTATGTATGACGGTCTTCCTTCTAAAACACTTATCGCACCCTTGGTGCTAAAATAAAGCTTGTATGAACGTGCATGCATGTTTATTTTAACATTGTGTGTGTTTTTTGTTTTTTTAGGACCCATTTGGTGATCATCTGAAGATGATGATGACGCTGATTCACGAGTTCATGTCGTTAGACAAGCATGAGTTCACTCTGCGGCAGATGGGCACTCAGGAGTATGAAGCTGATGTGGTGGAGCTGGAAAAGCTAGGTCAGAGGATATTTCCATGGCAACCATGAAGATATGGTTGTTGGAGGAGTACCGTAGATGTAAATCATTCGATCAGCCAAAAAATTGTGTTCAAGATGTATTTAGTGTCTGATGTTAGCAGCATTAGACCTACAACATTACATTATATTAATGGTATTTAGCAGATGCTCTTATCCTGGGGAGCAGTTGGGGGTTAGGTGCCTTGCTCAAGGCCGCTTCAACCATTCCTGCTGGTCCAGGGAATCGAAATGGCAACCTTTTGGTCCCCAAGCTGCTTCTCTAACCATTAGGCCAAATTTTCCTTCACTAAAGAAGGAAACGTTGTATAATGGAAGCCTAAAGCTTGGCTCAGACTGCGTGGAGAAAAAGAAATGTTGGCCGACTTGAGACTCCTGAATTACTCGGTTGCATGGTTTGGCGTCACTTCACGCAAACATCAGACTCGGTTAGGAGGTGTGGCCTAAAGTTTAAAGATGAAAAACTGTACATTAGAAGTATTTCAGATGAACATGGTTCTGGGTCGATTTGCATATTTTTCATAGAGACATGATGATTGCATGTAGTTGGTACAAGGTAAATCTTGTGGTTATAAGAGTGATGAAGAGTTCCTTCGTAGTAAATAATTAGGCTTTTGTTTATTTTTTATATATTTATTTTTTAATCAATATTATTGTTTTTTGTCATGATCATGGTTTTTTATCCCCCACTGGCTGAAAGGCCCGAAGGGGGATTATGTCATGGCAATGTCCGTAAGTCTGTCCCAGGAAGGGTGCTCACCTTCTGAAATCAACTCCTCTCGCAATTTTTGGAGGAATTTCACAAAACTTGGCCGAAGGCCTTGTTATAGGTCGGTAGTACGCATATTGTTATTTTGTTCAATTCGGTTGCATTTTACCAGAGTTACAGCCCTCGAGTAACAACCTTGTGCTTTCACAATTTCATGAAGGTGCGCTTGCGTTCTGAAATCAACTCCTCTCACAATTTTTGGACGAATTTCTCGAAGCTTGGCAAAAGGCCTTGTTATATGACGATAATACGCGTATTGGGGTTTAATTTCGTTTGTGAACATTTTCCCAGAGTTTTGACCCTTGATTAAATTAAATAACTTGTACTTTGACAATTTCATGAGGGTGTACGTTCTTCTGAAATCAACTCCTCTCACAATTCGTAGAGGAATTTCACCAAACTTGGCAAAAGGCTTTGTTATATGACAGTTGTACGCATACTGAAATTTCGTTTAATTTGGACAAAGTTTACCAGAGTTATGCGCTTGATTATTAACAAACTTGTACTTTGGCAATTTCATCAAGGTGTTCTTGCTTTCTGAAATCAACTCCTCTCACAATTTTTATCCCCGGCTGGCCAAAAGGCCCGAAGGGGGATTATGTCGTAGCGATGTCCGTCCCAGGAAGCGTACTCGCCTTCTGAAATCAACTCCTCTCACAATTTTTGTAGGAATTTCACGAAACTTGACAGGATTCTTTGTTACATGTCGGTAATACGCATTAAACATGCAATTTTGTTCAATTCAGTCGCATTTTACCAGAGTTATGGCACAGTTACCAGCAGGGGATATTGGGCTCTCCGAGCACTCTTGTTTTATTATATTATTTATGAGAATGATTTACTCATTGGTGGCACGGTGGTGTAGTGGTTGCCTCACAGCAAGAAGGTCCGGGTTCGAGCCCCGTGGCCGGCGAGGGCCTTTCTGTGCGGAGTTTGCATGTTCTCCCCGTGTCCGCGTGGGTTTCCTCCGGGTGCTCCGGTTTCCCCCACAGTCCAAAGACATGCAGGTTAGGTTAACTGGTGACTCTAAATTGACCGTAGGTGTGAATGTGAGTGTGAATGGTTGTCTGTGTCTATGTGTCAGCCCTGTGATGACCTGGTGACTTGTCCAGGGTGTACCCCGCCTTTCGCCCGTAGTCAGCTGGGATAGGCTCCAGCTTGCCTGCAACCCTGTAGAACAGGATAAAACGGCTAGAGATAATGAGATGAGATTTACTCATTGTTTATTTAAGTGTAGTTTTTAATGATTGTATGTATTTTATTTTTGTGTGTCTATTCATTCATTCATTAAATTTTTCCAAAGCCCTACTGAAAATCATATTGTATGACGTAGGTCTTCTGTATAAAGATTCTTCCTACAAGCTTCTCTTCCTTGTTCATATCATCAGTCTGATGAACCTTTAGACACTGCTGTAATATGAATTAGGGGTTGACGCCACATTTTAAGAAAACGTTTGCTTACGAACGTGTGCGTTTGTGGTTTGCAGGTGTGCAGGAGGAGGACAGGTTGTTGACACGGTGTGCTCTCCACCTGCGAAAATTTAACGACGCTCTGCTCATTAACGACACTGTGCGCATGGTGGATGCTCTGAGGCTTCTGGAGGAGTTCTACGCCACAGAGGAGAGAAACGTGCTGGACATCACTGATCAGTTCCTCACAGGACTCTTTAATGGTATAAACTCAGTCTAGTCTGGCTCCATATTTCTTTAGACATCATATCATCAGTGACGGGCCTGATTACAGAGCAGAGTCAGTCTGCCTACATTTATTTTTTACTGATTTTAAATTTTAAAAAATTTTGAATATTCTTATGTGGCCTTTCATGAGCAATGTCCGTTTTTGATTACACTGAAAAGTGAATTGAAGAGTCACGTTTAAATTGGCCATGATTATGGAACGAGTGCATTTTAGCTCCAGTCTCAGTGCTCCAGGAGGAGTTGGTTGATCATGATGATCTTGTTTACTTAGAGAACAGAGTGGAGCTGAGGCAGCTGGCGTCCAATGAGTTAAATGAGAATCCCAAGCTGGAACAGCTGCAGCGCACCCTGGTGAACCAGTTCCAAGACAAGAACTCTCGTGGTATCATTTTCGCCAAAACCCGTGAGATCACACGCTGCCTGTACAACTGGGTGTCTGCAAACCCAGAGCTGAAGCGTGCCAAGATCCGCGCTGCCAATCTGGTCGGAGCAGGAAATGGCGCCACCCACATGACACAGGTAGGACCCTAGTGGAGGACGTTTTGGGTGTCCAGTTAAATCTTGTAGTTTCAAAGGGGATTAAGGACGAATTCTTTCAGATTTCATCAGGAATGTTGGATACACCTTTGCTTTGGCAGTATGTACAGTGGGGCAAAAAAGTATTTAGTCAGTCACCAATTGTGCAAGTTCTCCCACTTAAAAAGATGAGAGAGGCCTGTAATTTTCATCATAGGTATACCTCAACTATGAGAGACAGAATGGGGGGAAAGAATCCAGAAAATCACATTGTCTGATTTTTAAAGAATTTATTTGCAAATTATGGTGGAAAATAAGTATTTGGTCAATAACAAAAGTTCATCTCAATACTTTGTTATATACCCTTTGTTGGCAATGACAGAGGTCAAACGTTTTCTGTAAGTCTTCACAAGGTTTTCACACACTGTTGCTGGTATTTTGGCCCATTCCTCCATGCAGATCTCCTCTAGAGCAGTGATGTTTTGGGGCTCTCACTGGGCAACACGGACTTTCAACTCCCTCCAAAGATTTTCTATGGGGTTGAGATCTGGAGACTGGCTAGGCCACTCCAGGACCTTGAAATGCTTCTTACAAAGCCACTCCTTCATTGCCCAGGTGGTGTGTTTGGGATCATTGTCATGCTGAAAGACCCAGCCACGTTTCATCTTCAATGCCCTTGCTGATGGAAGGAGGTTTTCACTCAAAATCTCACGATACATGGCCCCATTCATTCTTTCCTTTACACGGATCAGTCGTCCTGGTCCCTTTGCAGAAAAACAGCCCCAAAGCATGATGTTTCCACCCCCATGCTTCACAGTAGGTATGGTGTTCTTTGGATGCAACTCAGCATTCTTTCTCCTCCAAACACGACAAGTTGAGTTTTTACCAAAAAGTTCTATTTTGATTTCATCTGACCATATGACATTCTCCCAATCCTCTTCTGGATCATCCAAATGCTCTCTAGCAAACTTCAGACGGGCCTGGACATGTACTGGCTTAAGCAGGGGGACACATCTGGCACTGCAGGATTTGAGTCCCTGGCAGCGTAGTGTGTTACTGATGGTAGCCTTTGTTACTTTGGTCCCAGCTCTCTGCAGGTCATTCACTAGGTCCCCCCGTGTGGTTCTGGGATTTTTGCTCACCGTTCTTGTGATCATTTTGACCCCACGGGGTGAGATCTTGCGTGGAGCCCCAGATCGAGGGAGATTATCAGTGGTCTTGTATGTCTTCCATTTTCTAATAATTGCTCCCACAGTTGATTTCTTCACACCAAGCTGCTTACCTATTGCAGATTCAGTCTTCCCAGCCTGGTGCAGGTCTACAATTTTGTTTCTGGTGTCCTTTGACAGCTCTTTGGTCTTGGCCATAGTGGAGTTTGGAGTGTGACTGTTTGAGGTTGTGGACAGGTGTCTTTTATACTGATAACGAGTTCAAACAGGTGCCATTAATACAGGTAACGAGTGGAGGACAGAGGAGCCTCTTAAAGAAGTTGTTACAGGTCTGTGAGAGCCAGAAATCTTGCTTGTTTGTAGGTGACCAAATACTTATTTTACTGAGGAATTTACCAATTAATTCATTAAAAATCCTACAATGTGATTTCCTGGATTCTTTCCCCCCATTCTGTCTCATCTTTTTAAGTGGGAGAACTTGCACAATTGGTGGCTGACTAAATACTTTTTTGCCCCACTGTAGATGTGTTTCCACCACAGGAACCGGAGCTAGTTCCTTCCTGCTCCACAGAAAATGGTTTTCTATGAAGCACGAGCGATTTAAATGGTGCTTGCCAAATGGCAAGTTAACTAGTTAATGAATGAATGTCGTATGTGTCTTTCATTTATAGAGGGAGCAAAAAGATACCATTCAAACATTTCGAGACGGCAACCTCAACCTCCTCATCTCGACCAGCGTTGCTGAGGAAGGCCTCGACATCCCAGAATGCAACGTGGTGATTCGCTACGGGCTTCTGACCAATGAGATCGCGCAGCAGCAGGCCAGTGGGCGGGCCAGAGCCAAGAACAGCGTCTATTCAGTGGTGGCACAAATAGGCGGGCGGGAGATGCGCAGAGAGAAGACCAATGAGTATCTGGAACAGCTAACTGGCAGGGCGATCGCTCATGTACAGAGCATGGAGCCCAGGGAGTTTCGCAGAAAGGTCTTACACCAAGCTTTTTTCAGATTAAATCACATCATTTGGCTTGTGTCAGTGAATTGAACTGGTTTTGATTCCACTGCTGTTTTGCGTGTGCAGATCATCGAGCTGCAGCAGGAGGCAATAGCTGTGCGCCACCTGGAGGCCGAGCAGATGGAGAGGAGGAGGCTCCGGTATGCCGCTGATGAGGTTGAGTTCAACTGCCGTGGCTGCTTCAGGGCCGTCGCCCGTGGAGATGATATGAGACTCGTGAACGGCACACAGCACGTCAACATCAACCGAGATTTTCCGTGAGTCGTGTTCCCACATCAGATCTAACTGCAGGGTTTTCCACAGAAAAAATAGTGATGCGAAGCTCAGCCCATAAGGGTCGCTGAGGGGTCCGGGGGCACGCTCTCCTAGTAAACTGAGATTAGAGACTTCAAATGGTGCATTCTGGTGGCATCTAGGGCTGATTTAGGCACGATTCAACATTAAATTTGCTCTTTTTTACCTTTTAAATTTTGCCCCTTGCATATTTGAGAAGGCAAATTTGGATTTGAAATGAAAACACTGGAAACGGGCGATTCAGCTCAGTAGTTAATTTTATTGCACAACAAAAAAAATGCATCTTTTTTTTTTTAAATACTTTGTGCACTCTTTTTTGTTCCTGTCTATTCCTGAATCTTTTCGATTTGTGAGCTGCTGAAATGTGTGTATTTCCCCACCGAGGGATGAATGAAGTTTATTTTATTATATTGAACAATATATATCTGTGAAGAATCTCAGTCATCCAGGTACATAGTAATCTGTGGTTGGTTGAAGAGAGCAACTGGACTTGCTTGAAGGTTCTTGAAAACGTTTCGCCTCTCATCTGAAGGCTTCCTCAGTTCTGTCTGACTAATAGGGAGCATCCAGTATTTGTGGCAGATCACGGAATCCAGGGACACATGTCGGCCTGGGGGCATTTTGAGTTATTGACAGATTCAGAAAGTACAGTTTCTAAGCTTTCCAATGATGCCTTCCATGTGGAGATCTGACAATATTTGAAGAATGTGTGGCCTTTTGAAAGTGTATACTTCTTAAAACAGAAAAGGGAGAAAATCGCCCTCAAAGTTTTCCATCTCAGCTACTCTGGGTGTAGGGCGGGCACATAATGGTGCTCATTTGCATGATATTAAGGAAAGCCCTACCCCCTACTAGCTAGCACGATACTACTTTCATGTAAACAAAGATCACCATGTCAATTTTCCTTCCATGCAAAGTATGCCCAAAACAATTATGAAATACAAAAATAAGTCCTAAAGTATACTTTAACGTTTTGTGGTCGAAAAATTACTCACACCGTAAGAAAGAAAGATAGCACGATGATGACAACTAACACAACACTAGTTTCATGTAAAGCCTCAGTCACAACCGGACGTACGTGCTCCTACAGCCGGTCTACATGCAAAAAACGCAAGAAACGCAAGAGAGCGCGCGTGTGATGTGCTGATTTTCGAGCCGCAGACCGGCCGCAGAGGTTCTTTGTCATGTCAAACAAACTCTACGGGCGCTTACGTTTTTTTCAGGTTGCAAGACAAACTTACGGCCAACGCGCGTCTTTCTCTGTGAACAAAAAAAAAAAAAAACGCAGAAAATTGGGAAACGCCAAAAATCACACGGCCAAAAAATCGTACGTCTGGTTGTGACCTAGGCTTAACCAAACCACAACACTCTCCGTTACATGCAAAAATAACCACACAGCCTTAGATTAATAAACTTACCCCATCAGAAAGAGAAACGGCGCCTTGCACACACCAATGCCTCCGATGGAATGTAATCCTAGAACGGTCCGTGTATCATCCGATCATTCAAGTATTCTATTCAATCTGGAAAACGAGGTTGCGGTTTTTTTTTGCTAGAAATGGTGATCTCCGATGTAAATACCGTGTGTCTGTTTGCTTCGCGGTGTTTCAGCTCCTCTGCGCTCTGTTTAGTAACTCATTCCATAGTGAAATCACACGCCTGTATGCAGTTAAGTAGCCATGCGCTCAGCTCGCATCATACAGCTGATTCGTGGAAAAAAAACCAAATGACTTTAAATCATCATGTGAATGGCCCATATGGTAATTTACCCACACCCCCCAGCAGGCTACAGTCCTGACAAAAACGAGACAATTTGCAACAAAAAATGTATGCTTTTCCAACAAAACAGTCTATTATCTGAAATACTGATTGCATTCTTCAAGATCTCAACTTGCACATGATGGGGAAAAAAACAAAAATCACAAATTTCGAAAAAAAATGCTTCTTTTGCGATTATCTCGGATTCGTTTCGGCCGACATGTGTCCCTGGATTCGGTGAGGGGTCACATTTATCCTCTCATGGATCATCATAGAATCCGAATCCTGAGATTCTTCACAGATATGTTTCTACGCACTTTGGGATGAGACCCCTTCGACTGGTGCGGGAGTATGAGAGGACTTCCAGAAAACTGGCAGACATCTTAGCCAGAGAGGATCATTCATTTTTGTCAACCTGGAACGACCATCACTGAACAGAGGTGGGTGTCTATGACATCTTTTATCAGCCACCTACAATGCAGCCATCAGCATTCTGATTCGGATTCTATGATGATCCATGAGAGGATAAATACTGGATGCTCCCTATTAGTCAGACAGAACTGAGGAAGCCTTGAGGATGAGAGGCGAAACTTTTCAAGAATCTTCAAGCAAGTCCAGTTGCTCTCTTCAACCAATATAGTGCAAAATGGATTGAACAATATAGCAGCTGAAATTAGAATATTAGCCATACGGCTGTCAACTACAGACCTGCAACCCAACAGGCAAAAGTCCCACACCAAAGCCTGCAGTATTGCTGGGTTTCACATGGCATCACATCCGCCCCATTAGTTATTCAAAACTTAAGCTGGTGGGCTACGAAAGCTCAGTTGACAAAGCGTTTGTACAGAGAAGGTGCATTACTCACTCGCATGAAAAATGCCTTACGCTTGCGTTGTTTTAGGTTGTTCGAATCGATCAAACCGTGAAACTGATAAAAGTTTCTTCAGGGCTCCCCGTGAACTAATAAAAAAGGGTGAACGAACACAGGATTTCACAAAAAGACGTCGAGAAAGGTGGCTTTTGAACCTCTCACTGAAATCGAAGGGATCCGAGTCGAAGCATGCTCGAGTTTGCAGTGATCACTTGGTGAAAGGTTTGTGTTTTCCAAGTACTTTTCTTGCTACGTGTTATTTTACGTTAATTTAAAAAAAAAAAGTCATGAAGCGCTAAAGTCCCCAGCTGTTTCTTTGTTTACTCCTCACAAAGTCCATATGCATGAAGGTCTCGACAAAATTCTTCCCCAGCCGTACGGTTACAATGCGCCATGATCACTTCTCCGTCTTGTTTAACTAAGATCCAGGTCTTTAAAGGGGTTTCTGATGATCTTTGTGAATGATTTAGCTGAGAGATAAGAGCCAACACCAGTGAGAATCAAGCCAACTGTTGTTTGTTTACACTTCAACTCTCAGCACTTCGTTGTAAAGACGTGAACGAAAAGATTTTTTTTTTTTTATTTAAAAAATACTTACACGGGCAAAAACAATACAGGATTCATTCGGCAGCGACTTGATAGCGTGGTCCTTTACCCAGCCACATACAAAAAAAAGTCGTAAGCCTCCATACTCTTCCACGCTTTCATCTGTTTTGCGGTGTAGAAGCACGTCTGCAACACCAGATAGTTCGAGGTGTCGGGGAACTCGACTGAAGGGTAGTTTGAGATCGTACGACAAATCCTTCTTTCCCAGACTGTAGGGGTCGATTCCATTGCACGTAGCAATCTTCTAAATATATCTAAAGCCAACAGTGGCTTCTAGATCGCGAGCGTACTCTGATAACTTATCGCTAGGTGTTTGCACTACGGCAGCCGTTTTGATTTGCTAGACCACCAGCTGTTTCACTTCCAGTAAAACTGCGAAGAAAAGTCATGTGACTGAAACCCAGCAATAGTGCCAGGAACAGAATCGAGGTCAAATCATGCAACAGCGCCATCTAGCGACGTGGTTTTGTATATGGATGCGAATGGCAGTCGGTGCATGCAGCGAAACCCTTTATTTTCACTTCTGGGTTGAGTGCCAGTGTCGTCTAGACCTATATATTTCATTTTCATTTCATTTTATTTGAAAGGGACCATGTGCAATTAAAAACATAAATGTTGCCATTTGATGCATTGCACCAGAGTTAGCCTTATGTGGGGTTTACATTAGACCGTATCAGCGGATCATCAGATTAACGTTTTTAAAAACGATTAGCGTGCACACAGCAACGCCAATACACGATTAGCGTGCACACAGCAACGCCAATACACGGATACGCTAATCACATGACTAATTCGGCACGCAAGTTGAAATGTGTCAGTGTGGCTCGTCGCTTCATCCTCAGCGGCTGCGCTCCAAATCACTCCGCCCTGAACAACGAGTGCCCTCTGGAGGGTGCGCACTCCGGCCCTGCGCAGCTCACAGAGCGCGCGAGTGAAGCGCACGAGCAGTGATTCGGGACTGAGCCGCTGTGCGCAAGTCACTTACCACTTGCAAGTGGAAGGATGGCAAGCCTAAAGACAATCATAACTACACAATGGGCAGTATTTGCATCAGTATTTGCAGTATTTTCATCCTTTTATACTCTTTAATGAAAGGTGATACAAGGCGGAAGTCTGCGCCGTTTTTCAGCAGTCGCGTCACATGACCAACGCCAGCGAATCAGGAAGGTGGATGTCACAGTGACGTTGTCCAATGACGACGCCAGCTAGAGCTCAGCACAGCGTATCCGCGTATTCTCAATGTTTACACAGCACCGGATCAGACACGATCTGGATTGAATACGTGGACCCTGGCGGATTCCCGTTTCCCGGCGTTTTTATGTAAACGGACAGTGCATCCGCGAAGAAAACGAGACAGATACGGTCTAATGTAAACTTGGCCTTAGGCTAATTTACATCTGCAGTCCCTACTTAATGGCACAGAAAAAAAAAAATCACTCAGCAAGTGTTGACATGAATACAAATAAAAACAATACAGATAAAACATCAAATATCACTCAGCAAGTATTGACAGAGTACAAAAAAAAAAAAAAGTCACTCAGCAAGCGAAGACAATACAATAAGGAAGTACCCCTCACAGGTACGCATACACGCACAGTTAGTGGTACATTGTTGCGAGAGTTTTAGGTGGTTTTTTTATGTTTGCTTTAAAGTCACCAAGCATATCACAGTTTAAGTTGTCTGAAATGGTGTTCCATTGTGTGATAGCTTTAACAGAAAAGGCTGCCTGTCCAAATGCTGAGTAGCGAAAGGGTACAGTGCAGCTATGTACAGAAGCTATTCTAGTGGACCTTACAGAGCCACGGTAACAGACAAACTTTTGCAAACAGGTGGGAGCCAAGCCATTTAGGATTTTGTAGACTGTATATACGTTTGAAAAAAAATTAGTGCTGTCAAGCGATTAAAATATTTAATCGCGATTAATCGCACATTTTTGTCACATGAAAAACCATGTAATTCTCTTATCAGCATAAAAAAGTGAATGGGCTTGCTCACCGTTCGAACTACGGGGGTACTCGGGGGATCTGAGATCCCTTGAAAACATGATGTGGGAAATGTTGGGGGGTCTCTAAAATATTGGCAAAATGATGTTTATTGACATAGCAATCGTGTGTAACGGGAAGCATTTGCATATCCGAAGTGAGCGCGCGATGGAGATCCGCGCTCTGAGACAAGCGCAAGCACCCCCCCCAAGGGAAAAAAAGGGACCCCCCGAAAATATCGGCATAGTTCGAACACTGGTTGTACTAATGTGTTTTTTTTTTTTTATTGCAGAGCATAACACGTCTTGTCCCAGCCACTGCAAAGTGGGGCTGGAGCCGCCGATGGGAAAACGAAACCCAAGCCGAGCACCGTGGCTCTTCGGGGGAGGGCAGAGGACTCTGGCTGTGCGGGGCGTGGCATTACAGTCTAGCTGCTATCGTTTTTCTAAGCAAAGTCTCTGTTCCAAGTTCCTGGCAGTTTCAAAAGCTTATGAAAAACCTACATCATGTCACAGAGCGTTAATCTCGCGATTAAAAAAATTATCGCCGTTAAAATTGAGTCAAGTTAACGCGTTAATAACGCGACATTTTTGACAGCACTAAAAAAAAATCTGAAATTACTAAAAGTTAGGCACAATTTCCTATGTAGTATGTCACAGTGGTGGTATCTAATGCCCCTTTTCCACCAAATCAGTTCCAGGGCTGGTTCGGAGCCAGTGCTGGTTCACAACTCGTTCAACTTGCGAGCCAGCTGAGAACCAGTTTGCTTTTCCATAGCTCACGGTGCTAAGGGAAGCCACGTCATTACGTCGCTACGTTTACATAAACCTTGGCGCGAATATCGAAGCAAAAACACCACGGAAGAAGCAGCAGCAGCAACAACAATAATAATAATGGATGACTTCGCATTTGTACAGCTGCTGCTTCTCGTCGCTTAAAAATGGCGATCTTTCGCGGTCTTGTTATTGTTGTTGGTCTTAACAACTCCCCCCCCCGCTGACATAAGCGGTTCTTTCCTCTGGCCCAGCAGAGAGTTGGTGCTAGCCTGGAACCGGTTTTTCTGGCCCCAGAGCCAGTTCTTTGTCAGTGGAAAAAGAAAACCCGGTTCCAAACTAAGGTGGTGTTTACATTAGACCGTATCAGCGGCTCATCAGATTAACGTTTTTAAAACGATTCGCGTGCACACAGCAACGCCAATACACGGATACGCTAATCACATGACTAATTAGACAGCACGCAAGTTGAAATGTGTCAGTGCGGCTCAGCGCTTCCTCCTCAGCGGCTGCGCTCCAAATCACTCCGCCCTGAACAGCGAGTGCCCTCTGGAGGGTGCGCACTCCGGCCCTGCGCAGCTCACAGAGCGCGCGAGCAGTGATTCGGGACTGAGCCGCTGTGTCTGTGATCCCAGTGCATATCGGGCATGCGCAAGTCACTCACCACTTGCAAGTGGAAGGATGGCAAGCCTAAAGGCAATCATAACTACACAATGGGCAGTATTTGCATCTTACCATGAACAACATTAAGAATGACAAAGCAAAGCATTATATTCATACTTTTATACTCTTTAATGAAAAACAAAAAGGTGATACAAGGCGGAAACAATAGCAGGAAGTGAAGTCCGCGCCGTTTTTCAGCAGTCGCGTCACATGACCAACGTGGCATGAACAACGCCAGCGAATCAGGAAGGTGGATGTCACAGTGACGTTGTCCAATGACGACGTCAGCTAGAGCTCAGCACTGCGTTTCCTCGTATCTCAATGTTTACACAGCACCGGATCAGATACGAACTGGGTTGAATACGTGGGCCCTGGCCGATTCAAGTTGTTCCGCCTGTGGAGTCGTTTCCCGGCGTTTTAATGTGAACGGACAGTGCATCCGCGACGAAAACGAGACGGATACAGTCTAATGTAAACACCACCTAAGCACTGGCCCTGGAACTGCTTTGGTGGAAAAGGGGCATAAGTGTCTTCTTGTCAAATATTTTCAGTGCCTGTTTGTACAGTGATTCTAAGGGCCTGATTGCTGTTTGACTAGCCTGCTCCCAGCAGGTGATACAGTACGAGATGTGTGAGAAAATAAGAGCATGCAGAAATATTTTTGCAGCCTCTGTGGATAGAGAGGATCTGATCTGTCTGAAGTTAGCCAAGTTATATTTAATAGTTTTTGTCATCATCTTGTGTTTTTTGAAACTCAGGTTTCGATCAAGTAGTACACCAAGATATTCAAATTCGCTGACAATCTCAATCTGTTCACCTTTGATGCAGATGTTTACATCTGAGATGTTTAGGTTAGTTTTGGAGAACAACATGCTTTTGTTTTGCTTACATTCAGGGTAAGGCAGGATCGGTCGAGCCACTCGGCAACTCCCACCAGGGCACTGGTTAATTTATGCCGCTTTTCCACTACCAATGCGGCCGAGTTGGGCTGAGTCGAGCTGAGTGGGGCTGTTGGAGTTGCATTTCGTCTACAACCGTGCTGAACCGTGCTGGCTGGAAGTGGGTGGACACATTGGGTGGAGTTAGCGAAAGTGGGTGGACGTCACGTGATGTCGTTAGGCGGCGCAAATAGTGACATCAGTGATCTTTTAAGCGGTAGTCTCACGACCCGGGTAGTAAACAATAAACATGGAGGACATGGAGTTGTTAGTGTTGCTGGTCTTGGTTCTGTGGCTTGTTGTCACCGACAACGCCAACAGATACTGGCAAGAGCGTATAGATGAGGCGAGGCGCATAAGGCTTCAGAAATTCTCATAATTCTTCTTCTTCCGGGTTTACGGTGTTTACAGATCCCAGCGTGCTCCCGGGGCGTGTGTGGGCATGTGAGGACACTCCTCCTCACCAATCAGTGCACAGGGGAGTGTCTGCTCACGCCCCCAGCCCCACTCGGCTCGGTTTGGCTCGCTTCAGCCCCACTCCAAAACCGTGCGAGTTTTGGGTGCTAAGCAGGGCTGAAGCGAGCTGAGTCGTGCTGCTCTGAGGTAGTCGAAACGCGAGCCGTGTCGGGCTGAAGTGAGCTGAAAAAGGGTAGTGGAAAAGGGCCATTAGTTGCAGCTTGCTGGGCTGATTTTGCATGTACATACATGACAATAGCTTCCTATTTCTATGGTTATTACTCATTTCAGAGGGTAATAAGATATTTAGGTGCAAAAAGCACTCTGCATTGTTGAATTTATGGTATGTTCATTTTAAGGGGACCTTAAAATGCGTGTGGAGGTGGCACGGGGTCTCGGGGAGCACCCACCCACCCAATATAATGGTTGGGGAAACACTGCTTTGCATATATGATGCATTCAATTTGTCATCATTTCAAGATTTTGGTCATGTTTGTTAAATTACAAGGCTCTGTCTGCGGAGTGTACTGTTCGTATAATCTGAGGCTGGTTTAACTGTGCGTTTGTGTTTAACAGGAAGTTCTATAAGGTTGGAGGGAAAGTTCATCTTGAACGGACATTTGAAGATTGGGAGCCAGGTTGTACCATTCTCTGCGCTACATGTGGACAGGTAATGCGTGTTTTAAGTGTGAGAGACGCTCCCAGAGTCATACCGGAGAAATAGTGTTACAAATGTCTTCCTTTACGTTCTTGTTTGTGCAGAATTGGGGAATGGAGGTGAAGTTCAAGAACGTGGTGTTGCCGTGTCTAAATATAAAGAGCTTTTCGATGAAGACTCCTCAGGGGAGCCGCACAACCAAACAGTGGAAGAAGGTCGAGTTCCTAGTGGAAGATTTTGACTTCCTTAAGTATGTGGAAACACAGAACCCTGACCTCGAGTCTTTATTCGACTGATTCCTTTTCTGAGGTGTCGCACAAAGTCCTGAACACGCTCCACACACACCCAGTTCGATACGGACAATCTTCATTTGGGCCAGCAGATGTCACTGTCGTGCAGTATTTCATTACAGGCTTTCCCAAACTACATACTCCTGCACTAAATAGGTTCATTACGATGGTATCGTAGCATGCGCTTCGAGACGCACCGAGAGTCTCCGGGGAGCGAATATGCTAATGCGCTTGAAGCTCGATTGCCTGATTAATTCTAATTCATGCTGATAAATGGACATTAAAATGCTCGACACCATGGAAAGCTCATGGTTCCTGACCTTGCAACTTTCACGAAGACTTGCCATCCAGGATGACCTTTGACCCTTGCACTTTTGAAAAAGGCTGGCATGGACCTCTTTGTGGACTTTATGTAGATTTTTAATTGTATACTGTATGAGTTTTTTATTGTAATGTGTGTATCAGACTAAAGATGATTATTGAGTGTTTCTTTACTGAAATGTGTCTTAAATTGGTGGAAAATGTTTCATTTTAAGTATATTATTTACCTTTGGGACATGGTGAAGTGTTTGATGCAGGTTCCTGAGTGTGGGGGGAAAACGGAAGAACAGCTCAAGGAGCAACTCGAAGCCATTAAATGCAGTTATTACGGCTTCTTGATACCAAATGTCACGAACACGCTGCAGTGACACCTGAATCACCAGGCAGGTTACTGAAGTGCAGTCCGAGTGGGCGGGTAAAGGCAACACACACACACTTACAAAACATCTGAGTCACAGTGCTACAGTCCACTGTTCATCGTGTGTGTTTTCAGCCACATTGTGAAAAGAAACAGACTTGCCTTAAAATCAGAATTAACTTCATGAAAATTGACAAGATTCCCAACTGACCCTATGCTGAAGTTTGATGTACAGGGGACCAGGTTACTTTCCATGCTGGAAAAATGTCCATGAAATGAGGAAACTTGGCCAGGGCTGAGATTCCTAACTGCATTGCAGCACGATGATTGTAAAAATTATCAAGTGAGCATCACATTGCACATTCAGAGGAAACTGGTTCTCATCCATTTTGTTTCAGGATTGCAAATCGGTTTTTTAACGCATCTGAGAAATTCTGACTGTTACAGAAACTTTTAAAAGTTACAACAGAGATCTTGCAGTCACGTGACCGGAAAGTACACAGCCGCCATCTTGTCAGTAAAAAACACCGCTGAATACTGCTGCACTCGTGTACAGAATGGATCAATTTCAACCGACGGACTACACGGCTCATTTTTCTAATGAACAGATAACTAGATATATGTCTAAAATAAGCGATCTACAGATTAGTGACCCTTATGGCTTACCGGACGTAGTTTTCACGACCGTGTCAGTGGATTTTGAACTGCCACCGGAATACCCGGCCGTGTATAATTACCTCATTAACTTTCCCTCGCTGTTAAGTGGTGAAGCACTGCATGCTTATAAATCTCTGGACAGTTATCTTTAGAGAAATTCAGGATTTGTCAGCCGCGGCATCTTGTAAACAAGAAAATAATCCTCATTGGACGGGTAAGTCACTTAAGTATTGAGTATAGCACTGACCAGCCGATTATAGAATAGAATAAGGTAATTCCAGCTGTAATTCCAAATCGTCCGTCTTGTTTACCATGGATCTGGCGTTGGAGAGATAGAGGCTTAGCAGTGGAGGTTTGAGTGGCTGTTTTCTGAGCTTAGTCAACAGGCCGGCTCTGCCTGCAGCCTCGCTTTTGCTTCCGCTCCCGGCGCCGCCTCCTTCGCTTTGCTTCCGATAACAATCCACGGAGACCCTGCTGGTCTCGCTATCTCGTCCGGAATGTTGTGCATGCGATGGAAATCGCTACAAACCGTCATTTTCTGCTGGAAACCAATGTCCAGTAAGTCCATACGGTTGTAGTGGATATTGAAGTCCGGTACAGACGAACAACACGCAGAAATACACACAAAAAACAAACATGCACAGGTAGGGAGAGCTTGTAGTAGAATTGTATATAGTAGGGTTTTCCAGAAGAAAAGGTAGAAGTAGAAGGCGGAAATATGGCGTTTGACCGACAAGATGGCGTCTGTCACAATCTGGATCGGCTGTGACGTCACATGCAAGTGCTCCATAAACTGGTGAGAAGTGTGAAAATGTCAGTGCAGCTGTTTTGTCACATTTTTTGCAAGAAACAGGAAGCTGAAAATTCATTTGAAAGTCTGTGTGAATATTAACCAGGAAGTGTGACTGCATTGTACAGTATTACAGCCAATCAGGTTCCAGTATGCAAATTCATCACATTTAATAATTTAAGGGTGTACGCGTGTTCATATTCCTTGCTCAGGTTAGAAATGTAGTTGCCTGTGTAGTGGTGGTGGTGGGTTGTTGTGGGGTTTCTTCCCTCCCCCCCTTTCCTGAATCTAGCAACAGTCTAGATAACATTTGGTTTCAGTTTATGTTAAAAGGTACAGACTGCAAAGTCATCTGAAATTTTCTTTTTTTTTGGTCTGTGTGCGTCACGTTTTCCTCTGTCTCGCAAGAACAATATCATGTGGACAAGATGTGATCATTTTTGATGTCCTGAGAGTCGCTTTTCTCCATTTTGGGACTGAATAGCCTCCCTCCTGAGGTAAACAGTACGGCCCTACGGAAAGATCCAAACGCAAGGAGCTTGAACTAATTGGCATAACTCGCACCAAGATGGCGACACGCGGAAAACATCGCGACAGAGTTTTGAGTCGCAGCGATGTAATTTGTGGTTGACGTTCATGAATAGATCCGTGAAAGAAAAGCCGAATACATCTTTTCCCTGTTAGTGCTTGTGTTCTTGTTTCTTTCTCTGTAAGATCAAAACATTAGGTGTATAACTCCATATTCACTACTGTAACCCTTGTTACGATGTAATAACAGCACAGGTAAGTAATGGCCCTTTTCCACTACCCTTTTTCAGCTCGCTTCAGCCCGACACGGCTCGCATTTTGACTATCTAAGAACAGCACGACTCAGCTCGCTTCAGCCCTGCTCAGCCCCCAAAACTCGCACGGTTTTGGAGTGGGGCTGAAGCGAGCCAAACCGAGCCGAGTGAGGATGGGGGCGTGAGGAGACACTCCCCTGTGCACTGATTGGTGAGGAGGAGTGTCCTCACACGCCCACATACGCCCCACGAGCACGCTGGGATCTGTAAACACCGTAAACCCGGAAGAATTACGAGAATTATGAAGCCTTATGCGCCTCGCCTCATCTATACGCTCTTGCCAGTATCTGTTGGCGTTGTCGGTGACAACAAGCCACAGCACCAAGACCAGCAACACTAACGACTCCATGTCCTCCATGTTTATTGTTTACTATCCGGGTTGTGAGACTACCGCTTAAAAGGTCACTGATGTCACTGTTTGCGCCGCCTAACGACATCACCTGACGTCCACCCACTTCCAGCCAGCACGGTTCAGCGCGGTTGTAGTCGAAATGCAACGCCAACAGCCCCGCTCAGCTCAACTCAGCCGCGTTGGTAGTGGAAAAGCGGCATAATAGTCAATATTAATAGATGGACCAGTAATAGAAGACTATAAGCTTGTGAGAGCCTTTGTTGTTGAGTAGTCGAAAGACACAAGCTATTAATAAATCAATGACACAATAAAAATACATAGTTTGCTGCAAAGCATTCAATGAAAAATAACTAAAATAAAGCCGGCAAAATAAAACCCTCTGTCCCAAAGTTAGCGTTGGGGCCCTTTTTCTTCAGATCCATGTCAAGTGTATCAGGGCATGTGTATTCTGTCCTACCACACAGTCCGTGAGGAAGGGGGAATGAAGGAATCCTTCACCACCCTCAGTTCAATATCGCTGGTTTCAATGTGGCTCGCCACCCAGCTCACACTGGGAATCTATGGATCATGGACTCTAGGAACAATCTCTCTGGAAACCTCACACGAACCCAGCTGGAAACTCCCCGATAGACGGTGGACCGTGGCTGGGACCTCATCAAATAAAGTCACGGAAAAAAACCTGACCTACAGAGAGGTCAAAGCAGATCCAAATAGCAAGTTGATTATCACCAATCAATAATACTCATTTGCATTAACCGGTTTAAATCATGCTCTCAAAAGGTTTAGTTGTGCAACAAAAATCAAATCTATCTTTAGTTCAAGAGTTCAAGTATTAATTTGTAGTTGCGAAACTATAAATACATTCAAAGTGCTTTTTTTTTAATATTCAAGTACTGTAGTTACATTAATAACTGTTTCACGAGCTGAAAGTTTGTTACATTAGTAACAAAGAAAATATTTTTCAAAATTAAAAAAAATATATTGCATAGTACCCTTTAATTTGGTAGAAAACTGCATTAAATTCAGAAACCCCATGGTAGCTAGAGGCATTAAGGCCTAACGTGCTTAATTGTCCATCCTTGCACCGGTAACAGTGAGAAACTGCACTAAATATTTACCTCTAAGTACCACAAGCACACACTTTCATCAAGCAGTCTCACCAATCTCTTATTTTTTTAACATATGCAATGAACAACAGCTTAGAAAAATATTCCTAAGTAAATAACAATAAACACAAATGATTATTTAGATGTGACACCAACAAGCTAAGCTGCCGAGTTCAGGTAGGTGGCCCATTAACATCACAACACAGTCTCAGGCAGCTATAGAGGATTTCAACGTGACGCCCCGGTGTCCGCCATTTTGAAGGTCAAGCTAGCTAATGTCAACAACAGTAGCTGGTATGTTACTGTAGCAATGTTTACATTCAGTCATTTCGATGACTGTTAAAACCTTTCAGTCTCAAGTTTCTCCCAGCCTGCCCGAGCTAGCGCGCTCGCTCAGTAAACTAGTAAATCCAGTAAAGGAAAAACTTGAGACTGAAAGGTTTTAACAGTCATCCAAATGACTGAACGTAAACATTGCTACAGTAACATACCAGCTATGATGTTGCTGACATTAGCTAGTGCTAACAGCTGGCTGCTAGTACACTGCTACAACACAGACACCGACCCTAATAATACAGTTCTTGGTCATTGCCTGGTAACAGCAAATTTATAACGGGCCATGTCTCAACAGACTAAGAAATTATTTCAATGACATTTAATAACATTTTGTTTATCCTGAGGACCGAAAGTAAATGAAAATGTGAACAAACCTTAGCTGTAATAAGATGGCAACCACCAGCTCCAGGGACGACCCGCTGATGTAGGCATGTTACCCAGCCTGGTTTTTAACGACATAGGTATACAGATCATGTGGGCCGAAGTCAGGTAAAGATGAGGGCTTGGTGTACTTCCGTACGTCAGTGAACAATCCTGGTGGAAGCAGGTAAACGTCGTTCTCCAAGCCTGCTAACCTCAATTTTTGCAAATACCTCTCCCTCTGCTCGCCCTGTAAATGCCCTACGTCGCTGGATAGTGAAGGTGTTTTTTCCCTGGTATTTCCCACACGCCTGACTGCAGGTCAGGAAGATCACCCGCGCTGCAGCGCTGCAAAGCCAGAAAAAGATAGCCTGGAAACGTGTACGGATCACGTACACCAGCATCATTGATTTTCTGGTGATATCGCTTCTTACTCGCGTCATCTAGGCCGGATAAAATACTCGACAATGAGACTTCGTCATGATCAACAGTGTATCGCTACCGGTAGTCGCCATATTTGTGACCGTCAAAATGGCGCCGGCTACTTGTTGACATGGCAACGGTCACGTGGGTCGAAAACCTCTATAGCACTATGGAATCAATTTTGTGCCAAAATGTTCATACAATACTTTGAAATATCAAACAAAAACGACAAATCAAAATACAAAACAAAAAAAAAAAGTCAATTTTTTTAGACTGGCAAACAAATTATTCGTGTAATCGTGCAAAATATCAGTCTATTACTCTTCAGAAACCTTTTATTTTTGTTCCGCGTCTTTCTCAGTTTTGTTTGACGTAGTTTATTTTGGTTGCGATTCCAGCTTTCTCGTTTGCGCTCCCTGACTTTTTGCTTGCAGTTTTGGCACAAACTTGACGTGTGGGTGGGCTGTCCAGGAATGCATTCCCATTGGCTAACTTGTATTTGACTGACAGCTCCGCTCAGCCATTCCCTACTCGGATTCTGGCGGACTGTTTGGCGAGTGACCGATCCATTGACGGTAAACAAGGATCGAGTGGACTTCAGTGGCGACTATGATATTGAATTAATTCAACAAAGTGTAGGTGCGGGACAAATGTGTTGCAGTAGTACACATTATGCAGGCGTGTTTAACGTTAGCAAGACAGCTATTATATTGGGTAGTGGAGCTAAGGCTAACATTTGACTTGCCATGAAACACCTGCATAATGTGTACTACTGCAACACGTTTGTCCCGCACTTACACTTTGTTGAATTAATTCAATATCATAGTCGCCACTGAAGTCCACTCGATCCTTGTTTACCGTCAATGGATCGGTCACTCGCCAAACAGTCCGCCAGAATCCGAGTAGGGAATGGCTGAGTGTAGCTGTCAGTCAAACACAAGTTAGCCAATGGGAATGCATTCCTGGACAGCCCACCCACACGGGAAGTTTGTGCCAAAACTGCAAGCAAAAAGTCAGGGAGCGCAAACGAGAAAGCTGGAATCGCAACCAAAAGAAATTGCGTCAAACAAAACTGAGAAAGACGCGGAACAAAAATAAAAGGTTTCTGAAGAGTAATAGACTGCTATTTTGCACGATTAAACGAATAATTTGTTTGCCAGTCTAAAAAAAAATTGACTTTTTTTTGTATTTTGATTTGTTGTTTTTGTTCGATATTTCAAAAGTATTGTATGAACATTTTGGCACAAAATTGATTCCATATAGACCCCTTCGTATGTTTGTAAACAAACCGACCGTTGCCAGGATGCGCGCGCAGCCTGGACTCAGAAACAATGGCGCTGCCCATAGACCGGCATTATGAGCTGTCAGATTATGCAAAACAATTGTCGTTACAAGATCGAGAATGCTACATAAATAAGTTAACTCTAACAAGTGGACATCGCCTACCGGATCCGCATTTAATTAAAGAGTGGTGTTCTGTAAAGTTATCCTACCTCTTGGATTTGTCCTACCAAGCCTACTGCGCATGCGCAAAATCCAGGAGGGTAGGAAAATTCAACAGACTCGTCTGCCGAGCCATGCTGCTGGTCAGGAAAATCCTACCTCAAGCTTCCAGCTGTTTTTTTTTAATATTACATTCAAATTGTTTGATTTACTCAACCAAATAAGCTATATTCAATAATTACAATGTAGGCATATTTGCAATTCAGAAACGTATAAAATACAGTATTTATAAACAAACAAAACGATGCCCCGTCATAACTTTGACTGCACAGTGCCCACTGCGTGACAGAATTAGCAAGTTCTCATACAGACCGTTTTATTATTCAAAACAAGTCATTACAAATTATTTGACTCGGCCAAAGACTCGACCAATACGCACAAAACATAAAAATCGGCAAATGCGTGAAATACTCACCGATTTTCTATCAGCCCAGCTGATCGGTAGGACGAAACTCGGTTCAAATTCCAAGATATGACGTCATGTGTTCTGCGCATGCGCAGTAGGCTTGGTAGGACAAATCCAAGAGGTAGGATAACTTTACAGAACAGTGGACGGACGATGTTAGTAAGTTCCCTCCTCATTTTACTCTGATACCTGAAGGCAGTCATACTATTTACAAAAGTAGCCTGTCATCAACATTCTGGTTACAGCGAGACTACAACTTGATTAACAATGGGACATTCATATTCATTTTGTTTTAATCAAATTATGCCAGTGATGTGATGGCAATGTGGCTTTAGCTACAACAGCAAATACCAACACTAAACAGCAATTTGCAGGAGGGAATGGCATGAAAGGAATGATAGTGTAAAGAGTGCAGCTAAGAGAAATCAGAGCTGCGTAAAAAGCGAGAGGCAGAGAGCAGAAATGAAACTGAACGGGGCGGGAGCTAGGTTAGAGTGAGGGCACACAATTTTACCTTTCCATCCTTGCTTTAAAATTGTGATTTTCAGCATACACAAATAATGACAGCACAAAATCTGGACTGCTTGAGTCAAGCGAGACCTCTCCTACAAACACAATTGCATGCAAAGCTAAGTTAACATGCTAACAATATTCATTACATTGTGTAACTATGACCCAGCTAATCAGACAAACGTTACCGAAGTATTTTGCTACATCAATAAACGAAGACTAGAAAGAATAAAAAAGAAAGATTTGATAAATAGCCTGATCTTACCTGTGATGAAGTGGGCGCTGCATTTTTGATAGTGCTTTCATCCCAGTCTACACGTTTGATGGCTTGTAGTCATAGACATCTGCGATTTTTTTTGGAATGGGTGAAATCCTGCTGGAATTCTGTACATTTTAACCCCATCACTGCTACGATTCTGACACCCGACAACACAACAACTAGGCATCGCTGAGTCTTTTTTGGGTCCAGGCTGTGCGCGCAATTTCCTCTTACGTATGAATGACGTTTACTGCGAAGGGGTCTATTGAGGTATTTCACCCACGTGACCAAGTCAAGTGACGCAGCCATTTTGGACGGCACGCTTAAGTCCTTCAGTGCAAGGCGGTATGAGATGGTGGAGACCTTTGCACATTTTAACAAGAAAGTAAGCTGTGATTCATGTTAAATTGGATCTGTCTTTTATCACAAACACTGTACCCAGCCTTGGTATGGAGCCCTGTTTGTTTATTTCTGTGTCCCGTTTCTTTCTAGCCTCTGTTATTGCGTTTTATGTCTGATGTCTGCTACATGCAACCCTAGACAAATTAACACTGCCTTGTTTCACTGCTCAGATGGGTTAACAAACACTGACCCATTTACTTTTTGCTATACATTTTATCAAAATTGTGTTAACTGATAAACTAACCTGAAATGAAATGATCACTGCAAAGTCTGGAGTACTCTGTTGGCTCCCAATCCTGTCTCTTCACAGCTGCAATCCATTTGGCCCTCTTGTCTGGGTCAGTAGGAAACCGGTAGTGATGTGTCGGTCGCGAACGATCCGGTTCAAAGAGCCGGCTCTTTGAAGTGAACGACGGGAGCCGGCTCTTCGGTGGGAGCCGAATTAGTTTTTTGTCCTTAGGTGCCTCAGAGAGAGAGACTTTCACAAAAAAAGTTGCTGTCCGATTGCGTCTTTGTGTTGTCTATTACTATTCAAAGGAAAAAAAGTAGCATGGTGTACGCCTACTTTTTTTGGTTGGGGGGGTTGATGTCATTCACAGCTGCGAAAATACGAAAATTGGTGTAATGCTTAAAGCTGTGGAGCGCAGGGGAGAGGAGTCTGTGAGGCACCTGAGGAGGGGAAAATCAGCTGTGTATTTTATATTGGTAATATAACACAGTTTTGCATTATGTTTGTGAGAAAATAATTTATTAATTGGTAAGTAAGTTTTATTTCTATAGCTAGAACATTGTTACACTGCTATACTTTACAAAGCTTTACAATGGCTACAAAAACTAAAAAATAAAATGGAAAACATCCTATTGATAAAATATAAATAATAATTAATTAATTAACTAGTTAACTGCAGCAATTAAATCAAAAATAAAATCTCAGGAGCCGTTTGGGAGCCGAAAGAGCCGGCTCCTTATAGTAAGAAGAGCCAAAAGAGCCGGCTCCCGAAAAAGAGCCGAAATTCCCATCACTAGAAACCGGTAAAAGGAGCGTCCTGCACGCTGTCCCTGTCTGTTGTGGCAGCCCACAGCACAACAAGCAAACACCATGGTTATTTATAGAGTGCTTACTGACAAATTAATCTATTCTAGGTGTCTGTAACACGTTTTTTTTTCAAGCTGGTTCTCCCTCTCTGTCTGCAGCGTTAAGGCCTCTGCATGCTTGTGCGACAAGGCTTTCGCAGATAGCTTTTCGCAGACAGTTGTAATTTATTGAGGTATTTCACCTGACGTCACAGGGTCACGTGACGCCCCGGTGTCCACCATTTTGGACGGCAAGCTAGCTAATGTCAACAACAGTAGCTGGTATGTTACTGTAGCAATGTTTACGTTCAGTCATTTGGATGACTGTTAAAACCTTTCAGTCTCAAGTTTTTCCTTTACTGGATTTACTAGTTTACTGAGCCAGCGAGCCCCGGAGCGCTAGCTAGCTAGCCAGCCAGCCGGCCCCGGAGCGCTAGCTAGCTAGCCAGCCAGCCGGCCCCGGAGCGCCAGCCGGCCGGCCCCGGAGCGCCAGCCGGCCGGCCAGCCAGCCGGCCCCGGAGCGCGCGCTAGCCAGCCAGCCAGCCGGCCCCGGAGCGCGCGCTAGCCAGCCAGCCAGCCGGCCCCGGAGCGCTAGCCAGCCGGCTCCGGAGCGCTAGCCAGCCGGCCCTGGAGCGCTAGCTAGCCCCGGAGCGCTAGCTAGCCAGCCAGCCAGCCCACCCCGGAGCGCGCTCAGTAAACTAGTAAATACAGTAAAGGAAAAACTTATAACGGGCCATGTCTCAACAGACTAAGAAGTTATTTCAATGACATTTAATAACATTTTGTTTATCCTGAGGACCGAAAGTAAATGAAAATGTGAACAAATCTTAGCTGTCAGTGAACAATCCTGGTGGAAGCAGGTAAACGTCGTTCTCTAAGCCTGCTAACCTCAATTTTTGCAAATACCTCTCCCTCTGCTCGCCCTGTAAATGCCCTACGTCGCTGGATAGTGAAGGTATTTTCTGCATCTCGCTCCTTTTTCTTTTGTTTTTCGTTTGTCGCCTTCCTCGCATTCAAACTGATTCGAGCCGTGCCGTCCAAAATGGCAGCGTCACATGACTTGGTCACGTGAGTGAAATACCTCAATTGTTGAGCGGGGAGTAATAGGCGTGCGCGATGTTATTCACCGGCACAACGCAAGGGGGCGCGAAGTCGCTAGGAGTAGTTGGTGGGTGTGGTTAATGGAGTGTTTATCCTCCGGTTACTTATAATCAGTGATGGGAATAACGGCGTTAGAAATTAACGGCGTTACTTTTTTTAGTAACGAGTAATCTAACTAATTACTTTTTACATCGTTATAACGCCGTTCCCGTTACTTACAATAAAATACTATGCGTTACTTTATTAAAGCTGTTCTCATCTGGCACGCTGCTCGTTCAGCCTTTCTTTACTCTGCTTTCGTGTGGGGCGGGGAGACACGAGACAATGGCACAGTAAGCCAATCAGAGTAGATTTGGACAACCTATGTAGGTAGGCCACGCCTACTGCACTCTCTTTCAATCGGAAGACCCAGCGATGGCGAGCGGTCAGCCCAGCACTGCGTTTTCACATTGGAAATACAGCCAGGACTTTTCATTACTTGAAATAAAAGGCAAGAGTGTTTACGTGCAATGCACATTATGTCGAGGAACAAAGCGTTTGTCCTCGTCAGTGGCCAGTAATTAGTAACAATTTTAATAACTACAAAAATATATTACATTTGATAGATGTCTTATCTCACATTGTCCCACAAAAATATTAATATAGTGTAGATAACATTGCTAATTGGTTCTGTTAAGTGTCCATTTCAGTCATTAAACACATTTAACATTCACTTTTATTATGATTACACTAATTGAATTTGATTTTTTTTTTTTTGAGGGGGAACAAAATGTAACGGAATAATTACTTTCCCTGGTAATTAGTTACTTTTATGACAAAGTAACTCCGTTACTAACTCAGTTACTTTTTGGGAAAAGTAACTATAACTAATTACTTTTTGAAAGTAACGTGCCCAACACTGCTTATAATGACTAGAATTTTTTTATAATGACTAGAACTGGAGTCGTATAGATGTCCGTACTTCTTCACTTCCTCAATCAACCGCTCTTCATGCTGCTCCATCTTCGCTCGTGTTTTTAAAAATGCCGGTCGTGAAAACAAAACAAACCGGGAAAGTAGGGAAGCGGAAGTGCGTGTACAGCGGGTAGATTGGACCAATCAGAGCCCTCTTGTCTGCGAGGCTTCTGCGGTGGTCACAATTTTTGGGAGGTGCGCACAGAGCGTCTGCGAAGGGGCTACGCAGACACATGCTGCGTTCATGTGCTATGGGAATTATGGTAAATACCAAACGCCGACATGGAAAGCACACATGAACGCCCCCTCTTGTGGTATTTTCCACTGGGCAACTCGTAGAAAATTTTGATACACGAGTTGCCGAGATGAGATGAACTTTAACCTTTTCAACATGGCGGCGAGCGGTACAAGACACTTGAATGTTAAGCACTGTACGCTACTAAAGTTTTTTTTTACTAGTACTAGTGGGTAGTTTTTTGTGTCTATGCAATGTTGCGTCATTAACAAGTGTAATATAATACGTTAGAAATCCGTTTCCTTTAAAAATGTGTTGTTATGGTTTGTTTTTACCTATCCAGAGCAGACGCTATTGCTAACGATAGCTAACTAACTATTGCTAACTTGAATCTGGTCCACCATCTTTAATTTGTCAACAACAACAAAAGCATGTGAACACAACACACTGGTAAATACCACTTCCCAACTGGAAAATATCTCCTTCCCATAGCACATGAATGCAGCAACTGTCTGCGACACCGTCTGCGAGGACTGGGTTGTCAGCATAAATTGGCCTTTAGTATGTAGCTTGACGTTCAAAATGGCGGACACCGGGGCGTCACGTGACCCTGTGACGTCAGGTGAAATACCTCAATACTGTATCACCATTATTAGCACCTTTTTCATGGCTGCTGCGCTGATTAACATAACTTTTAGATGCTTTACAAAATCAACCAAACAAGTTAAAGAGTGTTTTGGGTTTTTTTCATTCACCGAGTGATCAATTTAGGAACGAGCGTTCCAGCAATTACCCTCGCCCGATCGGCAGAAATCGTCCGGTCTCACACTGCTCTATAAAGTTTAAATATTAACAATATACCGGTCAATAACATCATTAAGAATTATTCCAACTCAGTTTAAAACATTATTTTCAGGTCTTACCCCGTGCATGAAAACAGGTTTTATCTGCGTTTGGATCAGGCAACAAACCGGAAGCGACGACCGGATGTAACCTACGAGGTTTAGTTTAGTTTATTTGGCCATAAACGTACAATAAAAACGGTACAGGTATGGCAGGGATGACACAAAAAAAGCATAAAAACTTGTTTCCATTGTGGTCCCTTATCACAGACAAAAAATAGCTACACACAATTAAAAAATAACAAAATAAAAATAATTTGACAATACTGTATAACTGTATATGGGGAAGCATGGCAAAAAATGTGAAAACTAATACCATAACAAATAATACTGAACAATATTGATAATGTTAATAATAATAGAAAAACAAAAAAAGCAAGAAAAAAACACATATAATAATAATAAGAAGAAGAAATAAAGAATGAAATTAAAGAATATAGAAACTAAAAATACACATAATCTGCTGCTTGCTCATCAAATAGAATGTTAAAAAAAATGCTGTTTTACCTTCTTCTTGAACAGGGGAAAAATTTCTACTGATTTTATTTCTGAAGGTAGTTCATTCCAAATTTTGGTTACGGTGTACAGAAAAGAAGTTTTTCCAAAAGGACCACACCGGGGGAGCTGAAGAGAAGAGTGACTGAATCTTGTACTGTAGTTATGGGTAACATTTTGAATTGCAGAAGACAAGTATTGAGGCGCTGAGGAATTTTGAACATCATATGGGCTTTGAGTTGTTTGGATCTAAAATCAACTGGCAACATACTGACCCGTCTAAATTCATCAGCTCCTATGTGTGTTCTGAACGGTACATTCAAAATAAACCTGATGATTTTATTCTGTGCACACTGGAGCCGTAACTTGCTCCTTTTAGTTGTGCCAGAATACCATGCTGTGCTGGCGTAGTCGTAGTAACTTTGTAGTAGGCCTGAAGTAAGAAGTTTCTTAGTGTCTGGACTCAGGTTGCCAGCCTGTCTATACAGAAACTTTAGTTTGGCATTAGATCTGCTGACTATTTTGTCCACAATGCCATCTCCATTTAGGGATTGGTCTAAAGTTAGACCTAAGTACTTCATTTCAGAAGCACTGGATAAAATATTGCCAGCACATTGCACCTGAATGGTTTTAAAATTGCATAGCCTCTTTTTTGAAGCAAAGAGGATGGACACTGTCTTGCCCAAATGTAGGGATAATCTATTGTCGGTCAGCCATTCCCTGATCGAATTCATTTCCCTACTTAATCTATGCTCTATTACCTCTGTACTCTTATCAGCCACAATAAGGGCAGAGTCGTCAGCGTATAGTAGCAATTTGCATGTAACAGCAGAGTAATATCATTGGCATAGATGAGAAACAGCAGTGGTCCTAATATTGACCCTTGAGGCACCCCACATGTAATACTTGCTGGATTAGACAGGGTGCCACCTATCTCTACAACTTGAGGCAACAAACCAGAAGCGACGACCGGATGTAACCTACGAGGTTGATCATCTGGGGCGCACGAGCTGCACTAATTGGCTATTTGGGAAGCTCGTTCTACGCAGTCTTCTGCAGCAACTCTTTTTTTTTTCTATTTCTCCTTTTCTCCATTTTAAACACTTTTCAAGAGTTTTTAGTGCATATAATCAATTTCAATGAATTATTTATAAAGCATCCATTTATTTCAAAATAAAATGAATTGCTTTTAGAATTTTAATGACTTTCAATGAGTTTTTTTTTTCCACAAATAAAATGGATTATTTTAAGAGGATAGTCTTAACAAAATTATGTCACTTTACAGCCTGGGCTACAGACTGCAAAGTCATCTGAAATTTTCTTTGTTTGTCTGTGTGCGTCACGTTTTCCTCTGTCTCGCAAGAACAATATCATGTGGACAAGATGTGATCATTTTTGATGTCCTGAGAGTCGCTTTTCTCCGTTTTGGGACTGAATAGCCTCCCTCCTGAGGTAAACAGTACGGCCCTACGGAAAGATCCGAACGCAAGGAGCTTGAACTAATTGGCATAACTCGCACCAAGATGGCGACACGCGGAAAACATCGCGACTGAGAGTTTTGAGTCGCAGGGATGTAATTTGTGGTTGCTGTTCGTGAATAGATCCATGAAAGAAAAGCCGAATACGTCTTTTCCCTGTTAGTGCTTTTGTGTTCTCGTTTCTTTCTCTGTAAGATCAAAACATTAGGTGTATAACTCCATAGTCGCTACCGTGGACTCGAGCCCATGCATTCTAAGGCTCAGATAGCCAAGCGCTAGCTAGAATGATTTAGTTATCTGTCCAGAAAAATTACACGCCATCCAACCTTGCTCTATCTTGCAGTTGCACTCACTAGGCAGGCTTTCCGCTGGCTTTTAGCTGGACGGAGAGCCGAGTCTGCCATGTTTGCTCACGCCAACTTGTTTTGGTTAAAAGTCAGCCAAACAAACACGCCCCACGGTGGTCACGTGATATTGTTGCTCGCTTGCTTCAGCAATCTCCGGAATCATAAAATGCGGGACGCTTTTTATCTCAGCAAAACATTTACACACAGGATACACGGTGTGTGTGTAGCTGCGAAGCATCTCGAAACTCCAACAGCAACAGAAATAGAACATTTTACCCAGAATTCAACTTTTCAGTCAGGTTACGACAGACTCATAATACGTCTCGGCATTGAAGCAAAGTGTTGCTTTCTACTAGTGAGTTAGTATAAATACACAATAAATGTAATTTTCACAAAGCCTACCATTCTCATTTACTTTTGCAGTGTTTTTTTTAAAATCCTCCAAATATGTGGCATGATTATTATTTTTTTAATCGTGAAAGTGTAATGATATACAGATTTTAAAAATGGGTTGTTATTTAACAAAGAAAAATCTATAATTGTTGTTGTCGGGATGCGTTTAAGATTATTGAAGTAGTCTCTAATGTCAGCAAGTTTTCCACCACAGGAGTCTTTGGGACAGTCGTTCAGACTTCTCAAGCTGCGTTTGTGTCTTGGCAAGGTTATGAGAAGGAAACCGAGAGCCTGTTGAGGGAAGGAGGGTTTACAGCTGCTGTAATATAAGTGATAACAGAAATCAACTGGTTTCAATATTAGCCATATTCTGAACAAGTAGGACGTGTCATTTTTTTTCATGAATTTAAAAAAAAAAAATCATTAGGCTTATTCCACTGTGGTATAAGTGGAATAAAACACAGTTAAAACCAGTTATTGTTTGCGCTAGCTTGGTTTATGAGGTGTTATAATAGCTGTCTTTTCAAACTCATCAGCCCAGAGTGAGGTTTCCTTGTTTGCATGTGAGATACACTACCGTTCAAAAGTTTGGGGTCACCCAGACAATTTTGTGTTTTCCATGAAAAGTCACACTTTTATTTACCACCATAAGTTGTAAAATGAATAGAAAATATAGTCAAGACATTTTTCTGAGCATTTTGAGCATTTAATCGACCCCGCAAATGTGATGCTCCAGAAACTCAATCTGCTCAAAGGAAGGTCAGTTTTATAGCTTCTCTAAAGAGCTCAACTGTTTTCAGCTGTGCTAACATGATTGTACAAGGGTTTTCTAATCATCCATTAGCCTTCTGAGGCAATGAGCAAACACATTGTACCATTAGAACACTGGAGTGAGAGTTGCTGGAAATGGGCCTCTATACACCTATGGAGATATTGCACCAAAAACCAGACATTTGCAGCTAGAATAGTCATTTACCACATTAGTAATGTATAGAGTGGATTTCTGATTAGTTTAAAGTGATCTTCATTGAAAAGAACAGTGCTTTTCTTTCAAAAATAAGGACATTTCAAAGCAGGGCCGCTGACAGCTTTGGCTGGGCCCGGGACAAAATGCTCTGAATGGGCCCCCCCGGGTTAACCCACACACACACCCACCTCTCTTATCCCAGTCTCTACTCACTCCAACCCTTAAATGACAGGTATTCAAAAACCATTCAACCGGTCAACAACCATTTTAGCATTTCAACATTTTTACAGTTTTAACATTTCCTTAGTCTGCAACTATTCAGGTGCGAAATGCAATGCGCCGGACTTTTGTTGTGCGTGCGTGCGTACTGTCCAGTGTGAAAAGCAGAGAAGAACACACCGCTCGAGAAACGGCGGGATATGATTGCGGGCTAATGTGAATATTCTTAGCTTCAATCAGATATATGAAACACAATGTTATTAAGCCGTTGTGGTTATGAAATGATTCAATGCCCTGTGTGTTTGATATGGTGTTCAGTGTGACTTGCTCTCCTCTCGTTTGTAACATGAATTGCGTGCCGCGCGTGCCTTGGTTGGGGTTACTTTACGGGGCGGGAAAAAGTTGGCTGTGTCTTACCTGGCTCAGCTGCCCCACTGCCTTTGCTAGTACCTGCTGCATCATCTGAATCTTTTTTAAAATATTTATGCAGTGAGCCCCTGAGTCTCTTGGTTTCTCCCTCTCTTTTTCTCTTTTCTTTTCTTTTCTGTGCTCCTGACTTGTGCATGTTGGCAAATGGCACGCACGCTGATTGTCGAAGCGCTATGATTGAACGATGTCGTTTTTTTCCCCTTAATCAAAGAGTCAGATCAAACCATTTTTGCATTAGGGGTGGTAGGGGGTTCTTGACGCCTTTTTCAAAGACAATAAAGGCAAAAGATCTAGAAATCATTTATTGAATGCAAATATAGCACATTTCTCCCCCAAATCAACACATTTTGAAATGAAATAAAATAATCGCAACTTCATGAGAGCCCAGTTCTGCACCCCCCCCCCCCCCCAACCCCCATTCCTGGGCCCGGGACAACATACCCGTTTGTCGGCGGGCCTGTTTCAAAGTGACCCCAAACTTTTGAACGGTAGTGTATTTTTGTACAGAACAAATCAACACAAAAGAATGACGCTGATTTGGTTCGGTTCGGTTTGGTTTGGAGTTGATTTGTCTTAGAGTTTAACGCACTCTGATACAGGTCTCGGCTCTCGACTTAAAAACCAAGCTGACACAATTGAGGCATATTCTTCCTGGGAGCAGTTTATTAAAGTCAGTATAACGACGTTGAAGCTAAATAGTCTCATTATGTGAAACCAGACTCGGGTCTCTGTTTGAGAGTGTCTTGTTGTGGACCGTCGTGCAGGAAGAGCACGCTAAAACTTCAACCGCTCTCTGTGGAGACTCAAATACACACACGTGTGGATTTTTTTGGTTTTGTTCTCATTTGTAATCAGTGTTGTGTGCTCCATTTTTATCTCCTCAGACTGTACTAATGACATGTTTGGACTCCGTGTGGAGGAAACAGGAAGAGACGGATGGAGGAGGGAGGGAGAGGGTAAGCAATGTACACTCTCTCTCTCTCTCTCAGTCATCCTTGTTTATTCCCTCCATCACACTCATCTTCTGTCTTTCCTCAGCTAGCCCATACACCATTTCCTCCCCCCCTTTGCTTTCTCCTTTGTCAGCCTGTCACTATGGACTGTATAAAAAGCACCCTGTCAATCTTTCTTTCTTTTCTTGCTCCATTCAGAAGGTAATCGCCTGCTATTTTCTGCTCTGGAAAGCATATTAGTAATCCGACTGACTGGCTGTTAGCGACAGAAGAAGAGCATGTGTACGTGTGCCACTTTGTTCAGATAGCCAATAACAGCAAGCAAAAAGCAAGATAATTTGCCCGAATGGAGTAATTTGCACAGTGCAATTGGTGAACTGGCCTTTTCACAACTAACAGCTGTGTGTGTGCACTTGTGCATGATTTTGAACACTGGCGAGAGAGAGAGAGAGAGAGAGAGAGAGAGAAGAATTAAGGAAAAGCTACTCAATAGATCTGATGTACAGTACTAGTCAAAAGTTTGTGCGCCCCTACTCTACTCATTCATAGTGTGGTGTTTTTTTTGTATTTTGACTATTTTCTACATTGTAGAACAATACTGAAGATATCAAAGCTATGAAATAACATGTTTAACAGTTATTCCACGAAATCGAGTCGTACATGAGCTGATAGCCAATGAGGCACGTGGCACCGAGTCGGCTATAAGCCATGTACGACGGAATTGAATGGAATAACTGTTTTATTCTATCCACATTCACTGGATTTTGAGAAACGGTGCATTTTTATGTTTGCAAATTGCAGAACGGTTCAAATCGTCATATTGTCCCTGTCCAATGCTTGCGTAATGGCTCTGATTGATTGATTGATTGATTGATTGATTGATTGATTGATTGATTGATTGATTTTTCCCTCTTAGCTTCAAAATGGCTTGCTTTTCTCCCATGGACAGCTCTCTGGTCTAGATATTGGTTTATCCTTTTTAACAATAAATTCAGGCTTCACAAATGAAATGCAAGGTGCAAAGTAAGAGTAGACATTCAGAGCTATTAACTGTTTAAGCAGTCAGTCAAACAGGGAATACCTGGGCAACAAAATAAAAATCTCGTCTCATCTCATTATCTGTAGCCGCTTTATCCTTCTACAGGGTCGCAGGCAAGCTGGAGCCTATCCCAGCTGACTACGGGTGAAAGGCGGGGTACACCCTGGACAAGTCGCCAGGTCATCACAGGGCTGACACATAGACACAGACAACCATTCACACTCACATTCACACCTACGGTCAATTTAGAGTCACCAGTTAACCTAACCTGCATGTCTTTGGACTGTGGGGGAAACCGGAGCACCCGGAGGAAACCCACGCGGACACGGGGAGAACATGCAAACTCCGCACAGAAAGACCCTTGCCGGCCACGGGGCTCGAACCCGGACCTTCTTGCTGTGAGGCGACAGCGCTAACCACTACACCACCGTGCCGCCCAAAATAAAAATAAAAATAAAAAAATTCTGTGCACACAATTATTGCAGAGTCAAGGCAAAGGTGTAGCTGTAGTACAGATGTAGTAGGCAGTTGTCTGGAACACTGAAAATGATGGAGTTTTTCCTTGTGTCTGTGTGGGTTTGCCCCAGTTCTGTGGTTTTCTTCCCACCTCCCAAAAACGTGTGGGTGGCCTGGCATAGTTATTTCTCATATGGCTGCCATCAGTGATGGGAAATTGCAGGTGTGTGTGAATATTTGTGTACAGTGTCCTGTCATAAACTGGCATCCCACCTAGGGTGTATTCCTGCTTCACACCCAGTGCCTCCTGGGATAGACTGACCAGAATAAAGCAGTTATTAAAGATGAATGAACGAGAGTATGGAAACTAATTGTACTTTTCCACGTTTTAAGGTTTAACTTGTATGTATGTGCCCTCTCGCCTCCTGACATTTCACCCCTTTTACTCGTCACACCAAACTGGGACCCAGTAATATCTAGAATTTCCTCTTTCTCAAGGTCCCAACTGTGTTTCTGGCCATCCTGGGATATATAAACTCTTGCCCTGTCCATCCAGAACCTTTGTCTGATCAGCCTCCGTCTCGCTGTGAATCATAAAAGCGATCACTGACATGTTGACTGCTTGCTTTCTTCTCTTGTTTTCTCAGAACCGATCGCCTCGTCCACATACACGACACACTCCTACATGTTCGCTCACTCCCCGGAAGGAGAAAATGAATCACACACACAACGTTTGCATGGTTTGCGCTGCTTTCCTTTCTCCGAGATGTGAAGATGACCCAGTCCTCCTCCTCTCCTGTCTTCTCCTATCGTCTAACTTCAGCCACTTGGCTTCTCTTTCTCTCCATTCTGTCACTCACCCCCTCACGCTTCCTTTTGTCTCCTGGAGAGCAGCACACGCTCAGCTCTGTTCCTCTAATCCGTTATTATAATATGAAAGAGCTGCTGGAAACATGGTGCTTTCAGACAAGTATGAGGATGACACCCGCTCTCGTTCTTTTTCTCTTCTTCTTTATGTATCTCTTTCGTCCATTAAGCATCACTCCTAGATGATGGGACGGGCTGAACTTGTTCATCCAGCTTGGGTGTCACGACTGTTCGTCTTTGTTTGTTAATGCACTGAGTGATGCAGGAAGAAAGATGCATCTTGGATAAGCTGGTGGGCTGAATTTGAATTACATTTCTAATTATTTTTTGATAGATGCTTCTATTCAA